>NC_084469.1:101919035-102232702 GCF_027409185.1 Cynocephalus volans
GTTCATCCCCAGGTCACATTATTCATTATGTCAAACATCTATTTCTACATACATCTATTTCAAACACAGAAAGACTTAAAGCACAATATTGTGGTAAACGAGAACTTCTTAGAAAACAGTATGTGTAGTGTGATAGCATTTAGGTAAATTTTCAAGCAAACTGTTAATAGATAAACAAATCAATTCTAATACTATGGAAACATTGAAAGGAAAGTACATCCTATAAATTACTGATAGTATTTGCTTCTGGACAGCTGAGGTGCAGAGGAATGGGATCATGCAGGGATAGCAAAAAACTCAAGTTTTATTGGTAATAAATATGAGTTCTGAAGGAAGTACTACTAAACACTTTTATTCCAATATGAGAGCCCGTAATAATGGTAGTAATAATAATAATAATAGATACCATTAATGGAGCATTTACTAAGTGTCTGTTGATTGTTCTCTATCCTTGCTGTATGCTAGTATCACCAAAGGACTTACATGTATGATTCTGACTTAATTGGTTCCAGGCCGTGGCCAGAATATCAGTAAATTTTACAACATTGACAGGTAGTTATAATGATCCAACAGCAATGAGAACCATTGCCTAAGACCTTTGAATTTATTACTTAATTTAATTTCTTATAGCAACCTTACAAGATGGGTTGAATTAGCATACCCATTTTAAAGATGAGCATATGAGACCAAGGTCAAGGGTTCAGATCATAAATGAACGTCATCTTCAGGATCACTTATGTCATATGATTTTGTGCACTTAAGAAAAACATTTTCATCACAATGTGAAGTCCACCAAGGACAAATATTTATATACTTGAGTATTGCATGAAAAGACTTTTCTTTTTTTTATTTTTTTGATTATAAATATTTAGAGGTGAAGTATTGACTATCAGTACTTGTGTACAGTATGTGATGATCAAATCAATATGACTTGCATGTTCATCAATACAAATCGTAATTACACTTTGACTCCCTTATCTAGTTACCCCCTAGCTCCCTTCCCTCTCCCCCTTTCCCACCTCTAGTAACTATAACTCTGCTCTCTCCTTCTGGAAGTTCAACATTTTATTGTGGTCTTTCTTTTCTTTCTATGTATGAACAGACTTTTACCAGACAACATTTGAGTGAGCACTTATCTCCATGGAAGATGGATGTCATAAAATTAAATAATGATCAAAACCCGTGAAGATAACTGTGATATGAGCATTTGGTTTAAGTTTAGAATCCAGCTAATGTGGTTTTAGATATTCTATGGAGACATTCCAAATCAAGGGAATTTCTTTTTTAAAACATTTTTCTTTTTTCCTTTATTTTTATAGAAGTTTGAGTTTTACACAGAGTAGAAAGTACACATAGTTGCCCTACTCCCCACCTACATTTACAGTGTCTCCTGTTACTGACATGACACATTAGTGTGGGGCAATGGTTACAATTGTGAATCAGTATTGATACATATTAATTTAATGTTACATGAGGGTTCCCTCTATGCATCGGACAGTTCTATGGGTTTTGCCAAATACATAATGTCATGTATTCACTGTTACAGTATCACACAGAATAGTTTTCCTGCCCCCAAAATCCTCTGTGCAACACCAGTTCATCCCTCCCTTCCTCCGTCCCTTCCTCATCCCCCAAATCAAGGGGATTTCTTAAAGTGAATTTAGATAAGATAAACTACTGCTGACTGCTTCTTAGTGTCCTGTAATTACAGTAATTTTTTTCTTGAAGAGAGAAGTGTGTTTCTTATTTCATATTTTCTCTTCACAAGCAGGCCCCTGATATTTTCTGTGTTCATAGATTTTTTTTTTTTACCTCAAATTGTCCCTCCTCTGCCCTTCTAGGCTCAGGGTGTCCAAAATGTGTGTGTCTAGAAACACGTAAACAGCAGACACTAACAAGAAGATAGTCCTCAGACGTTTATCATTTCTTTGTGGTGAGAACATTCAAAATCCTCCATTCTTGCTATTTTGAAATATACAATATATCACTGATAACTGTAGTCACCCTACTGTGCAGTGGAACACTAGAACTTATCGTTCCTACCTGACTGTGACTTTATACCCATCGACTACCCTGTCCCCAACCTCCTCTCCCCCTCCCCTTCCCAGGCCCTGGTAACCACTACTCTACTTTCTACTTCTATGAGATCGACTTTTTTAGAACCCGCATACGACCCCATAAATATGTAGAATTATTACACGTCAGTTAAAAATAAGTGAACACATTTTTTAAAAGTTTTAAGAAGAGTTCACACCTGAGAGATACTGCTGAAAGTACCGAGGTGTATGGTCCTCAAGTGTGAATACTTTGCTTGTAAATTGCTTAGTTAGGTGCCTCTATAATTCTTTTGTGTGTTCCAGCACTTTCTTCTTTGTCATAAGGTGTCCCAGCAACATGAAACCACAGAATCTAACAACTGTCTCAAAATTCCTCCTCCTGGGACTTTCAGATGATCTTGAACTGCAGCCCATCCTCTTTGGTCTGTTCCTGCACATGTACCTGGTCACAGTGCTCGGGAACCTGCTCATCATCCTGGCCGTCAGCTCTGACTCCCACCTCCACACACCCATGTACTTCTTCCTCTCCAACCTGTCCTTGGCTGACGTGGGTTTCAGCAGCACTACAATCCCCAAGATGCTGATGAACATACAGACACACAGCAAATCCATCTCCTCTGCAGGCTGCCTCACTCAAGTGTCCTTCTTTTATCTTTTTGGTTGTTTGGACAATCTACTCCTGGTTGTGATGGCCTATGACAGGTTGGTGGCCATTTGTTACCCACTGCAATACCCAGTCATCATGAGCCCCCACCTCTGTGGCATGTTGGTCCTGGTGTCTTTTCTCCTCAGTCTTTTTGACTCCCAGATGCACCGCATGATAGTGTCACAAGTTATCTTCTGCTCAGATGTGGAAATTCCTCATTTCTTCTGTGACCCTCCTCAACTCCTCCACTTTGCCTGTTCTGACACCTCCACTAATTACATATTAATGTATTTTATTGCTGCCATCTTTGGTGGTGTTCCAGTCTCAGGGATCCTTTATTCTTATGCTAGAATTATTTCCTCCATCCTGAGAGTCTCATCAGCAGGTGGGAAATATAAAGCCTTCTCCACCTGTGGCTCTCACCTGTCAGTTGTTTGCTTATTTTATGGAACTGGCCTTGGCGTATACCTCAGTTCAGTTGTTCATTCTCCCACGAAGAGTGTGGTGGCCTCAGTGATGTACACCATGGTCACCCCCATGCTGAACCCCTTCATCTATAGCCTGAGGAACAGGGACATCAAACGGGCCCTGTGGAGGATTATTAACAGAAGAGCATAATCTCAATACCAGTGCTATCTATCCATTTTGATTCATAGGACTAGAAAAGGGAGAAAAGTCAACCATGGGCAACAAGGAATCCTGAATGTGCCCTTGTGTATATGCACCCATATGACTCTGATTTCTGTTTGCACAATTGTTTCTGTTACAATAAAGTGCATCTTGCACTTAAGTGACAGTCACTCCCGGATTATACATAGTACATCAGTACATCTGTCTCACTTTCCTCTTCCATTACTCAGGTCTAGTAGTCAGGAGCAGTCTTGTTTTCTACCATTGCTAAACAATCAGACCTCTTTCATTCTTGTTATTTCTTGTCTCTATACTTTTCCTATTATTTTTTTTCTATTTGTTAGAAAGATCTAAAACTCTACCTGTAGGACCAAGACATCTACTAAATTCTTCCTCCTTCATGATGTTGAGTAGATTTTTGAGCAGGTATGGCGACTAATTTTCTCTCCAAAATGAGATATTTTGAGATTTAAGTGGGTGCTATGAATGCTTAGTTTGAATAGTTACCAACCGGGTCTTTCTTAGGAAAACTGGGATCTATAATTACCATGGAAAAGATGGGAGAGGACCTGTCAGAGCAGAGGTTTTTTCACAATTTTTTTGGTAATTATTCAATTTTTCCCCAATCATAATAGATAGGTAATTAAAGTATATATACACACACATGCACACACACTTATATGTGTATAGACATATATTCTTGTATGTATATACAGCTAATATAATGCAACTAATATATTAATATATCCATATTTTAACTAATGCGGTATTTAAGGGGTATCTATAAGTTCTAGCAGTTTTTTCTTTAGAAAAAAGGTTAAATGTAAGTTAACTGAGTATGGACTCTAAAAAGTCATAAAAATAACACCATAGCCAATCCAAAAAAAGGTAGAAAAAAATAATGATGATACACACAAATATTATTTAAATACAAAAATGCATAGTAGCAAGCATTAGTATGTCCAAAATTTTATTTCCTGAGAAGATTCACAAAACTCCTAAATCTTTGGCAAGAATGATGAAGAGAATAAGAAACGATACAAATAATATTACAAAAGAAAACTGGAACAAAGTATAGAGTAGGATAGAAATCAATAAGGGAATGTTATAAACGTATTAATGTTTACAGCATAAGTGAAATGGACCAACTCCTAGAAAATTATAAGCAATTATGACTGAATCAAGAAGACATCATAAGTAATCCTTTAATAGCTGAACATCTATAGTCCTTTCTTATATAAAGTCTGTGCTTAAAAAAAAAAAAAAAGAAAAGCCAAACAGTGGGCCAGAATAGAGTCCAAAGATAGACCTACACAGGCATGTAAACTTGATGGCACAGCTGATACCCTGCACACATCCAGAAATCATGTACTATTTCATATACGTTTCTAGAGAAATTGGTTGCACAAAATGAAGCCCTGCTGAGTAGAGAAAATAGTCTGTTAGACATGGAAGAGCATATGCTTTGGTGTCAGTTCATAAATTTGAGTCATGTCCTCCTAGTGTTTGGATAAGTTGTTAAAGATAGTGTAAGCCATAGCTGGTAACTAAAAATGTTAATGGGTGGAAGCTCAGTTCGGTGTTCGTGTGCTGTGGGGAAAATCAAAGTGTTATGTGATGGAGAGACATGGGTGTGGATATGCTGCTTTAGAAATAGCAGTGAGAGAAATCTTTCATGAAATATTTGAGATGGGACTTGAATGTGAGAAGGAGCCAGTCATATGATGTGTTGAAGAAATATAAGTTCAAATCAAAATCACAGTCATATTTTGAATGCATGAACTCTCCAATGAGGATGCGCTAGGGAGATGTCCTTGAGTGGTGGTGCTGATTATTCATCTGCTGAAACAAGGAATTTGCATTATCATTTTGCCAGGCTCCACTATGGGGGTTAATGAGCCCCTTCCTTGTAAAAACCAAGATTCTGCCCCGCATAATGATTCTGTATGTTTCTTTTGATTGTGGCTATGAGTTCAATATTTTTTTTTCTTTAGGGGAGAGTCCTGTCCACAGTACTAGAGATGTTTAGCTGTTAAAGGATTACTTATGTTAGATATTAAAGGATTACTGATTCTCTACATCTGTTATTCTTCAATTGTACTCCCTCTAAAAAAAATAAAACTATATAGTCCCTTAAATGAATCAATTGATTTTTATCTAATTACTATCCATGGGCTCCCCCATTCTAGATCTGCAGTGATCAATATGCAGATACATGTGGCTATTGAGTACTTGAAATGTGGTTAATGCAACTGAGAAACTAAATGTTAACTTTACAATTCTACTCAATATAAAATCCAAATTGTAAAATTGAAACAGTATAAAAATTGTTGTACTGCCTACATGTTAAAAATAATTGGTATCCATGAGGGATTGGTTCCAGGACCACCAGCGGATATCAAAATCCACAGATGTTCAAGCACCACATTTGGCCCTTTGAGACCAATGGATATAAAATGTGGATCTACTGTATATAGGATGGTTTTGTTCTAGTAACACATATAATCAAAATCAATTCTGCTTGTTTCTCCCTGTGTTTTTAATGCAGCTACCAGAAAACTTAAAATTACATATTTATCTTACTTGCTTTTCTGTTAGACAGTACTACTTTAGACAAAAAGAGATTGGTCAGTGAAGGGGATGAGGTATAAAATCGAAAGTAATGAAAGACTTAGTGTACTTTTTTAATAAAAATGTAAATTTCTTTCTCATTTAAAAAGAAGAAACGCCAAGATCACAACAGGAACTGATAGTCATGAAAATGAAATACACTTAGGAACAGTTTCTGTTCACCAAAGAACAAGGTATATTCGTCAATCCCTTTTGACTTGAGAAGACTTCTCAGGTATAACCACTGCAAGACACTCACTGAAAATTGATGTTAGCAGCTTATAGAATGAGAGAAAGTATTTGCAAGCAACACATGTGATAAGGTGTTAATATCCAAAATACATAAGGAACTCAGACAACTCAAAAGTAAAAAACCAACCTGATTTTTTTTTAATGTACCAAGAGTCTGAAAAGACATTTCTCAAAAGAAGACATACAAATGGCCAATAGGTATATGAAAAAAATGCTCAACGTCACTAGTCATCAGAGAAATTCAAATTAAAACCACAATGAAATTTCACCACACACCTGTTAGAATGGCCATTATCAAAGAGACAAATGATAACAGGTATTGAAGAGAATGAGAAGAAAAGGGAACCTTGCACACTGTCGATGGGAATGTAAGTTTGTACAGCCATTATGGAAAACAGTATGGAGTCCCTTCCAAAAATTAAAAATAGAACTATGAGGTGATTCCACAATCCTCCTTTTGGGCATATATTCAAAGAAAATAAAATCAGTATGTCGAAAAGATATCTGCACCCCCATGTTCATTGCAGCACTATTCACAATAGCCAAGATATGAGATCAACCTAAGTATCCATAAATGGATGAATGGATAACAAAAATATGGTCTATATATACAGTGGAATAATATTCATCCTTCAAATGGAAGAAAATCCTGTCGCTTATGACACAGTGGATGAACCTGGAGGACATCGTGCTGAGTAAAATAAGCAAGGCACAGAAAGACAAATACTGCATGATCTCACTTGTACGTGGAATGTAATAATTTGAAGTCATCGATAGTGTATAAAATTGTGGTTACCCAAGACTGGAGATTGCGACTTTCAGAGATGTTGAAAAAAGGATTCAGAGTTTCAATTAGATAGAAGAAGTAAGTTCAAGAAATCTATTGTACAACGTGGTGAGAATGGTTAATAACAATATATTGTATTCTTGAAAGCTGAAAGTCAGTTTAAGAGTTCTCTCTTCCCCTTCCCCAACAAACTCTATAGTTGGTGTATATTTGCCACCTGTATTTCCTCAATACTCACTCTTCAATCCTCTCCACCTGGACTATTTCTGCACCTACCCCTCTATTTGGAAGTAATAAATGGAGACCTTCTGAATATCCACAGAAGCCTTCATGTCACCACCAAATGTCGAGGGGTATGTATCAGTCCTCTTCTTGTGAGTCCTTTCAACAGAAACAAAACTGTGAATAACTTTACTTTTCTTCAGAAAGGACCTCTTTGGAGTAGGATAGTGGTTGTGAGGGGCTTGAAGGAGGGGAGAAATGGAAGATGATGGTCAAAAGGTAGAAAGTTTCAGTTATGCAAGATAAATAACTTCTGGAGATCTTCTATACAGCATAATGCTTCTTATTAACAGTATTGCTTTGTGTACATAAAATTTGCTAGGAGAGTAGATCTTATGTTAAGTGTTTTTACCACACACATGAAAATAAGATGGGGGTGAAAGGATACTTTGGATATGGGTATGTCTATGGCCTTGATGGCAGTGATGGTTTCACAGATGTATACTTATCAAGTATATTCATATATTCAGAGATTCGTATAAATTAAATATGTACAGTGTTTACATGTCAATCATCTCTCAATAAAGTTATTAAAAATTAAGACAAAATAATTTTATAAAGAAAGGACATCCTTACATGCATAAAATTGCAGACACCAAGTGGTCCATCAAACCTCTAAAGAATCTCCAAGAGAGCACATAAAAGAAAGTTAGTTCCTGGATTTAGTTACTTGTGGAATTCAGACTTTCCTTAGGAGACACGTTGTAACTTTTAAATCAGACCAAAGAAAAAAAGTTTCTCCTTGGAGGAAATAAGTCCATCTTCTCCTACTGCTGCCTATATGGACACAAAATTGGCTGAAATTTTTCATTCTGATATCTTTTTGTGCCCCAAGGGAGCAGAATTGTTTGGAGAGTTGGGGGGGAGAGGGGAAGAGCACAATTCATTTAATGAGAGTTCTGGGAATTCAACCCTTGAGTAGCTGGAAACTTAAAAGGCCCTTCTTGCCCATCACCTGTAATTCTCTGATCCCAGCCTGTGTGAAACCCAAGTGGGTTTAACAGGGACAGATCATAGAAAAGAGAAAACTCAGCAATAGCCATCAAAGAGAGTCAGTGTGGGGCCGAGCCCGTGGTGCACTCGGGAGAGTGCAGCGCTGGGAGCGCAGCGACGCTCCCGCCGCGGGTTCAGATCCTATATAGGAATGGCCAGTGCACTCACTGGCTGAGTACCAGTCACGAAAAAGACAAAAAAAAAAAAAAAGAGTCAGTGTGTTCCAGTGAGGGATGGTGGGATAGAAAGAAACAGAGGAGAAAAAGTGAGTACTTTGCTTTACCTCCAGAATGATGAGACTTGGACAGTCCCATATTTATTCAGTCTATGAAGGTAAATCCCAGTAATCACTTTCCCTCATCTTTTCCTTCTTATTTCACTGCACTTTGAAGGCTCTTCAGTTTCCACTGAGACTTATCTTTTCCAGCTCTTGATCTATTTCCTTCTCTCACTCTTTGGAATCTAGAGCCTCTCTTCATTGAGAGTTACTTTCTGGAGAATTTCCAGCTTTTCTTCACTCTTTTCTATAGATTGTTGGCTCCTGTAAGATTTCCTGGGTCCAGCCTTTTGTTGGTTAGCTACTCACAGAAGATCTATCATGCATGAGGTATTTTCCTAATTCGATTGGATTTTTCTATCATATGCCCTGACTTTTTGCTGGCAGATTTGACCTGCTGATTGCACTTATTAGTTCTACTCTGTTGTTGTTGTTACACCTTAGCATTCACAATACCATCTACAAATAATCTAGTTATTTAGAATATTTGATACTTAGGCCAATTTCCATTTTTCCTCTTACCAGTCTCTTTAATTGTTGGGCAGAATTTGAGATGACTGAAGTTGGAAAAGACTGACTTGGCCTTCCATGAATTTAACACACATAGCTTAGTGTTTTAATGCAGAATATACTGTTGGCTGTGGTTTCAACAACCATACTTTATTGGGTTAAGTAATTGTCATTGATTTTTTTTGTTTTCCAACAGGCTTGCCCTGGCTGCTAACCATAGTAACGGCTGTTAAATTTTTCAGTGCACCTTTTCTACGGTGATTGTGGTTATGATTTCTCTTCATTGACCTATTTTTGTGATGAAATATGTTAAACCAGCTTTCCATTTCTAGAATAAGTATTGTTCGTGAGGTATTATTTTATGATAAGATATGAATGCATTTTATTTAACTTTACTTTCAATTTTGTGTTTATGATAAGTTGGATGATTTTTTTTGGTGTCACAGTTGACACTTATGGTCTCAATCTTTTTTATGCATCCAACAATTTGTATATGTTGAGCACGTGCTATGGTGCTAACTAACCGTGTCAGTTCCTGGAAAGCCACAGATGAGACAAAACAGTCACAACCTCTGATTCACAGACAAAATTTCCAATGTGAGAGATACATTGAGGAAGAATGCAGGATGCTCTAGTTGTGGTCCTTACACCCTCTGTCTCTAATGACTCTACATTCTCTGCTCCCATCACACTGGCCTCTCCAATCCCTTCATTACCAAGCTCACTGACCCCCAGGGCAACTGCACATTCTGTTCTCTCCCCCTAGAATGTTTATTCTTTCCTTGCTTCCCCTGATTAACAGCTCACATATTCCTATTTCAGAGAGGCCTCTTACTCCCCTTCTCAGGCTAAATCGGTCAAGAGCGATTTTTTTGTGTTTACTTAACATTCTCTAAGCATTAATGATACTGACACTTTTTGTGTCGTGGAAAATGGAAACGTTTATTTTCAATTGTTAAATCTTCCTTTAATACATCTAGGATGATTTGATTTACATAAGCTGTGAATATTTTAAATCAAATCAACCAACACTATTTTTTAACAATTAACTCTGCTGATTTTAATACAATGCATCCACACTCAGAGCACATACACGTGACCACACTCTCACACATGCCTTGGGTTTGATTTTAGCGATTGTGTGCTTTTTTTTCTTCCTCTGTTTGGTTTAGTCTGAATGCTTTTTCTCTTCTGGGAAGAATGCACCTGGCAGGCATCTTCTGAAAAAGGGAACCATAGGGATCTTCATTAATGAGAGGTGCCTGTATGACGGTCAAAAGAGGTGACAGACCTGTTGTATTTACAAGGAAATGTTGTATATACAGAATTCTATCCTTGATGGGTGCCTCGGTTTAAAGGGGATATTGATAAATAATAGACATGCAAGATAGATTTATTGTGATGTTAAGAACATTTATCAAGTGTCCAGTGTATGCCACAGGAACTACACAGAAAAATTACATGCATCGTATCATTTAATTCACTTTTCAACCTTTTGATGTAAGAAGTATATACTACATTGGAGAGGTGAGGTATCTGCAGCTAAGGAAGTTTAAATAACTTTCTCAAGGTCACACAGTAGTAAGTTGATGAACCAAAATTCTATTTCATTAAATCTGACTCAATACTCATTTTATTTTTACAATAAATATTAAAATTATTTATTAGTATTTATTATTAGCATATTCTTTATTACAAATCGTGATTTTTCTTTATATTCTTTACCCAACCCATCACTCCCTAAACCTCCTTCTTCCCTCTGCCCATCTCTAGCACCCTTAGATTTTTTTCTGTCCTTCTGAAAATTCAACATATTGCTCTGGTCTTTTTTTTTCTTTCTTTCTTTCCTTCTGCAGAAAATTATGTTAAGTGAAATAAACCAGACAAGGAAAGAGAAGTATTGCATGTTCTCACTCATAACTGGGTATTTTTTTATTTTTATTTCTGACTGTATATATTTGTGGGGTTCAGTGTGTTGTTTTGATACATGCATATATTGTACAGTGATTCACTTAGGGAGGATAGTTTATCCATCACATAAATGTTTATCTTTTCTTTGTGGTGATTACAGTCAAGATCTTCTTTTCTAGCTATTTGGAAATACACAATGCAATAGAATATGATTAACTATAGTCAGCCTAGAAGGCAGAACTTATTCTTCTGTGTATGTGTAACTTCATATCCATTAATGGCCCTTTCTCCCTCTCACCCTCAGCCCCCTTAAATTCCTGGCCTCTGGTAACCATAATTCTACTCTACTCACCACATCTTTTTTCTTCTTCTTCTTTTTCATCTTCTTTGTTTTTGATTCCATATATGAAAGAGATCATGCAGTATTTCTCTTTCTGTGCCTGGCTTATTCACTTAACATTATGGTCTCCAGTTCCAACCATATTGCTGCAAATGACAAAATTTTATTTTTTTAATTGCTGAGTAGTATTTTATTGTGTATATATACCACAGTTTTTAATACATTCATCCATTGATAAACATTTAGATTTATTCCATCTCTGCCTATTGTGAATAGTACTGCAATGAACATGGAGTGCAGGTGTCTCTTTGATATATTGATTTCATTTCCTTTGGAAATGAATAAACCTAGAAGTGAGATGGCTGGATCATAAGGTATATCTATTTTTAGCTTTTTATGTAAACTCTATACTGTTTTTTTATAATAGCTGTATTAATTTACATGTTCTTCCAAAATGTATGAGAGTTCTCTTTTCTCTGTATTCTCACCAGGATTTGTTGTTTTTTGTCCTTTTAATAGCCATTCTAATTTGAGTGAGATGATATATCATTATGGTTTTAATTTGAATTCCCCTAATGATTAATGATGGTAAGTACTTTTTCATGTGCCTGTTGGCCATTTGTATGACTTCTTTTGAGAAACGTCTGTTAAGGTCCTTTGCCTATTTTTAAATTGGGTTATTTGTTTTTTTGCTGTTGAGTTGTTTGAGTTCCTATATATTCTGATCAGTCCCTGTCATACGCATAGTGTACAAATACTTTCTCTCATTCTGTAGGTTATTTCTTCACTTTGTTGATTGTGTCCTTTACCGTGCAGAAACTTTTTAGTTTGATGAAGTCCCATGTATTGATTTTTGCTTTTGTTGCTTGTCTTTGTAGTCTTCTTCAAAAAAAGCATTGCCCAGTCCAGTTTTACATAGCATTTCTCCTATGTTTTCTTCTAACAGTTTCATAATTTGCGGTCTTAAATTTAGGTCTTTAACCTATTTTGAGTTGAATTTTGTATACAATGAGAAAGGGGTCTAGATTCAATTTTCTGCATGTGGATATCCAGTTTTTCTAGCACCATTTACTAAAGAGGCTTTCCTTTCCCCAATGTTTTCTTGGCACCTTCATTGAAAATAAGTTGGCTGTAAATGAGCAGATTTGTTTCTGGGCTTTCTGTTCTGTCCCATTGCTCTATTTGTCAGCTTTTATGCAAGTACCATGCTGTTGTGGTTACTATACATTTCTAGTTATTTTAAGTCAGGTAATGTGATGCCTCCAGCTTTGTTCTTTTTGTTCAAGATTGCTTTGCCTATTTGGGTTTTTTTATGGTTCTATACAAATTTGAAGATTGTTTCTCCTATTTTGATGAAGAATGTCACTGGCATTTTGATAGGGATTGCATTGAATCCATAGATGGCTTTGAGTAGTAAGGACATTTTGATGATATTAATTCTTTCAGTCCATGAACATGGGATATCCTTCTATTTATTTGTTTCTTCCTCAGTTTCTTTCACCAATGTTTTAAGGTTGTAGAGATCTTTCACCTCCTTGGTTAAACTTAGTCCTAAGCACTTTATTTTGGGGGTAGCTTTTGTAAATGGGATTACTTTCTTGATTTCTTTTTCAGATATTTTATTATCGATGCCTAGAAATGCTACTGGTTTTTGTATGTTGATTTTGTATCCAGAAACTTTACTGAGTTCATTTATTAGTTCTAGCAATTTTTTTGCTGGAGTCTTTAGGGTTTTGTATATATATGATTGTGTCACCTGCAAATAGGGATAGTTTGACTTTCTCCTTTCCAATTTGGATGCCCTTTCTTGCTTTCTCTTGCCTTATTGATCTGGCTAGAACTTCCTGTACCATGTTTGATAAAAGTGGGGAAAGTGGGCATCCTTGTCTTATTCCAGTTCTTAGGGGAAAAGTTTTCAACTTTTGTCCATTCAGTTGATATTATCTGTGGGTTTGCCATACGTGGCCTCTATTGTGTTGGTAAATTCCTTCTATGCCTAATATCAGAAGTGTTTTTTATCATGAAGGGAGTTGAATTTTATGAAATGCTTTTTCTGCATTTATTGAAATGATTAGGCAGTTTTTGTCCTTTTTTCTATTAATGTGACATATCACTTTTGCATGTGTTGAACTGTCCTTGCATCCCTGAGATGAATCCCACTTGATTATGGCAAACAATCTCATTAATGTGTTGTTGGATTTGGTTCACTAGTATTCGGTTGAGGATTTTTTTTTTTTTTTTTTTTTTGCATCTGTGTTAATTAGAGATATTGCTCAATTGTTTTCTTTTTTTGTTGGTCTTTTTTTGGTTTTGATATGAGGGCAATGTTGGCCTCATAGAATGAGTTTGGAGTATTTCCTCCTCTTTAATTTTTTGCAAAGTTTGAGCAGAATTGGCATTAGTTTTTCTTTAAATGTTTGGTATAATTTGGCAGTGAAACCATCTGGTTCTGAGCTTTTCTTTGCTGGGAGACTTTTTATCACTGCTTCAATCTCATTACTCATTATTGTACTGTTTAGGTTTTCTAATTCTTCATGATTCAACCTTGGTAAGTTGTATGGATCCATATATTTATCCATTTCTTCCAGGTTTTCCAGTTTTTTAGTGCACAGTTGATCATAATAATCTCTCATGATCCTTTATATTTCTATAGCATCAGTTGTAATATCTTCTTTTTCATCTCTGACTTTATCTTTCTTCTTTTTTTTTTCCCCCTTGTTTAGTCTAGCTAAAGGTCTATCAATTTTCTTTATCTATTAAAAAAGCCAACTCTTTGTTTCATTGATCTTTTGCATTGTTTTTTAAAATCTCTAATTCATTTATTTCTGCCCCAATCTTTGTCATTTCTCTCCTTCTACTAATTTTGTAGTTGGTTTGCTCTTGTTTTGCTAGTTCCTAGAGGTGTGACATTAGGTTGTTTATTTGAAGTTTTTATACTTTAGAATTTTTTTATTTTTTTACATTTTTAAGGTGGTAAAATATACAGATCATAAAATTTACCACTCTATTTTAAGTGTATAATTCTGTGACATTAAGTGCACTCATATTCTTCTGCAACCATCACCAGCATTTTTTGATGCAGGCATTTATTGATATAAACTTCCCTCTCAGAACTGTTTTTGCTGTATCCCGTAGATTCTAGTATGTTGTGTTTTCATTTTCATTTGTCTCCAGGAATTTTTTTAATTCCTTTTTAATTTCTTCTTTGACCAATTCTTCGTATAGAAGCATGTTGTTTAATTTCCATGTATTTGTACAGTTTCTAAGGTTTCTTCTGTAATTGACTTCTAGTTCTATTCTATTGTGGCCTGAGAAGATAGTTGATGTAATTTCGATTTTTTTGAATTGTTGGGACTTGTTTTATTGCCTAGCTTATGGTCTATTTTGGAGAATGTTTTATGTGCTGCTGAGAGCAACTTGTGTTCTATTGCTTTTGGATGGAATGTTCTACGAAAATTTGTTGGTTCCAAGTGGTCTGGAGTGGAGATTAACTCAGATGTTTCCTGATTAATTTTATGTTTGAATGATCTCTCCATTGCTGAAAGTGGAGTGTTAAAGTCTCCAACTATTACTGTGTTGGAGTCTATCTCTCTGATTAGGTTGAGATCCATTTTCTAAATCACATCTCTATACCACACAGTGGAAGAGTTATATGTTCAAAATAATTATTATAGGGAGAGGAAAGGGGAGAGGTTGGGTGAGGAGCATAAAGAACAAGTGTGATTTGTAATAATAAATATGCTAATAAAAAATAATTATTATAAAAGAATATCAATAATAACAAGTATGATCTAATGAGATCACACTGGGCACAAATGGATTTTAAACCTCACAAAGTAATAGTGATAACCACATTTTTAGAAACAAGGGAATAAGGCAATAGGAGTTAACTGTCACATCAATAGGAAGAATCAGGTCACAGAATAAAGGTTGTTTGAGTAGAAAATCCATTTCTTTATCAATACTGTAGAGCTATTAGAATGATGGCAGAATGGGTACTATTTTTAAAAAGATATGAAATGTTTTAAATTACTGTAGAAAAGTCATATCAAAGAAGAAATTAGTTTGTGACCATAGATTCAAATAAGATAATTTGATCCAGTGAGTAGAAGTTAGAGAGAAATTTCAGCTAAATCAAGAAAAGTCAAAATAATCTTACACATTTAAATGGGAATGGGCGACCACTTGGCTGAGTGGATCAGTGTTATTCAAAGGACTCAATAGAGGGTGAAAGATGTCCAGCCAAGGGAGACATTGTGAAGTGATAACTAGCTGAGGCTGTCAGTGGGATGTTCATTGAACACTGCTTTTTTCCTTCTTTCCCAGCAGACACACCAGCTACATGGAAGCAGAAAACCACATAGAACTATCAGAATTCCTCCTCCTGGGCCTTTCAGATAATCCAGAACTCCAACCGATGCTATTTGGACTGTTCCTGTCCATGTACCTGGTCACGGTCCTCGGGAACCTGCTCATCATCTTGGCCATTACCTCTGACTCCCACCTCCACACCCCCATGTACTTCTTCCTCTCCAACCTGTCCTTTGTTGACATCTGTTTAATCTCCACCACGGTCCCAAACATGCTGGTGAACATCCAGGTACACAGCAAAGACATCTCCTACATAGGGTGCCTCATTCAGATGTATTTTTTTATGTTCTTTGCTGGACTGGATAACTTCTTACTGACTGTGATGGCCTATGACCGCTTTGTGGCCATTTGCCATCCACTGCATTACATGGTCATCATGAACCCCTGCTTCTGTGTCCTCTTGGTCCTGATGTCTTGGTTCATCATTTTCTGGGCCTCTATACTTCAAATTCTACTGATGAAGAGGCTGACATTCTCTATACGCACTGAAATTCCACATTTCTTCTGTGACCTGGCTCAGCTTCTCCAGATGGCCACCTCAGATACCCTCATTAATAACATCATCTTGTATGTTGCAGCTGCGCTGCTATGTGTGTTTCCTCTCACTGGGATCCTCTTCTCTTACTATCAGATTGTCTCTTCCTTAATGCAAATGTCCTCCACTGCAGGCAAGTATAAAGCATTTTCCACCTGTGGCTCTCACCTCTCTGTGGTCTCCTTGTTTTATGGAACATCACTTGGGGTCTACCTCAGTTCTGCTGTCACCCATTCTTCCCACAGAAGCTTGGTTGCCTCTGTGATGTACACTGTGGTCACCCCCATGCTGAACCCCTTCATCTACAGCCTGAGGAACAAGGAAGTGAAGGGGGCCCTGGGAAGACTCCTCAGCAGAGCAGACTCTTGTCCATGAAGCATCACTGATCTCAGAACTAAGTGGACACTGTGTGTTGCTCAGGCAAATGTTGTAAATTTAAATATCCTGTCTCTTTTTTCTCCTGATGACATGCTTCATTCTCTTATTACCAAAGCACCTATGGCTTTGCCTTTATTTCTTTTGGTATTGGCTTCTCCTCAACAACTCCCTCAGTATTCCATTTTTTGACTTCTTTATATGCTGTCTATAAAGTTCAAATTTTGGCTAGTTTTCTTATACCTATTCCTAAGATTTCTAACTTGAGATTTAAAGCCCTTATATCAAAAACTGATAAGGTTTCTCCCAAAATTGTTCTCTCAAACATTGATGCTATTTACCTTAATTTGGCTATGTTCTCGTTTTTCCTGGAAGAATTGAGATAAGATCATAGGCTTGTCAAAGCCATGTGCTTACCACATCAGTACTGTCCTTGTTTTATTGCATGACTTTATTTAATCCTGAAAACATTTATGTAAGATTTTTTCTCTCATTCATCCCATTGTCCAAACGAAGAGATGAAGGTTGATATGGACTGTAAGCTGGCAGCCTGATACTCCCACCCTTCTCACTTTGTCTTCCTACTCTTTACAAGAACAATGATGTGATTTTCAACTTCAAAGCAGAAATGTAGATTTGAAAGCTTGTTTGTCCAGGTGGTTCATAGAGATAGACTGCCTGGGACAACTCTGAGATGTTGTTTCACTCCATGTAATTCTTCCTTTCCCTACTCCTATTTTCTTCCCTCATCCACTTCTTTCATCATTATTTTTATTTATTTTTTATTTTTATTTTATCATTACATGACACGTTTCTTGTTTTCTTCTTTCTTTCTTTCATTTGACTTTTCTTTCCCACTTTTCTTCCTTCTTTCTTTCACTTGAATTTTCTTTCCCATCATTGCAGTTTCAAGAAATACTCCAAGACCAAAAAACATATTAATGAATGTAATAGAATAAGAACCGTCCTCTCATGTTGTTTAATTACTTTCTGGAACTCTCTAGAGGTATCATTACAGACATACCTGTAGACGGTGTTCAGAGCTTCATTTGCTTTTTGAGAAGAATGTTGATAGAATCGTGTCTTCAGTGAAAAGTGGAGCAGCATCTCAGTGTTGATTCCACCTTCCTTGGGGTCCTCTCACTTTCTCTATTACACACCATCCTTCTGCCAATGATCATCACCAACCAGCATGAACCTACTTTTCCGATGCATGGCAGCAGCAGTGGCAGAGAATTATTCCCCACTGGGGCAGCACTTGATGGAGAGATTTAGGACATACACCACCTTTTTCACCCCTCACCCGAAGTGCAGGTCTTGTTCCAGTTTCCACATTCTCCCCACATGATTGAAACTCTGTTTATTCGTTGTGAGAGCTGACTCAATGCAATATTAATTGCCTATTTTTCTCTTCCCTGCACCTACTTCTTTCTCAAATCCATGTGCTTTTTCTTTCCAATAAAGTGGTCATACATGAATTCTTGGCTGCACATCTGCTTTTGCTGGAGATAAAACCAACACAGGTGATGAAGACCGTGAGGGGTATCAAGACTATATCTGAAAGAAATTAGGGACTTTTGGAGGGAAAAAACACTAATCGAGGATGTGTAAGAAATTAGTTAGCAGGAAACTAGGAGAACTTGTGTTCTGAAAGCAAAGTGGAGAAAGTTTATTACTAAAAGAAGAGTATATGTTCTATTTGTCTTATTTTCAGTCTCTCTATTTTTTATTTAGATATATTTTTTATTGGAGCATAGTTGATTATACATATGTGGGTACAGAATTGACTATCAATACCTGTGTGCAATATGTGATGTTCAAATCAGGATAGTTAGTATATTCCAAACTATACAATGTACTCGATTTTCATGGCCCTTTACCAGTTTCTCTCTTATCCCCTCCCACTCCCCCATCTCTTTAAATCTTAGACTTGCAGAAGACTGCTTGCCCATTCATTTAATAGAAGAAATATTTTTTGTGTACCTACTGTAGTTTCAGTGCTGGGGACCTGGTTACAAAGAAGTAGTCCCTGTCCTCATGTATCTTACATTCCAGTGGAGGAGAAGAAAAACAAAGTGGCAAACTAATAAAACATTTTAATTGTGGAACGTGCTATGAAAAAATAAAGTAGCACAAAGGAGGGATTCAAACAGATATTTGTACACCCGTGTTCACAGCAGCCTTATTCACAGTATCCAAAAGATGGAACTAACCCAAGTGTCCGTCGAGAGATGAATGGATAATGAAAATGTGGTATATACATCCAATGGAGTATTATTGAGCCTTAAAAATGAAGGCAATTCTGACACATGCTACACCATGAATCAAAGACATTATACTAAATAAAACATGCCAGTGTTCAAGGGGCAAATATGGTATGATTCCACTTTTATGAGGTACCTGAAGTAGTCAAATTTATAGACACACAAGGAAGGGTAGTGATTACCAGAGGCTGGGGAAGGGAGAAATGGAGAGTTAGTGTTTAATGAGTACACTGTTCCAGTTTGGAAAAATTAGATAGTTCTGGAAATGGATCATGGTGATGGTTTCACAACAAGGTAAATGTACTTAATGCCAAGTGCACAGAACTACAAACTCAAAAATCATTAAAAATAGTAAAATTTTCTGTTATATATATTTAACCAAAATTAAAAAGTTGAAGTAGCATTTTAAAAATGGGGGGAAAGTCATAAGATTTATTTCAGATAATATTTTCCTCTTTTATTTATTTATTTTTAACTGACAAGTAATAATTGTATATATTTATGGTGAACAACATGATGTTTTGATATATACACATACACACGTGCATGCACATTGCAGAATGCTATTCAACATATGTGTTACTTCACGTAATTGTTCTGTGGCGAGAATACTTACCTACTATCCATGATTTTCAAGAATACAATATATTGTTATTAGTTGTTGTCACAATGATACACAATACTTATTCTTCCTGTCTAACTGACCAACAACTCCCCAAACTCCCACACCCCAGATTCTGGTAACCACCATTTTTCTCACTGTTTTGATGAGTTTGACTTTTTACATTCCACATATAAGTGAGATCATGTGGTATTTGTCTTCCCATACCTGGCTTATTTAACTCAGCATAATATCCTCCAGGTTCATCCATGATGTAGTAAATAACAAAATTTCCTTTTTTTTAAGGATGGAGGCTCCTGTCAAGATGGCGGAATAGACGGTCCCCAGTGTCACTCTCCCCCACAAATCAACCAAATTTACAACTATAAAAATGTAACGTCAGCCAAGCTGGGGCCACTGGAGCTCAGGGAAAGAGGAGGAGAGACCTATGGAGTTCATGAAGGTGGGAGAAACCACGATGAGAGAAAGAAAAAGCTGCTCTGAGCTTTTCAGGACGTGGCTGCTTTAAGGCTCAAGCTGCTGAGCGCATGGAGCAGGAGCCAGCAGAAGCCGCCACTGTGTCCTTCAAATGGAGTTACTTGGAGGCGGCAGGGGAGATGAGGGCCTCGGTGGCCCCCAGGACAGCAAGACCACTAATAGGGTTCGCAGGGACCCATTCAGGAGCGAGGAGCCAGAACAACTGAAAAAAAGGAGCCATTCAGAAGCCAATGAGTCAGCACAAGGGACCAGTGCAGTGCCCATCCCATGGGAAGTGTTTAGAGCATGGGCAGTAGGCAAGATGGGAACACTGGGAGAACACTGGGACACAGCAAGGACAGCTGACCTGCCCCCCAATCAGCACAGGACCACTCAGAGGAGAATGGTCAGGAATGAAGAATTGCATGGGGTGCAGTTTGATGAAAAAACTCAGGCCCAGGTCAGAAATTCTACAGAACACAGATCCACCAGGTCTCTGGAGAGCCAGAAGTACCTATAAGATCAACCATTAAACCCTAAGCTGCACAAAAAGCCTTCCGTAGGGAAGCAACGGCAAAGTAGCAATTTAAACAACCACACAGCTCAAGTACTGGTTCCCACAGGAAGTTCTCCTGTGTTAGAAGCAAAGGACAAAAAATTAGTTCTGGCCCAGGCACAGCACCAGCACCTTGGGGCCTGCCTGGGAACCATAGGCTTGGATCCAGGGACCGGACCCCAATCCCACTTCAAGGCAAATTGTGCCAGTGCCTCGGGGCCAGCCCAGGGACCCAAGGCATGAATAAGAGGACTGGATCCCCCTACCACAACCAGGCACACCAGGCCAATGCCTCAGGTCCTACCCAGTGACCCAAGGCATGGAGCTAGGGACTGGACCCTCCTCCCACAGCCAGGCACACCAAACCAGTGCCTCAGGGCCTACCCAGGGACCTAGAGCATGGATAAAGGGACTGGACCACCCTCCCACAACAAGTCACACCATGCCAGTACCTTGGGGCCCACCTAGGGACCTGAAGCAAGGAGAAAGGGGCTGGACCTCTATCCCAGAACCAGGCACACTGCACCAGCACCTTGGGGCCTGCCCAGTCCAGAGGCATGCAAAAGGGGACTGGACCTCTCTCCCACAATCAGGCACACCACGCCAGTGTCTCGGGGCCCACCTGGGGACCCGAGGCATGGAAAAGGGGACCAGACCTCTCTACCACAGCCAAGCACACCAAGCCAGTGCCTCAGGTCCTTCCCAGTGACCTGAGGTATGGAGCTGGGGACTGGAACCTCCTCCCACACCAGGCACAAGATAACAGCACCTCAGGGCCAACCTGGGTAACCAAGGCATGGAGAAGGGGACTGGACCCTTCTCCCACAACCAGGCACATGGCGCCAGTACCTTGGAGCCTGCCCAGGGACCCAGGGCATGGAGAAGGGGAACGGACCCCTGTCCCACAACAGGCACACCAAACCAGCTCCTTGGGTCTCACCTGGTGACCCAAGGCATGGAGAAGGGGACCAGCCACCCCTCCCACAACCAGGCACATGGTGCCAGTGACTTTGGGCCTGCCCAGGGACCACAGGCATGGAGAAGGGGACCAAACACATCCCACAACTAGGCATACCGCCAGAGCCAAGGAGTATACAAAAAACAACACCTCCACATGGGTGGCCCACCACAGCCACCACAATAACCATGGCTGCTGCAAAAGCGGCTAGTCACCACAGCCACCGTGCAGATGGTGCACCAACCACTGGAGTGCATTCACACAAGAAGAGTCACCAGCAGAGACAAAGAAAATAAGAGGATGTCTCTTTCCACAAAGCCCATTTCAGAGTGACAGAAGAAGCATCTGCTCTATGATAATATTGGGGGACCTGATCACATCTCTCAGCATTGGACAGATCATCTAGGCAACAAATGAACAGAGTAACCATGATTCTTTCAGAAGGAGAGAAGAAATCTAGGGCAATTAGAGGGGGGAGGGGGATGGAATGGGGAAAAGAGGAGAGATTAGACAAGGGGCATAAAGAATAATTACGATTTGTAACAATTCATATGCTAGTAATATTGATTTAAACAACATATCTCAGTGCTCAAGTCAAAAAATATGTATAATCGATTTTGATTCTATAGATAAAATAAATTTTAAAAAATAAATAAATAAAGATGGAATAGTATTCCATTGTGAACATATACCACATTTTTGTTATCTATTTATACATTGTTAGACACTTTAGTTGTTTCCATATCCTGGCGACTGTCAATAATGCTGTAATGAACTTGAGAGACACAATATCACTTCGACATACTGATTTTGTTTCCTTTGGATACATAACCAGAAGTGGGATTGCTGCATACTATGGTAATTTTATTTTTAGTTTTTTGAGGAACATTTATACTCTTTTCCAAAATGGATATAGTAATTTATATTTTTACCAGTAATGTGCAGAGTTTCCTTTTCCTTCATATCCTCCCCACCATTCGTTATCTTTGGTCTTTTTGATGACCATTCTAACAACTGTGAGGTGATATCTCATTGTGGTTTTCATTTTTATTTCCCTGATAATTAGTGATACTGAGCATTTTTTTCATATACAGTCATGCAACATTTAAAGGGGTTCCATTCTGAGAAATGTGTCTTTAAGAGATTTCATCATTACGGGAACATCACACATTGTACTTACACAAACCTAGTTTGTATAGCAAACTAGACACCTGGGCTATGTGGTACAGGCTATTGCTTGTAAGCTACAAACCCATACAACATGTTACGGCACTGAATACTGTAGGCAACTGGAAATCAATGGTATTCGTGTAGTTAAACATAATATAAAAATTAAAAGTATAGTAAAAATATGGTATAAAAGAAAAAATGGTACACCTGTATAGGGCACTTACCATGAATAGAGTTTGCAGGACTGGAAGTTGCTCAGGGTGAGTCAGTGAGTGACTCTGAAGGCCTAGGACATTATTACACATTACTGTTGACTTTATAGATGCTGTACCCTTAGGCTACAATAAATTTGTTTAAAAAATTTTTCTTTCTTCAATAATAAAATAACCTTAGCTTACTTTAAATTTTCTACTTTATATATCTTTTAATTTTTAAAAAACTTTTTGACTCTTCTGCAATAACACTTAGCTTAAAACACAAACACACTGTATAGCTGAACAAAAATATTTTCTTTGCATCTTTATTCTATAAGATTTTTTATTTTTAAATTTTTTTGTTAACTTTTAAAACTATTTTTTTGTTAAAAACAAAAACACACACACATTAGCCTAGGCCCACGGGGTCAGGATCATCAATATTACTGCCTTCCTCCTCCACGTCTTGTCCCACTGGAAGGTCTTCAGAGAGAAGACTTGGATATGCACGGAGCTGTCACCTTCTATGATAACAATGCCTTCTTCTGGAATACTTCCTGAAGGATGTGCCTGAGGTTGGTTTATAGTTACCTTTTTTTTTTTTTATAAATAGGAGTACATTCTAAAACAACAATAGAATGTATAGTACAGTAAATACATAAACCAGGAACATAGTTTTTATTATCATTATCAAGTATTATGTGCTGTACATAATTGTATGTGCTGCACTTTTATATGACTGACAGTGCAGTGGGTTTGCTTACAACAGCACCAGACGTGTGAGTAACGCATTGCATTATAACGTTACAGTGGCTACAACATCACTAGATGATAGGGATTTTTCAGCTCCATTATAATCTTATGGGACCACCATCGTACATGTGCTTCTTTGTTGACTGAGACATCGTTATGTGGTGCATGCTGTTCCTGCTGGCCATTTGTATGGCTTCTTTTGAGAAATGTCTATTCAGGTCCTCTGCCCTTTTTTCAATTGGGTTATTTGGTTCTCATATTGAGTTATTTGAGGTCCTTATATATTTTTATATTAGCCCCTTAACAGGTGTATGGTTTGCAAATATGTTCTCCCATTCTGTAGGTGTCTCTTCACTCTGTTTGTTGATTCCTGTGCTGTGCCTAGCTTACCCACAGGGGGACCCTCCCACAGGTAGCTCAGGCTTTTAAGATAGAAAGCCAAGCATTTGACACATTACTGAAAGGATTGTTGTTTACTTCAGATTTTTTTCATTTTAAAATGATTTCTACCCACCCCTCATAGCAAAGTAACAGTTAATAACAGTTAGCTAACATTCACCGAGTGGTTGCTGAGTGCCAGGAACAATCCTTACCTATAATTTAATTTTCGTGACTTTGTACTGGTGGTATTATTCTTATTCTCATTTAACAGGTGAAGAAAGTGAGGCACAGAGAGACTTAGTAATCTACTTAGAGGACCCACAACTCACACAACTAGCCACCAGTGTAGATAATAGGAAAATTCATTGCTGTGTCTCTTTTATAATACACTATAATACACATAAAATGCAGAGAATAAAAAAGCTTAATGTGGCAATACTGCTCTTATTATTTAACAGGAAGAAACATCAAGATCACAATGAGAAAGTAAATAAAGGGAAAAAGAGAGAGAAAGTAAACTAAGGATAGCAATTGATTGTCATGAAAGTGAAATACAGTTGGGATGCTTATGTTTTCCAAAGGACAATGTATACGCCGATCTCTTTCGTGGTTGGAAGCCACCAGTAAGTCTTTTCAGATATAAGCTGCTTCAAGAGTTTACTGATTTTGGCAGCCGGTGATCCCGTTGTCACATGGAAGCATATTCCACCTCATAATAACCCTCTTTAAATGTAAATATATGACAGAATGATGAACATTATGCAGAGGAAAATTGCTGGGAAGAAATATACCAGAATTCTGCAGTGATAATCTCTACATGGGATTTCATAACAGAGTGCAAACAATTTTTTAGGTTGGGTTTCACACAAGCAGATCCTAGGAAAAACAAATGATGGAATGGGGAAATATGACTGGAAAGGGAAAGAAATTAAGCAAGGGTAATACATCAAGCAAACTCCCATGAAGAGAAACTTTGGCTGAATCCCACAAGGAAGCTCTAGAGACACTGTAGGTCACACCCAAGGGTCATCCCAAGCAGGCACACATCAGTTATTGGTTCAGGGATGTTCCCAGAAGAAACAGATTCCTGAGTATATCTGGATCTTCCAGTGCACAGAGAGTGTGTTCCCCCAGCCTGAAGACAGATCCCAAAGAAGATACACAGAATCATGCCATTGCCAGTTAAAGTACATGGGGAGTTTCTGTGCAAATCCGAGGCACAGGAGAGGGGTACAAGCACCCCCTGTTACTACGAGGCTGTCTAGAGTAATTGAAGAAACCTGAGCTTTTGCATCTACCTTGTGCTCAGTGATACCTCCACCACCTGTCTGACCTTGGATAAGACCACTCACCCATTATAGACCAGGTTTTCTTATTTCCGAAATGAGTATAGAAATGCCTATGTCCTAAGATTGCTTTGAAAAGTACAGATGATGAATGACAAGCACCTGCCACCCGGAAGTGCTCGGTATTGTTGATAGTTACAGGTGCTGCTGGAGCCAGATTGGCTGGATTTTCATCCTAATTCTGTTCTTTGCCACCAATTGCATAAGATTGGACAAGTTACTTAACCACTCAGACTCTCAGTTTCCTCATCTTTAAAATGGCACAGACCTCATAGGTTTGGACTGATAGTTTAAAAGTTACTATATGAAAAGTATTCAGAATAATGACTGGATATTCAGATGAATGTGATAAATATTTCATGTTATTATCATTTGCCTGTATTTCCATGCAGGTGAAAATATTTACATTTCATAATAAAAGGATTGCATTCAGAACAACACTTACTACATTTGGCTAAAACATTGTTCAAAACATTCATGGAAAGATTCATACTTTCAATTCCATTTTCAACAAACTTTTGGAAGTACAATTTGAAGTCATCAAAATTTAATCCAGCAACCCCACAGGTTTTTGTACATTGAATTTTAATTGTAAAAGATCTCCTTTCAGCCGTCAATGGAAGAATGTCCTTGAGGACATTACAGTAAGTAAAACAAGCCAGTCACAAAATGACAAATACTGTAGGATTCCATTTGTATGAGGTACCTAGAGGAATCAACATCACACAGACAGAAAGTAGAATGGTGGTGCCAGGGTCTACATGCAGGGGGAATTGGGAATTAGTATTTAATGGGTAAAGAGTTTCACTTAAGCAAGATGAAAAGAGTTCTGGAGATGAATGGTGGTGATGGTTGCACAGCAAAGGTAACTTTATTAAATGTCACTGAACTCTACAATTAATGAACGTTTAAGGTATTTTATGTTATTTGTGTTTTAACACAATTTTAACAATCTCCCATCAGGAATGAGAGACATGTTGCTCCAAATGTTGGGGGTACTGTTCAGCCCTTTGAAATCAGTCCCTGTGGGTTCAGCCTCAGCTGCAGAGGGCCACCTTACCCAAGGTCATGCCTCCTTCCTGTGGCAGCTCACGTTCAATGACTGATTGATGTGGGGGCATAAAGTCTTGGCACCTCTGCCCCAATTCCAGACAACTCCAAGGGGCCATCCTAGCTCCAGAGCTCCCTGGTGGTTTTCAGAGATTTTGATGGATTGCAACTTGGCTCAGTTTTTCCCTCTGCCCTTCTCTCCAACAAAGAGTTAATCAAGCTGCAAAATGTGAGAGAGCAGTCCTCACAAGTTTGTCCTTATTTCAGACACCCTTCACATGTTCGGGGGTCCCCAGGACCACCCTCAATTCAGAACATCTTGTTACAAATTTAGGAGTCCCCACAGACTCTCTCAGGTTTGATAATTTGCTAGAATGATTCATGGTACTCAGGAAAGTGTTATACTTATTATTACAGTTTAGTACAGTGAGTGAAAGGATTCAAATTAGAACCAGTTAAAGGAAGATTCAAAGAGGACACAGTCTGAGAGAATCCAAACATGAAGCTTCTAGCTGTCGGCTCCCCGTGGAGTCCAGACACATTACCTCCTCCTGGATACAATGTGTAATAATAGTCAACAAGTATTTCCAACCAGGGCAACTCACCTGAGCTTTGGTGTCCAGAATTCTTTTTGAGACTCCATTGCATTGGCATGATTGTAACTGAACACAATTTCCAGTCCTCCCAAGATGTCAGGCTGATATTACGTAGCCTGAAGACCACAACACTATAGTCACATGGTTGGTATTTCAGGCATGACCAACCCTCATCCTAAATCATCTTATTCGGATCAACTTCCAGTTGTGGCCAGAAGGGTCCACCATGAATAACCCAGGCAGTCCAATCAGTAGGGAAATTTCAAAGGTTTAGAAGTAAACTCCCAGGAGCTGGGACAAAGGCAAGACCTCTCTTTAGGTAAGTCTCAAATTTCTAACTACATGCCTGCCCTTTCATAGGTATTGATTTCAGAAGCACTGCCTGGTAAACTTCCTGTATGTTAATCTCCATCTCAGAGTCCTTCCCAAGGAACCCAACTTGGGACATCTCATTACCTATAAAATTAATTTGGTAAGATTTTAAAGACAATTACAAAGTAGTTCTTTGGATGATCAGCAATATTTCGTTAATTAGAAACCCAGTGCTGGGATCACTGGAAGAAAAATTCAAGGAGAGGAGATAAAAATAGAAATTTTAGGGCACTGGGGGTAGGGTTGGGGGTGGGTCATTATAAAGAACACTAATAAATTGGGAAAATCCAAATTCAGAGAAGTTTCATAGACAGTGTGAAGTTCAAAATAAGGTAACATCTGTACCTGCATGTGCAGCATACTTCAAATTCCTAAAGCCAACGATCTAATCATAACCACCTACCCCTTCTTCCCCTAATTCTGTTACAAGTTTGACCAAGGACCCCCTGATTCCTCTGTTCACTATATTTTGAAGTAATTGAGTATCCAGATGACCACAGTGTTTAACACTGTGGATATTTCCGACCTTTTGGTGGGTAAGTTTACAGAACATGCCAAGGTCTGTCCCATACAGTAAAGAGATACAGAGGTGACACCAACACGTGTAAGGTGCTTTAATTTCATGCTAGAATAAACAATACTTAACTCTCTTCTTGTTTCTACAGTCAAAATTCATTAGCATATATCTGTTCAAATTTTCAGGTAGATAAACTTTCTTCCAGGCCACTGAGACCCCCACATTTTGTCATTTCAGATCCTCTTTTCCTTTTTTATAATAAAACGATGTGATCTAAACTTCCCTACCTCACTTTTATGATTCTCTTTTCCCATTCTTCAAAAAGAGTTCATCTTAACATTTTATTTCTGCTCATGCAAGAGTTTCCTAAGTTATTCCTCAATATTCAGTTTCTCTCCAGGCAACCAGAATTTTTTTTTTTTTTAGGTATAATTAAAATGTCACATTTCTGCTTAAAACCCTCCAATCATTTCTGATTTACTCCTAAAATAAAATCATTTACTCCTAAAATAAAATTTATACTCTATTTCAGCGTCTATAAGACTCTTCATTATATAGTCTCTCCTCTTTCCAGCTATCTCTGCTATTACTGTTCCCTGGAGAACTTGTAAATGCAAAGGTGGGTCCAACCCCAGACCTGCTGTATCCAAACCTCAGCTGCTGGAACCAAGCTACCTGTGGTTTAACAAGCTCTCCAAGTGATTATGATGGATGCTAAGTATGAGAACCACTCGACTAAACCTACTGGCTTTCTTGTAGTTCTTCAAACAGGCTGTGTTATTTTAAATCTCTAGGCCATTACACTTTATTCTCTATGCCAAGAATGTTCTCTCCTTTCTTATTCACCTTTCCACTTAAATAACAGCACTTAATGATGCCTTCCATGACCCCCATCTAAATATCCTTGATGTTCTCTCCATCGACGTAGTCTCCCTATTCCTCTTCTACTGTCGTTACCTTCTGAATGAACTTGCAACTTCTGAGCATTCCTAGGGACCAACAACAAGGGTGCCTCAGCTAATCTTTCCCAAATTAAATTTATGCAGGTCACCCACAAAATCAGTTTGGTCCTCTTCAAAGTTCTTTGTGGGGTGTGATATTATTTACTTAAACAAGCAAGACATTGGGCAATTTCATTGCCAAGACCAAATATTGTTTGGTAGAAATTTGCTATAAAGTCTGGAAAGTCATTGACTGTGTCAAAGGAAAATTGCACCTGATGAGTCAAGTAAACAAGGAAGACTTTATTAGAGACTATTGTGCTATTCATAATATCCAGGATAAGGAATCAACCAAGTGTTCTTTAACAGAAGAATGGGTAAAGAAAATGTGGTATATATACTCAATGGAATGCTATTCAGCCATTAAAAGGAATGAAATCCAGCCATTTGTGGCAATATGGAAGAGCCTGGATGATGTTATGTTAAGTGAAGTAAGCCAGGAACAGGAAGAGAAATACCGCATGTTTTCACTAATATGTGGAAGCTAAGAAAGTTGATCACATAGAAGTAGGGAGTAGAATGGTGGTTACCAGAGGCTGGGGAGCGTAGTGGGGTTAGAGGATACTGAGAGGTTGGATAATAGATACAAAATTACAGCTAAATAGGAGGAATAAGATCTAGCGTTCTATGGCAGCGTAGGGTGAGTATAATTAACAACAATTTATTGGATAATTTCAGTTAGCTAGAAGACAGTATTTTGAATGTTCTCAATACAAAGAAATGACAAATGTCTGTGGTAATGGGGAAAAAAGATGAGTGGTTACCAGGATTTCAGGAGAGGAGAGAATGAGGGAAAGAAGGATGAACAGGTGGAGCACAGAAGATTTTAAAGGCATTGAAACTGTCCTGTATGACGCTGTAATGATGAATACATGACATTATGCATTGGGCAAAACCATAGAACTGTACAGCACAAAGAGGGAACACTAATGTAAATTTTAGTTAATAATAATGTATCAATATTAGTTCATATTGTAACAAATGTACCACACTGATGAAAGATGTTAATAACAGGAGAAACTGTGGGGGGGGTATGTGAACTCTGTACTTTCTGCTCGATCCCTCTGTACACCTAAAACTGCTATATTAAAAAGTCTATAACAAAAAAATAAAGACTATCACAATAGGGAAGGGGATTGATTGTAACTCCACAGGAACAAGAGATGAGAGGATTTTCAAATGCTGGGGTGAGCTAATAGAAAAGAAATAGAAAACATTAGTGGGGAGGTTGGTCAATGTTTTTAGGCCAGCTGTCTTTGCTAATTGCTGTTAATTGTCCACTGGTCCTGCCACATTGTACATCACAGGAAGCTGTTCAGCATCACATACCCAGCAGGTGGCAATTGTGTCACTCAATTCTTGCTCTTCTGAATTATGAGTCTGAATCTGTGAGTCTATTTTGTGTGTGTACATACATATAACGTGATCCGATGAATTCTGTGATCCTGGATCTGTGCTCTATGAGGGTCAAGATTTTTGTCTGGTTTTTTTTTTTTTTTTTTTTTTTCCTTTTTTCACTGCTGTATCCCAGGCACCCAGGACAGTCTGAGCAATATAGGTGCTCAATAAACATTATCAAATGTATGAATTTGATAAGCACCAATGGTTATTGATTACACGTACTATTTCGTAAATCTTTTCCAACAGTTTCTTAGTCAATACTTGAACTGGCTGTGTTGACCCACAGGACTGCAAACGCCAAGGTGAAATGCAGTAATGTAAGGAGTTGAAGGAGGGAGTGGGACTGGGGGGATAGAACCAAGGATGACTGAGTCACCATAAGAGGTTTAAGCAAAGTATTCACAAGTCAATTCTGACCAAAGACAGAGAAATAGAGAGGGAGAGAAGCAAAATTCAATGTAGTTTCTTTAGCCCACTGCTGCTAGTTCTGCTCTCTCAGAAACCCCAGGACCAACGTTCCCATCAGTGAACATAGAGCTTTCTCCCAAGAAGTCTTTGTAGGGCCTTCTTGATGTCCCTGTTCCTCAGGCTGTAGATGAAGGGGTTCAGCATGGGGGTGACCACTGTGTACATCACTGAGGCCACCATGCCCTTCGAGGAAGAGGAGGATGCATCAGAACTGAGATACACACCAAGGCCTGTCCCATAGAACAACAAAACCACAGACAGGTGAGACCCACAGGTAGAAAAGGCTCTATACTTGCCGTTAGTGGATGGGATCCTCAGGATGGAGGAGATGATTCGGCTATAGGAGAAAATGATCCCTGAGAAGGGCACAAAGCCAAGAAGACCCATCACCATATATAGCAGGATGTAATTGACGAGTGTGTCTGAGCAGGCAAGCGTGAGGACCTGAGCAAGTTCACAGTAAAAGTGTTGAATTCCCCAGTTGGAGCAGAAGGACAGCCGCAGCATCAACAGACTCTGGATCAGGGCATATGACAAGCTGAGGAACCAGGACACAAGAACCAGCAGGCCACAGTGATGGGGGTTCATGATGACTGGGTAGTGTAGGGAGTAGCAGATGGCTACAAAACGGTCATAGGCCATCACGGTGAGGAGAAATGTGTCCATGCCTCCAAACACCATGAAAAAATACATCTGGGCAAGGCAGCCTGCATAGGGGATGGATTTGCTCTGTGCCTGGATGTTCACCAGCATCTTTGGGACAGTGGTGGAGGTGAAACAGATGTCAGTGAAGGACAGGTTGGAGAGGAAGAAGTACATGGGGGTGTGGAGGTGGGAGTCAGAGCTCACAGCCAGGATGATGAGCAGGTTCCCGAGCACAGTGACCACGAACATGGACAGGAACAGCCCAAATAGCATCAGCTGATGCTCTGAGTCTTGGGAAAATCCCAGGAGTAAAAATTCTGAAACACTTGTTTGATTTCCTGGGTCCATGTTGCAGATATATCATCTAGGCAATATAAGAAGAGAAAGAACATAAATGGACACTGGATGGGCTCTAAATTTGCTCTGCTTTTTTATTTCTTGAGGTGAAGGATTGGACATAAAAGCCTTAATATTACAAAACTTAGGAATCCTACGTTCTGTCATTTACTGTAGTCAACATTTCATAATGTTGACCATCCCTGGTCCATTGGTCTCCTGGAGATTCACCCACTCCCTTTATCACTGGCTTAGAGTCATTAGATCTGCAAAGTTAAGAGCAGCTTTAGACCGTAGAGATAAAATGGCCCACACTCACTCTAACACGAATGAAGCCCAGTAAACCTAAGTAAAGGTCTTGATCATCTTCCTTGTCTGGGGCACAAATGGGACTCAGAAGAGGGTAGATAATCATGTCCATGCAGTGACAAAATTTGAGAACAGGGATAATATCTAGACAGAATATTTCAGGGTGAGTGGATTTAGGTTTATTTCCCAAGGCATAAAAAAAAAAAGGAAGGAAGAAAGAAAAAGAGAATCTTTTCACCAAATAATTAACCATGTTAACAAATGCTTAATGCATAATGTACCAGGATCATCAACATTCTGTCTGCAAAAACAGATGCTTCCTGGGGCCAGCCCATGGCTCACTTGGGAGAGTGTGGTTCTGATAACACCAAAGCCACGGGTTAGGGTCCCTATTTAAGGACGGCCGGTTGGCTCACTTGGGAGAGCGTGGTGCTGACAATATCAAGTCAAGAGTCAAGATCCCCTTACCAGTCATCTTTTAAAAAAAAAACCAGTTGCTTCCTGGACATTTGCCACATGACTCAATGCTCTTCATCTGTGAAGTTGACAGATTGGTTAAATAGTCCAAAGAAAACATGGATATTCAAGGGTTAAATCATTTTAATACCACAAGATAAGGCACTACAAAGGTCACAAAGAGAATTTTGAGTAATGCCCTCTATGGTGCTCATTAAATACTGGCAGAAGAGAGAGGTTGCACCAGAATGTTTACATATGAGCCTGAAATTGTGAACATTTCCAGATACAGCACTCACATTAAGGTGATGGTTAGAACGGCACTGGGGAGGTGGGAGCATTCCACCCAGTGCCCACTTAGCCTCTGTTCTCTCCCCTCCAGGTCCTGCAGTTCCAGTATCCAGAGGCAAAGGAATGCCAGGTCCTGTAATCATGGGCAAGAAATAGAATAAAATTATAAAACAATATTCAGTGTTTTGTCTGATATAAGCATTTTTACAAACTTGCTATCCTATAATGCCCCAAGTAACAAGGAGGAAAGGTTACCATTAGCTATTATCAATGTCAGTCTTCTTAGGTATAAAAGACCAAAGTGGATAGTGTCTCTGGAAGGATAAAAATGACTATATCATATGAAACTTCTTAAATATGGATAAATATCAATGTTCTGCCCTGTGGGGACAGGCAGTTTGCAACCATCTCAGATGGCTTCTGATATGTTGAGAAATGTTCTAAGCCAATTGTCATGACTCATCTTTAATGTATAAATTTTTATAAAAGATTCTCTTCATTTTTAATAAATGTGGCTTACTTACTTGCATTCTGGTTTGTTTTATTGAGTAGAATAGGAAAAGGCATGCAGGACCCTGGGCATTTCCTGGAGCGTACTATGCATGTTAATGTCATCAACAGCACTGGAAAAGAGGAAAATCATTTCATTTCCTACTAGATATACTGAAGGGACTTCCCTCCTAGTGTCCAGTCTTTCTTTCAATTCTCCACTCACTGATTTTCCCAAATAAAAATCTGATGTATCATTCCCCTACCTAAAATCTTTATATGTCTTTCTGGCCTATTCAGGCTTTTATATTATAACAAATGCCATAAACTGAGTGGCTTGTAAACAGCAGAAATGTATTTCTCACTGTTCTGGAGGTTGGGAAGTCCAAGATCAAGGCACTAGCGTATCAGTGTCTGGTGAGGACCTGCTGTCTAGTTCGTAGATGGTGCCTTTTCAATGTGTCTTCACATAGTGGAAGGGTCAAGGCAGCCCTTTGGGATCTCTTTTATAAGGGCACTAATCCCATTCATGAGGTATCCACCCTCATGACTTAATCACTCCCAAGAGGCCCTAGCTCCTAATACTGTGGCCTTGAGGGTTAGAATTTTGACATATGAATTTCGAAGGGACACAAACTTTCAGACCATAGCAGTCACTTTCTGAAAACATCTGAAATCCTTGGTTTATCATGAATGCACTCCAACCTTCTGATCCTACAAAATATTGCAGGGTGAGTGAATTTAGGTTTACTTTCCAAGGTGGAGAAGAAAGAGAAGAAGAAAAGAAAATGTTTTCACCAAATAATAAACCACATTAACTAATGCTCAATGCACAGTGTATCAGGGACCATCAACATTCTGCAGTAACAAAAATAAAAAACTTTTGACCCTCATTTCTCAGCACTTTTCAACTCTTACCCTAAATTCTGATCATTCTGAAAAGCTTTACTTTGTCAAGATGGGTCATGTCCTCTTTTCTCTCCATGCTTTTCAAGAGCTGCTCCTTCTCCCTAAACCTCTCTCTACTTTCTTCTCCCATTTCCTACCTGTCATTCTGTACTTGACATAGCTCTCATCTGTTTAGGTGATTTCTAACCCCCTGAGTTCTCAATACTAGCTGAGTTCTTGGCACATACGAGACTTTTCATATTGGCTTGGTAGCTGAATTAATGAATGGATGAACATACAAATATTTTTCCATTGCTGCAGCTCCTCTAATATAATCTGTGTGTCTGTTACTCTAAAACCTTCAGCAACCCTTGCTCTCAAGGAAGTTACTATATGGAGAGAAGATAAAATGGTGTTGAAGGAAGAAAGGTAGAAACGGAGTCAGAAAATATATATATAATGTTTTCACCCATTAAATAGCCAGGCCTTCCTCTCAATGCAAAGCAGAATGTTTACCCTCCAGATCGCAACAGTTTATTCTATTTTCTTTTGCTCTTATTTTTTCCTGTTCTCTCTCCAGGAATCCTTTCCCACAGTAGCAGCAGCAACTGCTTCTCCACAGCCTTTGTCTGAAACACTTACACTCATATCCCTGCATTTCTGTCCTGATTATCTTGCAACGCAAAACAGAAGGTAAATGAAAGAGCAAGTAGGGAAATCACACGTCTACAAGAAATTTCACAAAGAACTAATGTTCACAGTGGTTATTCTTCTGGGATTATAAATGAGGATATTCATCATCTTCAAAACTCCCTTCTTGGAAGTTATGCAACATTTATATTCTTGGTGCTTTCACTTTCATGTGCAACTGCTAAACACCCTCCATCCCTGAATGAGGAAGCCGTCCCTCCTTGAGGTCTCTCCTCAAACACCTGAAAATCCACTTTCATGAAGAGAGCAGTAAAAGGCAAGTGGGTAAAGACACTCCTTCCTCTGCCTTTAGATACAGGAGCCCCAGGACATAGAGAGGAAAGAGCCAGAGGGTAGGTGGATGCTGAGCAAATGTCCCCTCCCCTTCTTCCCAGCGCTATTCTAAGCATCGCCTCATGTCTGACCCTCATCATTTTAGAATTGTAGACAAACATCCTGGTGCGACTTCTCTTCCACTGCATTTAATAAGCACCATAGAGGATAGTACTCGAAATCCGTTTATGATTTTTCCTAATTTGAGGACTGGTGAAAGAAAGGGTCAGCCTTTGAAGCTGGAATATGTTCTCAGTTACATGTTGCTTCCCCTAAGAAAGAGTTATATAGTCCACATGAACATTCAAGTTTAAGTGCTTTGATGAAAGTCAGTAGATAGTTATTTGGCAAGAGATGTGGTTTTATTTCTTCAATAGGCAAATGCTGCTCCTCCCAGCCAAAAAACAATCAAGAGAATGAAAAATGTTTGAAGAAAAATATAATGGACATGAGTGAGAAAAACCAGTGAGAATCAACCTTGTTCTGATGGACAAAGCATTGGGTCTAAATGCTGCGGGCTTGTTCAGAGGTCGTTGGAATTTAAATGACTGCAATGATTACTTCTTTCATAAAGTCCCACCTGGGACTGCAGCAGCAGCCAAATTATGATTCATATGGGTCATGACATTATAAGTAATAATCTTCATCTCCAGAAGTTACCCAAACATTAGAAACCTTTCTCCTTAGGATAGGGAATTAAACATTAGAGGTTGAGAGGGTACACACATTAGTCATTTATACTTCTTTTTCTATGCACCAAATAAATATGTCCTATTTTGTTTCTAGTGTCTAGTGTTGGGAATTTTTGTTGAGCCATGCCCCGAATTATAGAATTGAGCTATGCTGTCTGTCAGTCACTGAAAAGTCCTGGAAGACATTCTGCTCTTGCAAGAAGGGCTTCTTTGGGTCAGGCTAAGAGTTAGCTGTTGGGGATACAAAGATTGGGTCTTTGTTCTCACAGTCCCACCTTCCAGAGATAGACACGGATACAGAAAATAGTGATTGCAATACAGATATTAAGTGCTAAGATAAAACATTTATCTTAGCATATTTATTTGTAGAGTATAATACAGGAGGACCCCTAAACCCAACCTGGAGTGATGGAGTCGGAGAAGGATTCCTGGAGGAGGGGATATCTGGGCAAGGAGTTATCCAGGTGGAGGGCTGAGTAAAAAGCAGCAGGGAGCAGCATGCCCTTAGCTCAGCTGTTGCTTAAGCACAGGTGATAGATGAAAACAATGAACAAAGATGTTGGAGAGGTGGGCACGGACCACACCTCCAGGAACCTTGAAAAGAATAATGCATGGAGGACGAGGTTGTGCAGGGACTGCAGTCAAAGGAGTAATACAATCTGAATTGCAATTTTCCCTAGTGCCTGGAGTGAAATATGGATGTAAGGTAGGTAAACTGAGGGCAAGAGAACATGGAAGGGGACTCCTCACGTCATTAGAGTTGAAGGAACCAATTCAAGAATTTTTTTATGGAAGGAAACAAAGAGCAGGAGAGTGAAGGAATGATGCCAATGTCTTGATAACAGCCTCAGCTTATAGATGAGACTTGACACCCAAGTGAAATCAAAGAGAGCAATGGAGACACGTGGGCTTCTACCCTTCCCTAATGTTCCCAGAGCAAAAGGGTAGGATGTCAAGAGGGGACTGGATGTTGGACTTGCCTGTGTCCTTCACTTTCCCTCTCTCACCATCCCCTCTGCAGTCTTTATATACCACAGTCCAAGATACCAGGGAACACAGACTCTTCTCTCTTGAAGGTGCTTAATAAGAACCATGGATAAGAACGAAGGAGGCGGAAAGGCAGATCTTTCTGGAGATGCAGGATATGTTTCCAAGAAAGTGAGGATGACCAAGAAGAATTCAGAAAGGGTTGGTCTAGGCTGAGAGCAAACGGAGGCTCTGGAGTTCTTGAGTCAGGTAAGAAGAGAAAAGAACTAGAAGAAACCAGAATCTCACTGTAAGGGACCTACAGCCTTTAGTTCCTTGGGGCAACTATTTGTACAACTCAGACTGGTAATTGTACCATAGACTACAGTCTAGAGCAATGCTATGGTGTCAAAGAGTGCCTTGAGGGGCCAACAAAGATTAGCCTTCCCATAATCTCCTCAGCCACCCACCTAAATTATATACAGTCAAAGTAAAACCTCACTGGGCACTGGTAACTTTAAGCAAGTAGTCTAGCCTTTCTCCCTTCCAAGCAATTAGCCTCAAGATCTCCTTCCCCAAGGACATCATAGGTATCCCTGCCATATGTTTAGCAATAGTCAATGCCCTTTCCCCTCAACCACCTCGTTCCTTTATTTCCCTCAACACTTACTGGGCTACGCAGGTTTGGCAGTGTGGACCCACCACAGGGACCAACTTCCCCAAATCTTGTTGTCTCATGAAGATGGGTGATGAAGACAAAAGATCCGCCCTCCAAAAGAGCAGGAAGACAGAGCCAGAATGTGGTACAGGGCCTGGCTGATTTTTCCTGGAGAAGGCATGAGTGTCTTGGACCTGGGGCATAGTAGCCTGGATAACTATAAGTAGATGAGTCACAGATGGCTCCCTGGGGGTTGTATCCCCTCTGAAGCTTGTTAGACAAATTGATCAATGGCGAGTTCATTCCCTGAGCAGTTTGGCTCCTCAAAGGCAGGAACTGTACAGGAAGGGGTCTATGACCTGCCAATTTCTTATCCCTGGGAGACTAACACTGGGGCCCCTGTGATTCCTCTCTCCTGAGTCCCTATTTTGGGGGTGAAGAATCACTCTAGTCTTCCTTGGATCTCCTCTTGGGGACAAGTATCAGCATTTTCTGACTTGTAATTTCCTAATCAGGCAGATGGTTGAGTGGCAAAAGGGTCCCAGGATTCACTAGGGTAGTAATTCCCAAAAGTCAGCCTGCACCAGATTGACCTTGAGGGCTTGTTTAAACACTGATTGACAGCCCCCCACACACACACCCCGAGCATCTGCAAACAGCCCAGCAATGAACACTTAGCCACTAGGACCCCCAGGTCTCCCCTGCTGGAATGAGGAGGGTGCCACGGGCTTCAACCAAACCCCCCTCCTTCCTACTCCTCCCACCCTTTTTCCTTTCCCTTTTTCTTCTCCCCCTCCCCCCAACTGTTCCACAACATGTCACAATGTAAAAATATATATATTAATAAGTTAATTAATTAAAAATAAATAAAGAGAAATAAACACTGATTGCTGAGACCCACCCCCAGGTTTCTGTCTTGGTAGGTCTAAGTTTGAGGCTCATCATTAGCAGTTTGGGCAAATTTGATGGTCCCCAGGATAATCCTTTATAAACCACGGTCCTGGGACAGTGTTTCACAAATTTAGGTTTATCAACACTACCAACTGGGGATCTTGTTAATATATAGCGTCCTACTCTATCCTAGACTTACCTGCTCAATATCTCCAGGGTAAGACCTGAGAATCTACTTTTTTTAAAAGTTACAACTGCTTTATTTTTTTAATTTTTTATTACTATTTAATGTGGTCTAATAAATATGACAAAATTTACCATTTTAACCATTTTAAGTGTATAATTCAGTGGCACTGTGTACATTCACAATGTTGTACAACCATCACCAGTATTCATTTCCCATACTCTTTCATCATCCCAAATGGAGGCTTTTTATACTTAGAGTAATAATTCCCTATTCCCCTTTACCTTCAGCCTCTGGCCACCTCTACTGCAGTTCCTGTGTGTGCATTCCCTATTCTAGGTTCCTTATATAAGTTAAATCATATACTATTTGTAATTTTGTTTAATTTAAATTTATTTTGTCAATATACAATGTGGTTGATTATTGTGGCCAATTACCAAAACCTACCTCCCTCCTTCCTCTACTCCCTCCCTCCCAACACTGTCCTTTCTGTTTGCTTGTCATATCAACTTCAAGGAATTGTAATTGTTGTGTCTTCTTCCCTCCCCCCCACCCAGGTTGTTTGTGTATTCATTTATTTATTTTTAGCTCCCACAAATAAGTGAGAATATGTGATATTTCTCTTTCTGTGCCTGACCTGTTTCACTTAATATAATTCTCTCAAGGTCCATCCATGTTGTTGCAAATGGCAGTATTTCATTCTTTTTTATAGCAGAGTAGAATTCCATTGTAGAGATATACCACAGCTGCCATGACCACTCATCTAATGATGGATATTTGGGCTGGATCCAACTCTTAGCTATTGTAAAGAGTGCTGCAATGAACATTGGAGAACAGGTATACCTTTGACTTGATGATTTCCATTCCTCTGGGTATATTCCCAGCAGCAGGATAGCTGGGTCATACGGTAGATCTATCTGCAATTGTTTGAGGAACCTCCATTCCATTTTCCATAGAGGCTGCACCATTTAGCAGTCACACCAACGATGCATGAGAGTTCCTTTTTCTCTGCAACCTTGCCAGTATTTACCATTCACAGTCTTTTGGATATTAGACATCCTAACTAGGGTGAGATGGCATCTCGGTGTGGTTTTGATTTGCATTTCCCGAATGCTGAGTGATGTCGAGCATTTTATCATGTGTTTGTTGGCCATTCGTATATCTTCCTTTGAGAAATGCCTATTTAGCTCTTTTGCCCATTTTTTAATTGGGTTACCTGTGTTTTTGATGTAAAGTTGTTTCAGTTCCTTGTATATTCTGGATATTAATCCTTTGTCAGATGTATGTATTGCAAATATTTTCTCCCACTCTCTTGGTTGTCTTTTAACTCTGATAATTGTTTCTTTTGCTCTGCAGAAGCTTTTTAGTTTGATATAATCCCATTTCTTTATTTTTCCTTTGGTTGCCCGTGCTTTGGGGGTCATCTTCCTGAAGTCTGTGTCCAGTCCTACTTCCTGAAGTGTTTCTCCTATGTTTTCTTTAAGAAGTTTTATTGTTTCAGGGTGTATATTTAATTCTTTAATCCTTTTTGAGTTGACTTTAGTACATGGTGAGAGGTATGGGTCTAGGTTCATTCTCCTGCATATTGATATCCAGTTCTCCCAGCACCATTTGCTGAAGAGGCAGTCTCTTCCCCAGTGTATAGGCTTGGTGCCTTTGTCAAAGACAGATGGCTGTAGGTGTGTGGGTTGATTTCTGGATTCTCTATTCTATTCCATTGATCAGTGTGTCTGTTTTTATGCCAGTACCATGCTGTTTTGGTTATTATAGCTTTGTAGTATAGTTTAAAGTCAGGTAGTGTTATACCTCCAGCTTGATTTTTTTTTTTTTGCTCAGCATTGCTTTGGCTATGCGTGGTCTTTTCTTATTCCATATAAATGTTTAGATAGTTTTTTTTCCATTTCTGAGAAAAATGTCATTGGAATTTTGTTAGGGATTGCATTGAATTTGTGTATCACCTCGGTAGTATGGACATTTTCACAATATTGATTCTTCCAATCCAAGAGCATGGGATATCCTTCCATCTTCTTGTATCCTCTCTAATTTCTCTCAGCAGTGGTTTGTAGTTCTCATTATAGAGATTTTTCACATCCTTGGTTATCTCGACCCCTAAGTATTTTATTTTTTTGGTGGCTATTGTAAATGGGCAAGCTTTCTTGATTTCTCTTTCTGCATGTTCACTATTGGAGAATAGAAATGCTACTGATTTTTGTGTGTTGATTTTGTATCCTGCTACTTTGCTGAAATAATTTAGCAACTCCAAGAGATTTTTTGTAGAGGCTTTAGGCTGTTCGATATACAGGATCATGTCATCTGCAAAGAGGGACAGTTTGACTTCATCTTTTCCAATCTAGATGCCCTTTATTTCCTTCTCTTCTCTGATTGCTCTGGCTAGTACTTCCAACACTATGTTGAATGAGAGTGGTGAGAGTGTGCATCCTTGTCTAGTTCCTGTTCTTAAAGGAAAAGCTTTCAGATTTTCCCCATTCAGGATGATATTGGCAGTGGGTATATCATATATGGCTTTAATTATGTTGAGATAATTTCCATCTATACCTAACTTATAGAGGGTCTTTGTCATGAATGAATGTTGAATTTTATCACATGCTTTTTCAGTATCTATAGAGATGATCATATGGTTCTTGGGTTTGATTTTATTAATATGGTGTATCACGTTTATTGATTTGCGTATGTTGAACCAACCTTGCATACCTGGGGTGAATCCCACTTGATCGTGGTGAATAATTTTACGTATGTGTTGCTGTATTGTTTGTTAGTATTTTAGTGAGGATTTTTGCATCTACAGTCATCAAGGATATCGGCCTGTAGTTTTCTTTTTTGGTTATATCTTTACCTGGTTTTGGTATCAGGATGATGTTTGCTTCATAGAATGAGTTTGGGAGATTTGCGTCTGTTTCAATCTTTTGGAATAGTTTGTAAAGAATCAGTGTCAATTCCTCTTTGAATGTTTGGTCAAATTCTGCTGTGAATCCATCTGATCCTGGGCTTTTCTTTGTTGGGAGCCTTCTGATAACAGCTTCAATATCCTTTACTATTGGTCTGTTCAGATTTTCTACATCTTCATGGTTCAGTTTTGGGAGCTTGTGTGTGTCCAGAAATTTATCCATTTCCTCCAGATTTTCAAATTTGTTGGCGTATAGTTGTTTATAGTAGTCTCGAATGATTCCTTGTATTTCAGCTGAATCAGTTGTAATATCACCTTTTTCATTTCTAATTTTTGTTATTTGAATCTTCTCTTTTTTTTTTTTTGTTAGCCATGCTAATGGTTTGTCAATTTTATTTATCTTTTCAAAAAACCAACTTTTTGATTCATTGATCTTTTGTATTGTTTTTGGCTTTCAATTTCATTGAGTTCTGCTCTGGTCTTAATGATTTCTTTCCATCTGCTAAATTTAGGTTTGGATTGTTCTTGTTTTTCTAGTTCTTTAATGTGAAGTGTTAGGTTGTTCACTTGCCATCTTTCCATTCTTCTGAGGTGAGCATTTAATGCAATAAATTTCCCCCTTAGTACTGCTTTTGCAGTATCCCACAGGTTTTGGCATGATGTATCATTATTTTCATTAGTTTCAATAAATTTTTTGATTTCCTGCTTGATTTCTTCTTGGACCCATATGTCATTAAGTAGAACATTGTTTAATTTCCATGTGTTTGTATAGTTTCCATAATTTCATTCGTTATTGATTTCTAATTTTAGTCCATTGTGCTCTGAAAAAATATATGGGATAATTCCAATTTTTTTTTTAATTTGTTGAGACTTGATTTCTGACCTAACATGTGATCTATCCTGGAGAATGATCCATGTGCTGATGAGAAGAATAAATATTCTGAAGTTGTTGGATGGAATGTTCTGTAGATATCTGCCAAGACCAATTGGTGTAGTGTGTTGTTTAGATCTTGTGTTTCTCTGCTGATTCTTTGCCTAGATGATCTGTCCAATATTGACAGTGGGGTATTCAAGTCCCCTGCTATTAAGGTATTAGTGTCTATTTCCTTCTTTAGGTCAAATAGAGTTTGTTTTATAAATCTGGCTGCCCCAACATTGGGTCCATATATATTTATGATTGTTATGTCTTCTTGATGGATCAATCCTTTTATCATTATGTAGTCACCCTCATTATCTCTTTTTATGGTTATTAGTTTAAAGTCTATTTTATCAGATATAAGAATAGCTACTCCAGCTCATTTTTCATTTGTTTGCATGGTAAATCTTTTTCCATCCTTTCACTCTTAGTCTATGTGAGTCTTTATAGGTGAGGTGGGTCTCTTGAAGGCAGCATATAGTTGGGTCCTCCTTTTTAATCCAGTCAGCCAGTCTCTGTCTTTGATTGGGGAATTTAAGCCTTTTACATTATGAGTTGTTATTGAAAAGTGTTGATTTAATCCTAGCATTTTATTGATTTTTGTTTGGATGTCTTAAGTGTCTTTTGTTCCTTTCTTTCTGATTTACTGTTTGTTTTCTGTTTGTTGGTTCCTTGGGTTGTAGATAGCCTTTTGTTTGTTTGTTTTCTCTTCATGGATGCCATTTTTATTATATGAGTGGACTTTGATTTTTCTTGGGTTTTTATGGCAGTGGTAGTTGTTTTTCAGGAACCAAACCCAGTACTCCCTTGAGAATTTCTTGTAAGGGTGGTCCTGTGGTAGTGAACTCCAACAGTTTTTGTTTGTGTGAGAAATATTCTATTTGCCCTTCATTTTCAGAAGGATAGCCTTGTGGGGTAGAGTATTCTTGGCTGGCAATCTCTGTCTTTTCGTATTTTGAATATATCATCCCATTCCTTTCTGGCTTTTAGTGTTTGAGATGAAAAGTCTGATGTTAGTCTGATTGGGGCCCCCTTATAAGTGATTTGATGCTTCTCTCTTGCAGCTTCTAAGATTCTCTCTTTGTCTTTGTGTTTTGCCAATTTGACTATAACACGTCTTGGAGAAGACCTTTTTGGGTTGAATACATTTGAGGATCTTTAAGATTCCTGAATCTTGGGCTGAGCCCATGGCGCACTCGGTTCGGATCCTATATAAGAATGACCAGTGCACTCACTGGCTGAGTGCCGGTCACGAAAAAACGACAAAAAAAAAAAAAAAAAAAAAAAAGATTCCTGAATCTGAAGATCTGTGTCTTTTCCAATAACTGGGAACTTTTCTGCCACTATTTTGTTGACTATGCTTTCAATGCAATCTCCTTTTCTTCCCCTTCTGGAATACCCATGACTCAGATATTTGAGCGCTTAAGGTTGCCTGATATCCCTCTTATATTTTCTTCAATGCTTTTAACTTTTTTTTTTTCTGCCTGTGTTATTTCAAACAGCCCATCTTCAAGGTCAGAAGTTCTCTCTTCTACTTTTGCAAGCCTTCCAGTTAAACTCTCTGTTGTGTTTTTTATTTTGTTGAGTGAATTCTCCAGCTCGGCAAGCTTTGCTACATTCTTTTTCAGGGCATTGATTTCCTTGTGCATTTCTTCTTTCAGGTCCTGTATACTTTTCCTTGTTTCATCATGTTGTCCAGCTGAGTTTTCTTGTATCTCAATCAGTTTCCTTAGAATTATCACTCGAAATTCCTTGTCAGACATTTCAAGGGCTTCTTGTTCTATAGGCTCTAGAGAGTTATTACCCTTTGTGGTGTTCTTTCTTGATTTTTCATATTTCTGATATCTTTCCTTTGATGTTTAGTCATTGTGGCAGGGGGTGTCACAGTCTCCTGGTTTGACACAACTGTCTGGCTAGGATGTTGCTGGGGTTTCCATTTGGTATAGCTACCTCAGTGTCTGCTCGATTGGCCACTAGAGCCTTGTGTGCATGGTTGCCTCGTGTCTTGGGCTGCTCCAGGGAACTGCCTTTCTGGTCAGCATACACTTGGCAAGGCTGCTGGGTCGTGCACCAGCACCACAGGGCATGTGGTCTCTGCGGAGTTTCCACCTCCCCTGCTGGATGTCTCCCTGCCTTGCACGTACTCTGCTGGGCTGCTGGGTCATGCACCAGCACCACAGAGTGTGTGGTCTCTGCAGAGCTTCCACCTTCCCTGCTGGATGTCTCCCTGCTCTGAGCGCACTTGGCTGGGCCAGGGGTGGAGTCAGGTGGCACATGTGAGGCCTACCTGCTGGGTCATGGGCCAGCACCACAGGGTGTGCGGTCTCTGTGGAGCTTTTGCCTCCCCGCCACCAGTGAAATTATCTTATAAAAGCTTTCTTTGAAAAAAACTCAAAAACAGATTCACTGGTGAATTACTCCAAACACATAAGGAACACATATGTCAAATTTTATATAAAGCTTTTCAGAACACTTTTCACCTCCTTTTATGAGACAGCATAAACTGATAGGAAACACAGACAAGTATATTATTATAAAAGAAATCATAGAACAAACCTCTCATGAACATAGACACAAATAATTTTTTTATTTTTTTTTTATTTTATTGAATCAAAATTGATTATAAATACTTTTGGGGTTCAACACTGAGATATGTTGATCAAATCAATATTACTAGCACATATATTGTTACAAATCATAATTATTCTTTTTGCCCCTTGTCCAATCTCTCTCCATCCCCTTCTTCCTCCCTTCCCGTCTAATTACCCTAGATTTCTTCTCTCCTTCTGAAGGAATCATGGTTACTCTGTTCATCTGTTGCCTAGATGATCTGTTCAATGCTGAGAGGTGTGATCAGGTCCCCCAATATTATCATAGAGCAGATTCTTCCTCTGTCACTCTGAAATGGACTTTGTGGAGAAAGACATCTTCTTTTCTTTCTCTCTGTTGGCTACTCTCCTTGTATCAACACACTCCAGTGGTTGGCAGACCATCTGCGCAGGGGTTGTGGTGTCTAGCCACTTTTGCAGCAGCCATGGTTATTGTGGTGGCTGTGGTGGGCCAACCACATGGAGGTGATGCTTTTGGCATGCTCCTTGGCACTGGTGGTGTGCCTGGTTCTGGGGTGTGTCTGGTCCCTGGCTCCATACCTCAGGTTCCCAGGAGGGCCCAGAGGCACTGGCGTGGTGTGCCTGGTTGTGGGATGGGGGCTCCACTCCCCACCTCCATGCCTCAGGTCACTGAGCAGGCCCCAAGGTGCTGGCATGGTGTGCCTGGTTGTGGGAGGGGGGAACACTCCCCAGCTCCATACCTTGGGTCCCCAGGCAGGGCCACAAGGTGCTGGAAGTTTGCCTTGCTGTGGGGGTGTCCAGTCGCCAGCTCCATACCTCCACTCACTGGGCAGATCCCAATGCACTGGTGCAGTGTGCCTGGTTGTGTGTGGGGGGGATCTGGTCCCTAGCTCTATGCCTCAGGTCACAGGGTGGGCCCCGAGGTGCTGGCATAGTGTGCCTGGTTGTGGGAGAGTGGTTCGGTCCCTTTCTCCATGCCTTGGGTCCCCAGGTGGGCTCTGAGGTGCTGGCGTAGTGTGCCTGGTTGTCAGAGGGGATTCCGGACCAGGCACACCATGCTGGACCCCTTCGCCATGCCCCAGGTCCCTGGGCAGGCCCCAAGGTGCTGGCATGATGTGTCTGGTTGTGTGGGGGGGGGGGGTCTGGTCCCCATATCATGCCCTGAGCCTCCAAGCAGAGCCATGTGATGCTGGTGGTGGGATGTGGACTGGGGTCTGGCCACCGTCTCAATGCCTTGGGTCTCTGGGCAGGCCCCAAGGCGCTGGCAAGGTATGCCTGGATGTGAGAGTGGGGTCTGGTCCCTGGATCCAAGCCTCCAGTTCCCAGGCAGGCTGCAAGGTGCTGGTGGTGTGCTTGGACTGGAACTAATTTTTTTGTCCTTTGCTCACTTTTAAAATGGGGGGGACTTCCTAGGGGAACCACTACTTGAGCTGTGTGGTTGAGCTAAATTGCTGCTTTGCTGCTGTTTCCTTAGGGAAGACTTTTTGTGCAGTTCAGGGTTTAATGGTTGACCTTATAGGTACTTCTGGCTCTCCGGAGACCTGGTAGATCTGGATTGTGTAGAAACTCTGATCTGGGCCTGAGTTTTTTTATCAAACTGCACCCCATGCAAGTCTGCATTCACAACCAGTCTCCTCTGAGTGGTCCTGTGCTGATCAGGGGGCAGATTGGCTGTCCTTCCTGAGTCCCAGTGTTCTCCTGGTGGGTCTGTTTCCCCCACTGCCCATGTTCCAAACACTTCCCTTGGGACAGGACCTGCACCGGTCCCTTGCAATGACTCATCCACCTCTGAATGGCTCCCTTTTTTCAGTTGTTCTGGCTCCACGCTCCTGCGTAGGTCCACAGGAACCGTATGAGTGGTCTTGCTGTCCTAGGGGCCACCAAGGCCCTCTTCTCCTCTGCCACCTCCAAATAACTCCATCTGAAGGGCACAGCTGCAGCTTCTGCTGACTCCTGCTCCATGCACTCTGCAGGTGGAGCCTTAAAGCAGCTGTGGCCCAAATGCTCAGAGCAGTTTTTCTCTCTCTCATCGTGGTTTCTCCCACCTTTACGAACTCCGTAGGTCTCTCCTCCTCTTCGCCTGAGTTCCAGCGGCCCCAGCTTGGCTGATGTTACATTTTTATAGTTGTAAATTCATTGATTTGTGGGAGAGAGTGACACTGGGGACCATCTATTCTGCCATCTTGACCAGAACTCTGACACAAATAATTTTCAAATGTAGCATATTGAATCTAGCAAAATGAAAAGACTAATAGGCTAAGATACCATGTCCAAAGTATGGTTTATTTCAGGAATAAATGTTGTTTTATCATTTAAAAATTAAGGAATGTATAATTCATCATATTAGTAGACAAGGATTTTTTTTAAGGATGCTGATACATGCAGAAAAGGCACTAGATTAAATCCAATATACATTCATGACTGTTTTTTAAAAAAACCTGACAACCCAGGAGTAAAACAATTCCATTAATCTGACAAACACTTTTAAACACTTAAAAGTATCTAATAAACACTTACAGATAGCATTATACTTAGCAGTGAAATATTGAACACTTTTTCCTAAGTTCAGGAACAAGGCAAAGATGTTCATTTTCATCATTTCCATTCATTACTCTAAAGAAATGCAGTAGTCCCTCCTTATCCACAGTTTTGTTTTCCACAGTTTGTTATCTGCTGTCAAGTGCCATCCAAAAATATTAAATGAAAAATTCCAGAAATAAACAATTCATGTATTTAAAATTGCATGCCATTCTGAGTAGCATGATGAAATCTCTTGTCATCCCATTCTGTCCTGATCAGGATGTGAATCATTTCATTGTCCAGCATCTCCACACTCTATACACTATCCACCCATTAGTCATTTAGTAGCCGTCTTAGTGATCAGATCAACTGTCACAGTACTGGACTGCTTGTGTTCAAGTAATTCTTGTTTTATTTAATAAAGGCCTCAAAGCACAGGAGTTGTGAGGCTGGCATATAGTTAAAATTATTTTATTTTGTTATAAGTTATTGTTAATTTCTTACTGTGGTTAATTTACAAGTTAAACTTTATCATAGTTATGCGTGTAAAGACAGTCTCTAACTTACAGTGGTTCTACTTATGATTTTTTTGACTTTATGACAGTTCGAAGGCCATACACATGTACAATACTCCCTCATGATGCTGGGTGGCAGCAGCAAGCCACAGCTCCCAGTCAGCCACTCAATCATGAGAGTAAACAACCAATACTTTGCAGAGCACTGTGTTGCCAGATCATTTTGCCCAAATGTGGGCTAACGTAAGTGTTCTGAACACATTTAAGGTAGGCTAGGCTATGAAGTTTGGAGGATGTATAATTGCATTTTCAACTTATGATATTTTCAACTTATGATGGGTTTATTGGAAAGTAACCCTGTTTTAAATCAAGGAGCATCTGTATAGAAAACAACAGTACATACAGAGTTCAGTATCCATGGTTTCAGGCATCCACTGGGGGTCTTCAAATGTATGCCCTGCAGATAAGGGGGGACTACTGTAAGGCAAGAAAAATGAGTAAATGATAAAGTTTAGAAATTAACTTTCTTTTATTGGTATCGACAAGATTATACTTATATAGAGAGAAAATACAAAATAACCCACAAACTATTTGAATAAATAATTGAATTCATAAATGTCACTGGCTATGAGGTCAATGTACAAAAAGATATTGTAATTCTATGTACTAACAAAAAAACTGAAAAACAAGTAATAAATATTTACAAAGCAAAATATACCACATGCCTAGAAATAAATTAAACAAAGGTATTCAAAACCTCTAAAACCAAAACTATAAAACACTGTTGAGAAAAGTTAAAAAGACCTAGGTAAATGGACAATTGTACCATGTTCATCAATTAGAAGATTCATTGTAATAATGTCAATTTTCCTCAGATTATTCTAAAAAATCAATGCAATTCCAAGCATAGTATCAGAAAATTTGTGAAAACTCATAGATTCTGAAATACAGAAACATAAGGAATAGACGGAATAGAGAAGACAATCTTAGATAATTAAAAAGCTGGAAAGCTCTATCCAATTTCCAAAAATACTACAAGTAACATGAATTAAGATAGTATGGTATTGATGCAAAGACAGACAAATAAACCAAGAGACAGAGCTTGCCTACCTAAGCAGAGGGGAAAGCATGGACTATTCAATAAATCTATACACACCCACCCTGTTCCTACCTCATATCATAAAAAAAATTATTTAAAACAGATCACAGACCTAAACAAAAAAGGTAAAACAAGAAAATCAAGAAGAAAACAAAACATATTCATTACCTTGGTCCATGCAAACACTTCTTAAACAAGACTCAGATCTCCAGTTATTTTTATGCTCATTAAAGGTTGAGAAGCTATCTTTAGCAATTTAAAGACATGTTAACAGATGGCACATGACCTCTCTAAAAAGATTTTTAGGAATTACCCAGCCCTGACTGAGTTCTCAGACTTCACAGTTCCCACCCACTGCTAAGATCAGAGTAAACACAAGGTGCTAGCTCAAAATATTATTACCTCTATTCTTAGAACCCACCTACCCTCTACTGCCTCCTCTCTCCTCCCCTTTCCATATGCATCACAACTGCCAGGACTCCAATTCAGTTGGTGCAGACTCTAACCACAGTTAGATGAAAATAGGTGCTCGCCCTAAACAAATCAGAGTATTACATTCTTCTGGCCACAGGGATTGGATTATGGTGGCCAAGTGAGCCAATCAGAACCAATCAGTTTCCCTTCTGATACTTACACTGGGACTTTACAAAAAGACAATCACTCTCTTCCCCCTGCAGAAAGTAGCCTAGAAGTTCTGGGGCCTACTATGAACAGACAGCCTGCCTGGAAGAAAAGCTAACGTAATATGCAGAAATAGAAGATGCAGATAATAACCTTTAGCCCCAGGATACAGTCATGCCTGAAGCTAGTTATACCCAAGGACTTTTTAGTAATCAAACCAATAAATTCCCTTTACAGCTTACAAAAATAGAGTGGGTCCCCTGCCAACATGGCTGCCACTCCCACCCTGTCATGGTTTCCGTTTTGTTCCAAGGCAGGTGGGGATGGGGGCAGTGGACAGATCAGCCAGGATCAGGAAGGGGGTGCTGTTCCAGAGGCCAGCCAGGAGTGTGTTGCTAATCCTGGGTCAGTTGCTAATCCTGCGGCAAGGAAGGGCATAACCCCACAGGCCACGTTATCTCGAGATTAACTGTTGATTAAATTCAACCAGTAAACAATATCATGCAGAAATTAAAGTGGAACCCTTTATGTCTCTGGTTGGTATGCCGTAGAAGTAACAAAGTTATGGATGCTTCCACAGCATCTGCAGAATCCTTTGGCAATGACAGTAATGGCACTGATCCAAATGAATTATCATCAGAAATCTGTGATGGAGCCAACAATGAAAGCCAAATAGAACAACTCCCCAGGTCCCATGATGGCAATGAAGACACTGACTCTCTCCTTATGATACATCAGGACAACTTGCCAGGCTAGATAATGGTGATGATGGCTTTGATTCTTCATATGACAGCAAGCGAAAGAAACTTGCATGTGCAATTTTATCATCCTTTGCATTCAGAATCCTTGGAATTGTATCGGGTGTTAAGGATATGTTGCTTAACACTATAAATATGATTAGTAATGGTGCCATAAATGAAAACCCTTGTTTGTATCATTTCGTCAGTTTTATAATTTCATTATTCTTTCCTATGGGTATTCTACTTATAGGTAGAAGGGATAAAAACATACTTTTCAGACATGCAGACCACTTTGGATTCTGCAATTACAGTGGGCACTTTGCAAGTCGACAGCTTTAATAGTCTGTATAATTTTAATTCTCCTGGAGATTCCCCCACATCAGCCATTTTATTACGCCTTTTGCATACTACCATTTTGCTGAGTTTTCCACCTGACAAACCAGATGAGACACCTTGCAAAGCAGACCAGAAGGCAGGTTTCCAGAAACAGAAGATGGTATAGGAGGGATGGATTTGACCTGGACCTCACCTACATTACTGGGAACATTATAGTAATGTCATTTCCATCTGCTGGGAAGGAATCTATGTATAGGAACCCAATAAAGGAAGTTGTATGATACCTGGATACTAAGCACCCAAAGCACTATTGAGTCTACAGCCTATGCAGTGAAAGAGCTTATGATCCAAAGCACTTCCAGTATAGGATCCATAGTCTTGATTGATCATTGCAATGTCCCCTCTGTGTGAGATGGTGGCATTCTCCAAGGAAGTAGATGAGTGGCTGTCTCAAGATAATGAAAACATTGTAGTGATTCACTGTAAGGAAGGTGAAGGAAGAACTGGAACTATGGTTTGTGCCTGCCTTATTTCCAGTGGAATACTTTCAAAAACAGAGGAGAGCCTTTCTTATTTCAGAGAACGATGAACAGATAAAACCATCAGCACTGAATTTCAAGGAGTTGAAACTCCTTCTCAGAGAAGACATATGTTGGATATTTTGCAAAAGTGAAATAAATCTATGCCTGGACTCACTCCCTGAGAAAAAAAACTCTGGATAAGAAGATTTATTATTTATTCAATTGTTGGTGTTGGAAAAGGCAATGGAAGTGATCTAAAAATACAAATAATAGGCAGCAACAGCCTATCTTTTCCTGTTGTTCTTTGGGAAACTGTATATTGTATTATGCCCAAGCTAACGAAGTAACAATTCAGGTGCTTTACTGTCCAGCACTGTGTGATGATGTGAAAGTGAAATTTTTCTCTTCTGATCTTCCTAAATATTATTACAACTGCTCATTTTTCTTCTGGTTTCATACATCTTTTATAGAAGAGAACAGGTTTTATCTAAAAAGAAAAGAACTGGATAATCCTCACCAGCAAGAAACATGGAAAATTTACCATCCAGACTTTGCAGTACAGGTATCATTTTCATGAGAAAAGACCTAGTTATGTTGTAGCTGGATCTGACTGATTAAGCATAGTTCCCCGTCTAGGATAAAATCATATTACATATTTATATCTGCTACATATTTATATCTATGTTACGTATTTCCTTGCTACATATTTACAGCATATGTATATCCTTGCTGGCATACCTGTATTTATATATATGTACCTATGTTCAGAAATCTATTAAATATTAACAAGTAAAATGTCAAAAAAGTAAAACAAAATAAAAAGTTAAAAGAGAAGCCAAAGAATGGGAAATGTTACCTGTAATAAATGTATATATAATATACATATCATATTTTATATATAATATATAAAACATGGTTTATATATATGTATGCATATGTATCTAGATATGAAGATATACATACATCCAATAAAGAACAAATACCAAAAAAATCTATAACAAAAAAAACCCAACTTCAATTAAAAAAAAACAAAAGGAACCAAAAAATGGGTGAAATACTTCAAAAGAAGCCCTGATAAAGAAGATGTCCAACCAGCTAATAAGCACACAAAAAAGTACTCAAAACTATTACATATCAGGTAAATGCAAATTAAAACCAAAAACAATATCTCCATACACTCCACTGATTGGCTAAATTAGAAAGTGCTGGGCAGGTATGTGGAACAACTGGAACTTTCATGCACTGTTTTTGGGATTATTGGTAAAATCAGTATTTTTGAAAATCTGGAATACCTACCAAAACTAAACATAAAGTCTACCTTTTGATTCAGTAATCTCATCCCCATGTATACAGCATATATCAAGAGAAGTGCATAAGTCTATCAAAATATCAATTAAAAGGCAAACTAGACATTATGTTGAACAAAAGCTGCCAAACCCATAACTGTACACATTGTATTTTAACAATTATATGAAAATCAAGAACAAGCAAACCTAATCAATTGTGATGAGACAAAATTGTGGTTGTCCCTGTGGAGTAATTATTGAGAAGAAGAATGAACTTCCTGGAGTCCTGGAAATGTTCCACGTTTACCATGATGTATACATTTGTAAAATTTCATCAAGCTGTACACTGAAGATTAGCACACTTCATGCACACTGGTGTATGTATACCTTAATAAAACAGTAAAAAGTGATTAAAGGGAAGTGGTATAGTTACACTTTTAGATATAAAGGGGAAATACAATAGAAGGAATAAGGGTAACTAAATGTACTTGAAGTAGCTCACAGTGTTCATCTTCTCACATAAAAAAAGGGAGTAAAATCTTCCCTGTCTGAAGGTGTTAAATATAAATCTTCCACTAAAATGAGATGACACTGTGTCTGATGCTTACCTCAATTATACCTAGGATAATTTCCCTCATTGTCCACAGCCCTTCTTGCTTTTGAGATCATAGTAAGCTTGCATGGATGTCTTTCCCCATGAAGAGTTACATGATGGGACTGGACTATGAACAGGACAGCAATCCTGCCCCAAACTGGGGCCAACTCTAATAAGGCAGTGGATGTGCCAGAAGGACTGCAATATCAGCAAAATAACAATGCCAGAACTTGCCAGAAAATCCAAGAAGCTGTGTATGGCCATGATCAAAGAGCCTATGAGATGTCTATGAAGCTGCTGACTATGAGGAAGCTGATGTCAAAGACTTAATGTTCAGTTTTAAGCAAGTATTGCTCAGTGGGACCAATAATCAGGTAACTGAGCTGAAAACTGGAGCCTGCCAGGCCCCTACACATGTCTCCCTGTCTGACAGCCTCACTAAAAGGAGAATAATGGTTTCTTCCCTTATGCTTTCCAAATCTCATGCAAACTCTTATTTTAGACAACTCTAACCTAAAACTGGAAAAAGTGATTTAATAAATGTAGTCCCCAGCCATATCCAAGTTAATATAATTTGTAAACTCAAAATATTGGGTCCAATTCCCAGCCATGAGCAAGAACAAAGAACAAAATATAAAAATAGGATATCAGATGAGACAATCCTCCTATAAGACCTTTGCACTTATTAATTTCTTCTGAAATCACTTATTAGACATGAAAAGCTTTTAATAAAAACTGATAATCTCAAAAACTGTAGATTCTCTTAGTTAAAAAGAAGGGGAAGAAAAATATTACATACGCCATTTCCAGTACCTGCCATGCTAGACCAAAAAGAAGATATCAACAAAAGCAAAGTATTGATATTACAATGACTACACACTTAGAAAGCAATGAGCATTAACTAGAAACCAACTAAAAAATAAAGACCACCCCTGCCTACCAATGAAAAATTTACTTCAAATCCTCCATGGATCCAAAAGACTTTGTAATGGAAGTAACAGTCACATCAGAACCAAAATCAAAACACTTCATACTAAAAAGTATATGGCTAGTGCTGAGAATGTAAATATCACCTTAAGAATGTAAGTATCAGGAAACACTGGAGATTAATGAGCCAGCAATCCTCTTTGAGGATGAGGCACTAATCTTCATTTCTAGTATAAATTTTCTGATACACAAAAAGTGATGTTCATGAAGGTTTAACCAAATGGTTTACATAGACAGGGCTTCCCTCAGGTGTCCTCAAGTCTTCCCAAAAAAATGAGCTACAATTTCCTACTTTCTTACATTCATAGGGTGTCTCCACAGTATAAGAACGCACAAGTTGCCAAAGATTTGAAGAACGTTTGCAGACATCCTCATATTCCTTACCTCTATATGTTTTCTCTAGAGTGAGTTTTTACATGTCTTCGAAAGTAGGCAGGACAAACAAAGGCTTTCCCACATTCCTTACATTCATATGGTTTCTCTCCAGTGTGGCTTCTCACATGTCTTCGAAAGGATGAGGGACAACTGAAGGCTTTTCCACATTCCAGACATTCAAAGGGTTTCTCTCCAGTGTGCATTCTTGCATGTACAGTAAGGTATGAAGAATGACGAAATGCTTTCCCACATTCCTTACATTCATAGGGTTTTTCCCCCGTGTGCGTTCTCATGTGTATCCTAAGGGCTGAGGGATAAATAAAGGCTTTCCCACATTTCTTACATTCATAAGGTTTCTCTCCAGTGTGAGTTCTTATATGTACTGTAAGGTGGGAGGAACTAATAAAGGCTTTTCCACATTCCTTACATTCATAGGGCTTCTCTCCACTATGAGTTCTTAAGTGTTCAGTAAGGGATGAGGAACGACTAAAGGCCTTCCCACACTCCTTACATTCATATTGTATCTTTCCAGTGTGATCTCTCACATGTGCTCTGAAGGATGAGGGACAACTAAAGGCCTTCCCACATTCTTTACATTCATAGGGTTTCTCTCTACTTTGATTTTTCACATGTGTATTAAGGGAAGTAGGAAGATAGAAGGCTTTTCCACATTCCAGACATTCATAGGGTTTCTCTCCAGTGTGTTTTCTCATATGGATACTTAAGGAGGAGGGGCAATTATAGGCTTTCCCACATTCCTTACATTTATAGGGTTTCTCTCCAGTATGTGTTCTCACATGTACAGTGAGTTTTGAGGACTCACTGAAGGCTTTCCCACACTCTTTACATTCATAAGGCTTCTCTCCAGTGTGAATTCTTATGTGTATAATAAGGTGAGAGGAAGAACTAAAGGCTTTTCCACATTCTTTACATTCATATGGCTTATCTCCACTATGAATTCTTTTGTGTTTGGATAGTGAGGAGGAACAACTAAAGGCCTTCCCACATTCCTTACATTCATAAGGCTTATCTCCACTATGAATTCTTTTGTGCTCTGTGAGAGATGAAGAACAACTAAAAGTTTTCCCACATTCTTTACACTCATAGTTTGTCCTTCCAATGTGAATCTTCATATGTGCCCTAAAGAATGAGGAACAATTGAAGGCTTTGGCACATTCCTTACATTCATAGGGTTTCTCTTCAGTGGGAGTCTTCAAATGCTTCTTAAAACAAGCAAGAAAATAAAAAGCCTTCCCACATTCTTTACACTGATAGGGTTTGCTTCCGGTATGAGACTTGATGTGATTCTTAAGGGATGAATGATCCATGAAGGCCTTTCCACACTCATGGCATTCATAGGATTTTACTTCAGTAGTTCTCTCAAGCATATTAACCTTTGAAATTTGGCTAAAGGTTTGTCCACGTTGATTTTCTTCATTACATTCATACACATTCTCCAGCATATGACTTCTTTTAAAAATAAAAGGCATATTATTAGCAAAAAAATTTTACCATTTTCAGTGAATATGTATGTTTTCTACCCTTTCAAGTTACAAGCCAAAAGTTCTCAGAGGGTTCTACCATAGGCGATACCATCACCAAGTTTAGTGGATTGAATTATGTCCCCCCAAAACTCATTGATGCTTGAATTGTGTCTCCCAAGTTTTACGTATTAGGAATTTAGCCCCTACTGTGACTGTAAAGAGGGTGGGAAATCCTATTATGGTAATTGTAAGGTGGGGCCTTAAAGAGGTAATTGGGTTGTAGGACCGTGCAGTAGTGAATAGATTAAAAATAGTGGTCAGGGGCGTGATTCTGAGGGCTTTAAAAGAATAGGAGAGTCTTTCTCTCTCTCTCTGTTCTCTCTGCTTCCACCATCTTGCAATGTGAGACCCCTGGGTCACTGTCGCCACCACCAGATGGACTTTGGACTTCCTAGCCTCAGAAACTGTAAGCAGTAAATTTCATTTTCTTTTTAAATCACCCAGTTTCAGGTATTCTGTTATAAGCAACATAAACTGACTAATACACTGAGTTTTTGACTTATGGGATTTTTTCTAATAATTGTTTACAATTGAATTAAGTGTCAAACATTCAACATCTAAGTCCCATTTGTGGAAAAAATATTTCATGAAAATTCTTTGTGAAATCACAATTTTGACTTAAGTTTATATATATATAATATATATATATATGTTTGTTAAGTTCCTTGACATCTTAAGATTCCCTACTGAGGCACTACTTTCTGTTACGTGAAAGGCACTCACCTCAAATGTCTCTCATTGATTTTGTTCTGATGTTCAACACTATGGTATTCCCCGTTTTCCCATAAAATAGAGGACCAGGAATCATTCCTTTTGAATCTTACTATTTTCTGTTCATTGTATATATTTTCTCCATAAACGTCTTGCAGAGCAACTGATTCACTAGTTTTGAGTTGAATCTCAAAACCTGAAACAAAAAAATCAAGGCACTTGTGAGCAAAGGACTTTCAGCAGTGCGGCTATTTCAGAACTTTGGTATTAACAGGCACAAGGGTCAAATGGAAAGCAATTAACTAAGAAATAATTTGGTGAAGATTGAGACTGATGGTAACATACACAGGATATTATTAGGAGAGCAAAACAGAAAGAAACGGGATAAAATGCAAATGACCAAACACTAACTTACAAATGGTTAATATAGAAGGTCTTTGCACCAAGAACAAAGAAAAGTATGAGAGGATTAATAAAAAGTCAATATAGCAATCTACAGCATCTGTGGAAGATCAGCCTCCTCAGACAAAACAATATCTTGTTTTTATCTGATGTTTTCAAGTGTAATATCCCACAACCAGGACAGTTTCTCCCAAAGATTCTTGCCTTCCTGGTGCTCCCCCATACAGATGCCCTGAGTAAGTCTTCTCTCGACTGTTTCCAGGTCCTCCTGTTGTTCCCACTGGAAGATCACATGGGATGTATCTAGAGGGTACCCTGACATGCAGAAAGGCATATTGTGAGAGACAAGTATGAAGAACCACAAACATTTCTTCCAGACAGGGCTAAAACTTTGGTTTTCTGATACTCTAAAGATGGACAAGTGTGAGTTTAACTGCAACAAAATGTTTGTGAAATTCATTTTTTAAAAAGTGGCCAGGGAAGACGGGGGTGGGGAGTAGCCTCTGACATCCAGAACTGATCTGATCTGACGTTCACACCTAAACTTCAATATTATTACAACATAGTCTTATACTCACAGCCGGGATATTTTGTTCTCCAGTTGAACATAAATAATCTTACAAAACACCAACTTTGGACAAAGTTACTCTGAGACCATAATAAAATGAAACAAAACAAGGTTACTTCATAATTTTGTCTAAGGACAGACAAAACAAAGGCACCATGCCACCACAAAATACTCAGTAATAGAATTGCCCCTGCTTTCTGTCAGCATCCAATCTAAAGTGACCACCTGTGTACTAGTTAAAATAATATTCCCCCAAAAAAATCATGTTCAAATAGACCAACAGAACAGAAGAGAGCACAGAAACAAATCTACATAAATACAGTCAACTGATCTTTGACAAAAGAACAAAAGCAATACAATGGAGAAAAGACAGTCTTTTCCACAAATGGTATGGAACAAGTGGACATCCACATGCAAAAAATAAATGAATCTAGACACAGACCTTATACCCTTCACAAAAATTAATCCAAAATGGATCACAGACCTAAATGTGAAACACAAAACTAGAAAAGACCTAGAAGATAACAGAACAAAATCTAAATGTCCTTGTGTTTAGCAATGACTTTTCAGATACAACACTAAAAACATTATCCACGAAACAAAGAATTGATAAGGTGGACTTCAATTCTTTACAAGGCTCCAGCCTTGTAAATACTTGCAAAAGACATACCTGATAAAGGACTGTTATCTAAAATATGCAAGGAACTCTTAAAACTCAACAATAAGAAAACAACCCAATAAAAAAATGGGCCAAAGACCTTGAGATATACCTCACCAAAGAAGATAAACAGATGGCAAATAAGCATATGAAAAGATGCTTTACATCATATGTCATCAGGAAAATGCAAATTAAAATGAAACAACACTACACAGCTATTAGAACAACCAAAATCCAGAACACTGACAACACCAAATACTGGTGAGGATGTGGAGCAACATGAATTATCATTCATTGCTGGTGAGAATATGAAATGATACAATCACTTTGGAAGTCAGTGTGGTATAAAATTTAATTTAATTTATAAAATTAAATATACTCTTACCAAATGATCCAGCAACTGAATTGTGCTCCTTGGTATTTACTCAAAGGAGTTGAAAAGTTACGTCCACTCAAAAACCTGCACATGTTACAACAGCTTTATTCATAATTGCCAAATTTGGAAGCAACCAAGCTTTCCTCCAGTAGGTGAATGGATAAACTGTGGCACGCCCACACAATAAAGCATTATTTTGCACTAAAAAGAAATGAGCTATGAAGTTATTAAAAGGCATGGGGGGAACTCAAATGAACATTACTATGTGAAAGAAACCAGTTTGAAAAGGCTATATACTGCATGATTCCAACTGTATGACATTCTGCAAAAGGCAAAACTATGGAGACAGTAAAAAGATCAGTGGCTGCCATGGTTAGGAGGGAGAGAGGGATGAATAGGAGGAACGCAGAGGATTTTTAGGCCAGTGAAATTACTCTGTATGATATTATAATGGTGGATACATGTCATTATACATTTGTCCAAATCCATAGAATGTACAACACCAAAAGTGAACCCTAATGTAAACTATGTACGCTGGGTGATAATGACATGACAATGTAGGTTCATCAGTTGTAACAAATATACCTCTCTGGTGGGGGATGTTGATAGTGGAGGAGGCTATGCATGTACGGAGGTTGGGAATACACTGGGAATCTTTGTACCTTCCACTCAATTTTGCTGTGAACTTGAAACTGCCTTAATAAACAAATAAATAAATACATAAATACAATAACCTATTAAAAAATAAAATTTAAAAAAAATATTCACTGTAAAATAAGCCCCAAGTATACACGTGTACCTGGTTGTCTCTGAGTAAAGGGCAAACCACAAACCTTCCTGTGCCCCAAAGTGACCCCTAAAGTCTGTGCCAATCCTGTCAACACTTAATAAGCCTCAAGGCTTTCAACCACAGAAAAGGTCAGTTAGATACATGTTTAGTTTCATGGTGAAGCCATTAAATTATAAACTTTTTAGGGTCCGTGACCATGTCTGTCTTATTTACCAACATATTCTCATTCCTTAGCCCAAATCCTAGAACAAGGTCAATTAGGGAGGTAAAATTGTTTACTGAACCACCACATGAAAGAATGCTGCCATTCTTACCCAGTGAGGCCAGGTTCCGGAAGTTTTCCAGCATCACATCTTTGTAGAGGTTCCTTTGAGCAAGATCCAGCAAAGCCCACTCCTCCTGGGTAAAGTCCACAGCCACATCCTCAAAGACCACTGAGTCCTAAAACATCCCACAAATTCTGTTCAGAAAGGTATAACTCCACCAATGTATGCATGAGTATGGATGAGACTGACAAAATTGGGGAACTGAGAGTCAATTCGAAAGAAGTTCAGAAAATTCTATGGTCTCCCAACATCTACTCTAGGACTCAGTCATCAGATCTCTTTCCCTCTCTACCCACACATACTTCCTGACTGATCAAATCCTGTCCCATAGATATAACTTTTAAAACACTACATTTATGTCTCCACAGTCTAATGGTAATGATAGGAAAAACCAAACTATTTTTCCTATTCTCTTACACAGTCACCCAATATAGCACAAAACAATTCTGACACCAGATGTGTGGAAATTCCCCACACACCAAGCAATTCTCCAGCAGACACCAGCTGGGTCTTACAATTCAATCCTGACACTATCTACCTGGAGATAACATCAGATTCCACAGGTTAAGGACTCAGTCCCACAAAACTGCCCTCCTTTTCAGACACCAATCACAAATAGGCTGTCACCTATACTTCTGACCAACTGACTATAAGTTGGGGGTCCTACTACCACCTCCTTGGGTTCAATTAATTTGCTGGGACAGCTCGCAGAAGTCACAGAAACGCTTATTTATGTTTATTGGTTTATTATAAAGAATATTACAAAGTATTCAAATAAGCAACCAGTTGAAGAGATAAAACAAGGTATGGTGGGAGAGTGTGGAGCTTCCATGCCTTCTCCCAGCGTGTCACCCTCCGTGTTCAGCTATCCAGGAGCTCTCTGAACCTAGTACTTCTGGATTTTTATAGAACTGATGAACTTATAGAACTGACCAACTTAACCTTCGGTTCCTCTCCCAACCCCAGAGGCTGGTGTTGGATGGAAAGCTGTAACCCTCTAATCATGCCTTGGTCTTCCCTGTGACCAGCCCCTATCCTGAGGCTATCTAAGGGCTGACTGACCAGCAGTCATCTCATTAGCATACAAAAGGCACTCTTATCACTCCAGAGATTCCAAGGATTTTAGGAGCCCTGTGACAGGAAACTAGACAAAGACCAAATGTATGTTCTACAACATTACAGAGGGTAACCAATCCCAGTCTTAAAAGGGTCCATAACAGTCCACAGCACATTGCACAAATGAGAGAAAAGCTCTAGAAATGAAATAATTTTCACATTGACCATCAATTCCTTGTTAAAGAAACAAATTTCACTTGCTACCTTATTCTCACCTAAGCAATCAACACAACATGCAACACCAGGTCAAATCTGGACAAGGTTTTAATGAATAAAAAACACACTGAGGGTATGAGACCTTTTCCTTTTTCTCCCTTTGCAAACCCGAGAAGCCCAGGAGACTGAACAACTTTCAAGCCAGTCCACAGCTGGCCATTATTTTCTTGTATTCTAGGCCAGGCATCTGTAAACTATAAGGCATGGGCTAAATCCGGCCTGTCACCTGTTTGTGTAAATAAAGTTTTATTGGAACAAAATAAAACATGTGTTTATGTACTGTCTATTGCTACTTTTGCACTAAAATGGCAGAGCTGAGTTGCAACAGAGGCTCTATGACCTTCAAAGCCTAAAATACTTACTATGAGATCCAATACAGAAACAGATTGCTGACCTGTGCTCTAAAACAATTAGAAGGAAACTTGGTGGAATGGAAATACTCTTTTGGAGAATTATTACATTTTACTTACCTGCATCTTATTTTTCTGTAACTCAGAAGCCATTCTTTCTTCCTCCATGTCCCCTTCATGAAAAAGCAGGATGTTGACAAGTTAGAGGTAAGGCAGAAGACGACATGAGAATCTGGATCCCCACACAATTCCCACACTCATAAGCCTGGTTGTTGCAGAACATTAATTATGAGTGACAACTCCCCTCAAAACACACCCACAAACATACATACAAACCCCCCCTCCCACCAGGAACCCAAATAAACATAAACTGATCTTTTACAAAGGTGGAGCAATTTTATCTCCCCTAGAGCGAGAAAACAAGCTCTGATCCTCAATGATCATAAAGCAGAGGTGAAGAGTGCCTTTTTGTAAGATAACTCAAGCCTAAAAAAGTTAGGCTGTAGGGCCAGCCCGTGGCTCACTTCAGAGAGGGTGGTGCTGACAACACCAAGTCAAGGGTTAAGATACTCTTACCAGACATCTTTCAAAAAAAAAAAAAGTTAGGCTGCCAATCTGCCCATGATAACAAAAAGCATAAAATGTGTCAAGCAGTGTCTTCAACCATAAGTATATATATGTTCCCTGTCTCAAAGAAAGCACTGATTTATACACCATGTCTCTGGGGGCTCCATTCCCAATATTTCTTTCTTCTGCACCCCTTGGCAGACTAACAAGCATTACTGCTCAGCTCCTGACCACTGCCCCCACACCCATGAGCTGTAGGGTTCCCCAAAACCTGTTTCTGAGAAACAACATCAATCCATTGAGTTCCACATGTAGGAGGCAGACAAGACGGCTATGCTGTGATTCACATGCTAAATTTGCCTGTGCAGTACAGTAGTAGCAGAATAAGAATACCTGACCTGTGTCATCCTGGAAAGTGGTATCTGCAGCACTAGTTCACAAATTTCAAACAAAAATTCAACAGTTCCTTCCACTGCAGCTGAACAAGTAGCATATTTAAAAGCCAATAAAAAGTTGTAACATTCTTTACTATATTAATAACAATAAGTGTCATTTGAGCAACTATGATGATGTGAGAATGATTTGCAAAGAGATGTCCATATGTTAGATAACACCATTTACTTCTCACAGAAAATCTGCAAATCAGATATTATTACAACCAGCTAATAGTTGAGAAATCTTAGAAAGAGTTAATTATCCACATGCTCAATATTACCCAATTAGAAAGTTGCTGAGACAGAGCATGAATGAAAGTCTATTTGTCTTCAAAGCCTAAATGCCCTATAAGTACACTTCTGAATACAATATAGTTGTTATTAATTAAGGCCCTTACTCTCTTACATCACCAGGATTTAGCCTAGAACCCTGTTGGGTTAAGAGTAAACAAATGAAGTGTTCTATTCAGATGTGCTGTCTTTGAACCCCTTCTCCTGACTAAGCCCTACGTCTCAAGCAAGTATGCCTCCTCCCTTGAGGACCTTACCTACTGCTCCTTCATTTCACATTTACTTAAGTAATATTTACCCTGATCCTACTACATGCTGTCAGTCACAGAGAATAAAGCACTGAACAAAATAGAAAAATCCTGAAGCACATGGATGTTACACTATTTGCAGGGAGGACAATAAATAATCAAAATATATCAGGTGGTGGTACATGCTACATAAAAATGCAGCACATTATAGGGATGAGACACACATTTATCTTTAGCGTGTCAGGACTGGTTATGTGGCAGGGTAGAAGCAGAAAACTAAAATAACTGTTTTAGATAACACTGGAAATGCACAACTGGTTTAGTGTATCTATATAATTATATGCATCAACAACTAGCAGGGAGAAAAAAAAATAATGGTCTAACCATTGATTTATAAGGTTGAAAAAAGAAGAGCATAAACATTTAGAAAGAAAATAGGACAAAATTAATAATATTTTTTAAAAGCTAGTAAACAGAATGAGAAAAACTAAAAACATTATCCTTTGAAAACTAATGAAACTGACAATCTCAGCAATTTTAAGAGCAACAGAGCTAGACAAAAAAAGTTATTAATGAGTCATAATTACAGATGTTGCAAGGAGAATACAACAAAAATTTAAAGGAATAGATATGAAAATGTACAAGTAATGAATTTCTAGTAAACAACATAACTTTCTAGCAACGATCTAAAATAACTACGAAATCTGACTACATTCAGTCATAAAAAACATGCCCACAAATGAAACACAAGTTGCACACTGTTGTACAAGCAGGTTCACCAAATAAGTAAGGAATCCATAATTAATGTAGGTTAAAAAAAATTTTTTTTTCCTGAGTCTTTCCAAAACCAAAAGAGTACAACTCTAAAAAATATGAAAGATCTCATACACATAAGTACAAAATATATAAATATTAGTTCAGTTGAGAAATGAATAATTGAGAATAAATCACATACCAAGTTCATCTCATCCTAGGAGTGAAGGATGGTTAAAAACTGAATCATTGACTAATATAATTCACGACAATAGAAAAAGATTATATGACTCATCCCCTTAGCTAAGAACAAAACAGTGACAAATCTATTTCAAAATCCATTGGCGGCAATAATTTAGCCCACTAGAAAGACTAGAAGGGAAAAGGTTTTACTAGAAAAAATATATATATCTACAAACACCTACAGCAAACATCCTATTTAATAGTGAAATGGCAGAACAGTTCCCTCTGAGACCAGGAATAAAGAGAGGACACAAATTATATGCTATTCTCCATAGAACTAGAGATCCCGGCAAGTGCAGTAAAGAAACAAAAAGCAACGGAAAGTGCAAAGAATAAAAAGGAAAAAAGTTGAAACTGGCCGATGACCAAATTTTCTTTGTGAAATTTAAAGAATCTATAGATAAATGATTAAAATGTATCATTTTATTAATGATAAAATAAATTTGGTAAGGAGGCGTTAACAAGGTATTTAAAAATGAGTTCACTTTTGTGTATCTGAATACAACATATCAAACTGATGCTCACAGAAATTCAGATTAAACATGAATGCATAAGGAGGGGAGAGGAAGGGACGGAGTGTAGTGGGGAACCCTGAGCATTTTCTGATTGTTAGACCTGCCCCCTTCTGCGGGAGAAACTGTTTTAGAAATTTTATGCTCAACTGTCTTAATCGCAAACTCTGGCTTGCCTGTTTCCTGCACCCGCCTGTATCCATGAGTTAATAGGAGACAGCAACAATCTCCCCCACCGCCCTACGGTCTGGATGCAAATTAGGCTCCAGAGCTGACCAATGAACCGTGTCCCATAATCAGCCAATACAAATCAGCAGGGCTGCATCCCTCACTTACATAGGAGGACCTGAATGGGAACTTGGGGAAAGTTAGGGTGGGAATTTTGGCTGTATAAGACCGCCTGTTTCCTTTGTTCGGGGAGACACTAACCTAGGAGTCTTCACTCCCCAGTGCTCTCCTTGCTTGCAAGCAATAAAGAGCTGTAACGTCAAAAAGAGCTGTCAACTATTAAAAGAGCTATAAAACCAATGTTGGTCTTGGGTTCCTCTGTGCGAGCGCCTCACAACACGAGTTGAGGGAAATGTCACCCCGAGCTCACCCAACACGCCGAAATCCACAGATCAGGGGAGAGGGAAGGATGTGGAGGTTCTTGTCCCTCCGACGCGAATGGCAGAGACGCTTTTCTTTTCTGGAAAGAGACCAAAGGATGCTTTTGGAGGCTGATTAAACACGACAGTGGTTCTCCAAACTCTAGCCCGCATCACAGTCACCCCGACTGCTAGACCCAGCCCAGAGTTCCTCATTCAGTAAGTTTGGAACGAGCTGCGGCCGCTGGCAGAACTAATTAAGGGGGCGGGGGCGGCGGCAGGAGGCCCAGGGCGCCCGGTCCAGGCGGGGAGCAGCGGACGCCGCCCTTTAACGGCCTACCCCCAGGCCCAGCCCTCCGCCTCCCACAGACCCAACCTGGGGCAGAAGGGGCCAGGCAGGGTAGGGTGCTGACTGAGGCGAAAATTTACCTCAGACGCAGGAGGAGGTGCAAGTTGACATGGCGGCCGGGTCGCGCGTGCGCAGGCGCGCGCCCCTGCTTCCGGTTTCATCGCCGCTGACCGCGTAAGGGGCGGGGCCTCGGGAGGTGGGGGACTTGGGGCGGTAGGATAGAGGCGGGGGAAGCTACAGGCTGGTTCTATCCGGGAGCGGATGAGAAATGCTAGTTTTCGCAGGGTCTGGGGCTAAAGAGAGAACCAGAAGCGTAGACAGGGCTGGGGTGGGGTTAGGCCAGTATCAGGGCTGGGTCGACTGGCCCTGCAGAGTGGGACTGGGGCAAGACCAGGCCTAGGGGCGTGGCTTTTCATATTAAAGGAGGCGGGGCTAAGGGTGGGACATGGTTGAGGGGAGGGGCTAAGGTTAGGTCCTCCTATCCAGGTCCCCATGGGCCAAGAATAGGATGATCATCAATTGTTTCAGTCTATGGACTCTGGGGAAAAAAGAAAAGAATAAGGATGTTCATCGATTGCGTTTATACCTATCCTTTCCTTTCGTTAATTCTTTCCCTAGGCCTTTAATTTTCCCTTTCATTGTTTTATTGATTACTGCCGGTGGAGAGGAAAGCCACTGACAATTATCTAAACAGGTCCTTTTTTACCTGGAAACCTTACTGTACTCTAATAGCTGTCGGATTATTATTTTCGTCTTCAAATATAATATTTTCTATGCATTCTTTTTTTCTTGTTCTAACTCTTAAAACTCATTTCTTTTTCTTATTGTTTGTGCAGGGCATCCTAAACTATGTTATAAGTCAGAGATAAAGTAAGAATTCTTGGTCAGTAATGGTTACCAAGGCTCCCCAGTAAGTTGTTTGCTGTAGGTTGTGGCCTTTATCAAGTTAGTAAAGTCTCTTTTTAAACCTTATTTATAAAGATTTTTAAAAGAATTTTTGATGAATGTTAGCAAATGTTTATGCATCTTTTGTGTTGATAACGTAATTTTGCTCCTTTGATTTAGTTTATATCTGGATAAAATAATTAATTTTATATACCCTAATGAGTCTATACTTTTTTAAAAGATGGTTTCTGGGTTTCCTAGTTTGCATTCCCAAACTCTACAGCATAAAAATATTATCCTAATTTTCTTCTAAATTTTATCTCTTTTTTAAAAAACGTTTACATCTTTACTCCTTGAGAATGTATTTTGGTTGTGAGGTAAAGGTCTGTTATGTAAATGAGCCACAGATAGCCTCTGTGTAGTAGTCCCTAGATAGTTCATTTCTTCACTACCAGCTCAGTTCTGTGAGCTCAAATGCCCACAAACTCAAATTTTTACAAATCTAATTGCTGTTTTTTAAATAGCCCAAACAAGCAGGTGCTTAGTGATTTAGAAACTGCCTGCTTTGTATATATGATGAAATCACACCTACCACATACCAGTCATTGATAAGAGCTCTGTGGTTAAAAGACGCCAAGCTGCAATGACTCTTCAGAGCTCTGTGAACCAGAGACTCCCGGCCATGCTGCTGAGCAATGTCACCTAGATACATATGTCCTCTCTCTGGCCCTCCTTTCCCCAAGTAGTTCCCTTGCCCTCATCCCCTTCTGCGTAGTGACCCCTGAGCTTAGCCTCTAGATAGACTCCTACTGTGAGGAACTTCCACAAATTTCTGTATATGACTGCAATGCTATTTTGTTTCTATAAATTTTGCTACTTCAGGAACCTCGTGTAAGTGGAATCATACAGTATTTACTCTTTCATGACTGGCTTATTTCATTAAGCATTATGACCTCAAGACTCATTCATGTTGTAGCATGTGTCAGAATTTCTTTCCTTTTTAATACTGAAGAAGGGCTGGCCAGTTAGTTCAGTTGGTTAGAGCACAGTACTGGTAACACCGAGGTCAAGGGTTGGATCCCCATACTGGCCAGCTCCCCACCCTCCCCTCCAAGAAATGTAAAGACTGAATAACATCCTACTGTATGCATATACCACATTTTGTTTATTCATTCATCTGTTGTTGGACACGGGTTGCTTTCACCTTTTAGCTATTGTGAATCATGCTTAAGGACAGGTTTTTATGTGAACATAAATTTTCATTCTTCTTGTGTATAAAACTAGCAGTGGGATTGCTGGGGCATATATTTAACTTTATAAGAAACTATCAATGTGTTTTTCAAGGGGCTTTACTATTTTGTATTTCCACCAGCGATGTATGATAATTCCAGTTGCTTCTGAGAGCAGACAGGCTGCTCTCCAGAGGAATCTAGCTCACTTCTGTTTGCTGCTGGCTTCAGAGGAGGATGAAGGAAATGGTTAATGGACATCTGTGGTCAGCACCCAAGGATGTGTTCACTTGGTGAATCGCATACGAGTAAACAACCAAGAAATATCAAGGATTGCAAACAATCCTTGAGAATGTTTGAAGCTGTGAGAACACTTTCTTGGGATGTTCCCAGGGGGCGCATTATAGATAACCACGTGTTTGAGAAGAGAGGTAATGGCCTTCTGCTCTTGAGAAAAATAAAACAGAATTTATGCATTAATGCTTCTCTCGCATGCACAAGCTTGCTAAATGTAATAAAAGCTGTAACAGCCGTTGGGTCGGGGCTACTCGCCTGACCCCCGCTCTTCACCTGCATCTCATCTGCTGCGTCTTCCTTCACGTCTCCGATCATTTTAATCTACATCTGGTGCCCACACGTGGGGTGCAAAAGGTAAGACACGGGAATGGATGGGACCGAGGAGGATTTTTTACTGATGGTGAATAGTTACGCCATCTCTTCAGGAAATTTAGAGTTGGGGCATAATGGGGAATTCCCCGTCAGTGTTAAGTGATTAAATGGCAGTATTGAAATCATTGTTGACTGCTTCAGGATTAAAAATTAAAGAGAAGGTTTTACTTTCATTATTACAAAAGATACAGAAACATTGCTATTGGTTTACTCCAGACAATAAGAACGAATTCGATTTAAAAATTTGGAGGCAGGTCAGTAAAGCTTTACGGAGAGCTCATCAGGCTGGAGAAGTTATATCGGCAGAGGAATGGGCAGCTTTTAACATGGTGGCTTTAGCCTTGCAACCTTTTCAGTCTGATTCAGATGATAGCAGTCAGCATCCTCAATCTGATTCAGAAAAGCCACAAAAGAAAATTCTTTTTGCACATATATATGAGACTCCTCCTGAGCCTTCTGCCCCTCCCGTGCCCAATTCACAGTCTGATGATCATTATGATTTTTCCGATGATGAGACTGAGATTCCAAAACCTGAATTAGAAATGTCTTATTCAATCTAAATCATATCCACCATTACCTAAGACCCCTGACGATCCAAAATTGGATGTTTTGGACGATCTTATTCAAAAACTGGAGGTTTGCTTACAGAATGCACAAGCTTTTCTTGTTGTACAGCAGAAATCAATCCCTCCATCTGCTTCTGCCCCTGGCATTCCACATCGTATTTTTAAATTTCCAAATTCCCCTCAAATGACAAAGGTTATGTTAGATGCTGATTCAGGGGCTCCCCAAAAGGCTCTTCCTGACATGCCTCCTAATGGATTTTTAAATTTTCCCATTTTAAGACAGGAAATGCCTCCTAATGGAGAATTTCCTAATGGATTTTTTCAAGTGCAATATGATCCTGTCAATTTTCAATATTTAAAGATACTTAAGCAGGCTGTTAGTACTTTTGGTATTACCTCCCCTTATGTTACTGGACTTTTAATGTCTTTTGCTGAGGACAATTTACTTATCCCAAAAGAGTGGGAAACGCTTGCTCGTACAACTTTAGAATCTCCTCAATACGTACAGTTTAAATCATGGTGGCGAGATGAAACAGAAAGGGTGTCTCACCTAAACGCTTATCAGCGTAATGGAGGGCCTGATGTGGAACAACTTGCAGGTACTGGTGCCTGGGCTGATCTTCAACAACAATGTCAAATGAACCCTGCTGCCCTTGCCCAATTAAAGGCAGTTTGCCTTACGGCTTGGCAGCGGATTCAAGACTCAGGACAATGCCCCCAAACTTTTGTTAAGATAATGCAAGGTCCTAATGAACCCTATACTGATTTCTTGGCTCGGCTTCATGTTGCCGTCAAAAGAGCAATTAGTAAAGAGCAAGCTCAAGCTGTTATGCTTGAGACTCTTGCATATGAAAATGCTAATGCAGACTGTAAAAGGCTAATACAACCAATCAAACAATCTGGAGGAGGTATTGATCAATTTATAAAGGTGTGTCGAGATGCTGGTTCAGCAACAGTCAATGCCAGCCTTCTTGCTGCTGTCCTCTGTTCTGGGTTACGGGCAGACAGATTAAAATGTTATAAATGTGGGAAGATGGGTCATATTAAAAAAGACTGTCACGGGCCGGCCCGTGGCTCACTCGGTAGAGTGCGGTGCTGATAACACCAAGGCCACGGGTTCGGATCCTATATAGGGATGGCCGGTTGCTCACTGGCTGAGTGTGGTGCTGACAACACCAAGCCAAGGGTTGAGATCCCCTTACCGGTCATCTTTTTTAAAATAAATAAATAAATAAATAAATAAATAAATAATAAAAAAGACTGTCATGGGCCGGCCCGTGGCTCACTCCGGAGAGTGTGGTGCTGATAACACCAAGGCCATGGGTTCGGATCCCATATAGGGATGGCCGGTTGCTCACTGGCTGAGCGTGGTGCTGACAACACCAAGTCAAGGGTTAAGATCCCCTTACCAGTCATCTTTTTTTTAAAAAAAAAAAAAAAGACTGTCATAAGGGCAATAATCCTCCTCCAATGGCACCAGCCATACCGCCTGGAGTTTGTAGACGATGTAAAAAAGGAAAACATTGGACTAACAAATGCCGATCTAAGAAAGACAGAGATGGTAACTTACCGCCCAATTTACCATCGGGAAACAGGCAAGTGGGCCCGGCTCGGGGCCCCAAGAAAAACAATACGAACTCTTTCAAGTTCCAATATCCAGTGACTCCCACCACTCAGGAAACCAATTTAAAAAGGGAGTATGCGATCTTTTTCGTGCAATGCCAGGAAGCGCTGCCCTAGATATTCCCTGCATACAGGATTTCCCACTTTCTCCTGAAGATGGCATTAAATTAATTCCTACAAATGTCTACGGCCCATTACCAAATAATTCAATGGGGTTGTTAATTGGCCGAAGTAGTTTAACTAAACAAGGTGTAACTGTGCATATTGGAGTTATTGATTCTGATTTTACTGGTCATATACAAATTATGATGTCAGCTAGCTGACCGGTTAATTTTAAAATTGGACAAAAAATTGCTCAATTGTTGCTTTTGCCCTATTTAAAAGGACAAACCAGTCCACACCTACGGGACGGTGGATTTGGAAGAACTAATGCTCATGTTTTTTGGCAGCAATTTATTAAGGACCAGAGACTGTAATTGACTGTGTCATTTAAAGATGGGACTAACTTGCAATGGCTTGTGGATACGAGCGCTGAGGTTTCTATAATTTCTTTACAACATTGGCCCCAAGCATGAAAAGCTCATCCCATTTCTACCACCTTCATAGGTGTAGGAACCTTATCGAATATTTTACAGAAAGACATACCTATAGAATGTTTTGGTCCTGAAGGACAAAAGGCCGTTCTTCAACCTTTTTGTGCTAACATCGCTATTACCCTGTGGGGGACGGAACTGTTGCACCAATGGGGCGCTATGATTACTATTCCAGCCATTTTGGAAACAGCTAAAGAGTTAATGTTTAAGGAAGGTTTTGATCCGTCTAAACCTTCCGTAACACACTTACACCCCAAAGTTTCTGTTAATCGTCAAGGTCTTGACTACACCTCTCCTTTTTAATGGGGGTCACTGTGAAGCGCCTCGCTCTGCCCATAAAACGGAAAAAAACTTCACCTATTTGGGTGGATCAGTGACCCCTGACACAAGAAAAATTGGAGGCACTTAAATTATTAGTGAAAGAACAACTTTCTCTGGGACATATTATAGAAAGTTCCAGTCCTTGGAACTCAACTGTATTTGTTATTAAGAAAAAATCTGGTAAATGGAGAATGTTGACTGATTTGAGAAAGATTAATGCTATAATGTTACCAATGGGACCTTTACAACTGGGACTTCCAAATTTAGCTTTACTTCCTCAACATTGGTCTGTTATTGTTATAGATCTTAAAGATTGTTTTTTCCACATTCCTTTGCAACCAGAGGATAGTGAAAAATTTGCTTTCACAGTCCCTGTTTTAAATAATGAAAAACCTGCTTCTAGATAGCAATGGACTGTTCTTCCACAAGGAATGATGAACAGTCCCACTATGTGCCAACATTATGTCAATCAGCCTTTGGAGATTTTACAGGTTCAATTTTCGGATTTGGAAGTTATTCATTATATGGATGATATTTTAATTGCTATGCCTCCAACTTTTTCTTGCCCAGAATTATTACAGATTATTCATGCCACACTTCAGGATTTTGGTCTTTTAATTGCGGAGGATAAGATTCAATCACAGCCTCCTTTTTCTTATTTAGGACAAAAGATTACTGAACAAATCATTATTCCCCAAAAGGTACAAATTCGAAGGGATTCATTGCAGACTTTAAATGATTTTAAGAAGTTATTGGGAAATATAAATTGGCTTCGCCCTTCATTGGGTATCCCAACATATGCCTTGCATCATTTATTTTCAACACTAGAGGGCGATCCAACCTTGGATCGCCCTCGAGTGTTCTCCCAAGAAGCAGAATCTGAGTTACGAAAATTGGAAAATATCCAACAAGCTCAACTGCAAAGAATTGCTGACTATACAAATTTATAACTTGTGATTTTTCACACACTTCATTCACCCACCGGTGTGTTACTACAACAAGATATTATTGAATGGCTTTTTCTTCCGCATAAAACTACTAAATCATTGGAAACATATATAGATAAAATTTCTGTTTTCATTACTAAAGGACGGCTCCATTTTCGTCCATTAACTGGTCAAGATCCTTGTATTATTGTACTGCCTTTGTCTCACAGAGAGATACAACCCTTATCTGCTTTGAATGTATGGTGGCAATTGGCTGTTAGTGAATTTTTATGAAGTTTTACATCTCATTATCCTTCTCATAAGATGCTCAATTTCTGCAGAGAACGTCTTGGATCCTTCCTCATTGTGTTACATTTTCTCCTATAACTAATGCAAAAACTTATTTCACAGATGCTAACAATTTTGGCCTGGCAGGATATATGGACACAGTAAACCATAAAGTCCTTCAAAGTCCTTATACTTTGGTTCAGAAAGCTGAATTATACGCTATATATTTACTTTTAATTGATGTAGGAGATATTCCTTTGAATATTCTTTCAGATTCCCAATATGCTGTCCAAGTGGTACAAACTATAGAAACTGTTACTGTTCCTTCTGATTCTAATGCATTACCCGCTTTATTTCGCTTACTGCAGCAAGTTATTCACTCCCGTTCTTCATCTCTTTTTGTTACGCACATTCACGCTCATACCAATTTGCCTGGACCGTTGAGTAAAGGCAATGCACTAATCGATACTCTTGTAGGTTCTGTTTTGCAGGCCACTGAGGCTCATTCCCATTTTCTTTGTAATGCTAGCTCTTTGCATCATGATTATCATATTTCATGGACTCAAGCCCATGCGATAGTACAACAATGCCCCATTATGTCAAAAATTAGATGCAGTTCCTTTATCGGCCGGGGCCAATGACCATGGGAATGCTCCTTTACAGCTATGGCAAGTGGATGTTACTATTGTTCCTGAATTTGGTAAACTGAAATATGTTCATATTTCTGTGGATGCTTTTTCAGGTTTTATGTGGGCAACACTGTTGGCATCTGAGTGTGCTGATGCAGTTATTTCTCATCTCTTGCAGGCCTTTGCTGTCATGGGAATTCCTATATGGTTAAAAACTGACAATGCCCTTTCATATTTATATAAAAAATGTCAGTTATTTTTCCAGGCTTATTCTATCAAACATTTTACTGGTATCCCTTGTAATAGTACAGGTCAAGCCGTTGTTGAATGGCATAATAGAACACTTAAATCTTTACTACAAAAACAAAAAGGGGGGAGACTATATGGAATCCCCAAGAGGACGAATAGCCCCAGCTCTATTTACTCATAATTTTTTGAATATAAATGCAGAAAATTCAACACCAGCAGAAAGACAATGCAGACAATTCAACCACCAATGAACCGCTACAACAACCTATATATTATTATGATACACTAAAATCCCTTTGGCTTCCAGCGGTAGTTAACCGTTGGAGCAGAGGTTATGCTTATTTCTCCACAGATACTGAATCCTTTTGGATACTGGGTAAGAGTATTAAACTGAGAAATGGCTCAAAAGAGAAAGAAGGAAATTGAAGAGGTTTGGAAAGGCATAGCAGATCTTCAGATTGACCCAAATAGCCAGAAAATGTTTCGTTATCTGCTACCAAGCACTCAAATGGTGACTATACCAACTTGGGGACAGATAAAGAAATTGACTCAAGAAGCGAATAAGATCACTGAACAACATGGTCATGGGAGTAATGCATCGGCAATGTTTTTGGTCATGATGGCTTTGGTGTCCACTCAGGTTGGTTTTGTCACTGCTGATAATCAGACTTATTGGGCCTATATTACACATCCTCCCATTAATCGGGCCATTTCTTGGTATGATGCCCCATTGTTAGTGTATACTAATGACTCTAGATGGATGCCTGGACCATATTCCCAGTGAGGACCTTTAAAGCCTGAAGAGGAAGGGACTAATGTTACAAATTATAAAGTGGGATCGGGGGAGACCTCCTATTTGTATTGGACATGGTGATCACTGTCTTAAAATTGCACCCCAGGCATGGTTAACTGTTACAAGAAATACTACAAAAAAGGAACAGTTATGACGACTGTTTTTATTAAGTGCCTATAGTTTCCACAATTCTTCATTTGATCCGAACGCTTCTGTACCCCATATTCCTCCCTGTCAAATACCTATTCTGAATCACTTGCCCCAATGCGCTCCCTGGACTAGTGTAGGGGAGAAACAGCCCAAGTACTGGTTAATATTTCCTATGGAAATGTCATTGATTGCAGTCCTATTGGCTCCACTCGGACCAAAGGCCCCGCTTCAGATCTAAAGTGGAATAAACATAATCATACTATAAGTACTACAGGAAATGAGTCTATTGTATGGCAAGGTGGAGGATTTGCACCTCCATTTCCTCATTTACCATATTATCCATTACAAAAAGATTTGTGGAAACTTCCCACATCTTTATATCCCTTACATACATGGACTGGAGGTATGATTAATTCCTCATCAAACTATTCCTTAAACTTCACTATAAAGAGTTTCATATATGTTCACAGTTGTGTACGATTACCTTATTTAATGATGACTGGACAAATTAATTGGAACCAAACCACTGGTGAGATAGAATGTTTAGGTAATTGCTCATTATATACTTGTTTAAATCATACCATGAACATTAATTTTTCTAAAGATAGTTTGTATATCTTGAAGGCAAGAATTGGCATTTGGTTACCAGTAAAACTTAATCGACCATGGCAGGACTCCCCTGCTGCCGGTTTCTTACAATACGTAGCTGAGTCTTTGCTAAAACGTTCCCGTCGATTTATTGGAACGTTAACAGTTGTAATAATGGGGATAATCTTTGTAACTGCAACTGCAACAGCTACAATAGCTTTACAAAGCTCTATTAAAACTTCAAAAGAAGTAGCAGAGTGGCATAAGAATTCACATGATTTATGGTCCACTCAACACCAAATTGATACACAAATACATGAAGAAACAGCTGATTTACAGCAAGCTGTGACAATGTTAGGAGATCAAGTTATCAGCCTACAAAGACAAATTCAAATGAAATGTCATTGGAATCAGACTAACTTTTGTATAACCCCAGTGCCTTTTAATGAATCTTACTGGGACAAAGTTAAAATGCATTTACTTTATCATAATAATCTAACACAGAGATTTTGCAGTTACAATCTCAAATTCAAAACACTTTTCAAAAGGAATTTCAACCTCTCTCAAAACAAAATGTTTTTAAAGGTCTGCTTGATAAGTTATATCAATTAAATCCTATCCCTCATTGAAAGGCTGCTTTCAAGTCTGTTGCTTATAATAATTGTATGCTTACTTTTCCTTTTAAATATAGTCTACGAACACTGCCGAGAACAAGGATGAATGAGTGAGCAAAGGCACGCTATTTTCTCTGTCATATACTGCAAATGGCAAAAACAAAAAGGGGGTGATGAAGGACATGGTTAGTGGACATCTGTGGTCAGCACCCAAGGACGTGTTCACTTGGAGAACTCGCATACGAGTAAACAACCAAGAAATATCAAGGATTGCAAACAATCCTTGAGAATATTTGAAGTTGTGAGAACACTTTCTTGGGATGTTCCCAAGAGGTGCATTATAGATAACCAAGTGCTTGAGAAGGGAGGTAACGGCCTTCTGCTCTTGAGAAAAATATAACAGAATTTATGCATTAATGCTTATCTCGCATGCACAAGCTTGCTAAATGTAATAAAAGCTGTAACAGCGGTTGGGTTGGGGCTACTCGCCTGAGAGAGCAGTGGCCCCCGCTCTTCACCTGCATCTCGTCTGCTGTGTCTTCCTTCGCATCTCTGATCATCTTAATCTATAGCAGGAAGTTCAGCTGGGTGGCTCACCTGAATCTGAAAGGCAATCCCACATTGCTGTGGAGAGGGTGTGGGATGTAACCATCTGGTTTGGGGTACAAACCCAAATGTATGGAACTCTGGGCTCTACCACCACTACCCATACTGAGAACTAGAGAAAGCTTGTAACATCCAAATACTATGCCCTGCAGGATCCTAGCACTGGAGAACCTAGTTTTCCTTTACTCCTAGCCAACACCAAGGGTTGGTTCCAGGTGCCTTCTTCCCCTCCCCATGTATGGCTGCTTTGATCTTTCTTTTTGTTACTTAAGATGAAAAATATTGTTTACTATGTATCAGGTAGTGTTTTTAAAGTTCTACATGAATTAATTCAGTTACCATTAATTCAGTTCACTCACATCCATCTCTATAAGGGAATATTGTCTCACTTTCCCAGAAAATTGAGACCTAGAGGTCACAAAGCTAGGGTCAAAGAAAATCAAAGCTGGACAGTAGTTAAAAGTAGTAAAAACAGATTTTTTTCATGACAGTTGCAATAGCGAGACAGAGACCTCAGTAGAGAAAAGGGCTCAATTCCCAGTACAGCATGGGCAAGTAGGAATTTACAGCCAAAGAGCAGGGTGGGAGTCCATGGACAGAAAATTACTAAAAGGAAACACCAAGAGTAAAGGGAGATTCTGGCTAAACCAACCTAGCAGGATTCTTGCTGAAGACAGGCCAGGGTGATCAGACATCACCTACAGGATGGTGGAATATGAGGAACACATTATATATCGAAGGTGATCTGATATGGAATGTGAAGGTTGGTTACACAAATTGGGTCATTCTTGTCATACCCAGACTAAATCAGAGCGGAGGGGCCCTAGGGTAAAATTACTCAGGCACATAGCACCTGCTCAAGAATTTTCTGCAAGCTTAGCTGCTGAAACGGCCTGCTATAACCCTAAGACCAGATTACCCTAGTAGCTGGGGGTTTTTTTGTTTTGTTGTTGTTTTCAGGTGGCCAGTACAGGGATCTGAACCCTTCCTTGATCTTGGTGCTACAAGGCAGTGCTCTAACCAACTGAGCCAACCAGCCATACCCTAGTAGCTGCTAAAACGACCTGCCATAACCCTAAGACTAGTTTTACCTACTTCAGTCACTCACCAACCAGAGCTTGCCAGCTCCCCACAACTACACTAGTGCTAATGAGCTTTCTTTCAAAGCAGTATGTAGCATTTTTCTTTCTAATAAAACTCCCAAACCTTTCTTTGTTCTTCGGAAATATCGTAGTCCACACTGGTCTGTATGTCCGAATTGCAATTCTGTTCTCCCAAATAAAACGCCAGATTCGGCTCTATATTACTTACTTTGACAGGAGCTGGTGGGATGATATTCTGGTTAAACCAAATTAATACAGTTCTTGCTAAAACTGGATTTTACAAGGATGTGCGCAGATAGGCCTAAGAGAAGGTTCAGGAGCCTGACTAGTTTGGTCAAGCAAAGAATCTTTGTCACTAATACGTGACGACAGGTTCAGGATTCCAACCAAAACCTAGAGGAGTCCCCATAGTCTTATCTTGGTGCTAATTTTTGAACACCTACCAAGGAGCAGGAGCACTCGAGTCTCTGCGTGTGAAATGACCAAAAATCAAGTCCTTGCACTCCGGGACAAACCAAACCGCGTCTTCGCCGGAGGTAAACAGCGTATCTACTGGGATCGGAGCTGGAAGAAGCAGCAACCGCAGCTCTTCCCTTCTCTCTTCTCCCTTCCAGGCCCCGCCCCTTCCGCGTGCGTGCGCGGCTCTCTGCGTCTGCGCGTGCGCGTACTGGCGGCCATTGTGACTGCGCACTCCCCTCGGTGTGTGAGGTAAATTTTCGGTTCTTGGCGTCAGGCCCTGCCAGGGTACGGCCTTGGCGTGGGGGACGTCCGAAGGGGAGGCGCGAAGTGAAATGCCGCCGGCGCCTTTCGCGTTCTAGGCGGCTCCACCTCTCGGGGGCGTTCCCGAGGCGCGGCCTCTCTTCAGAGAGCCCCGGCCAGCTCCGCCCTCTGGGGTTGAGGAGGCCGCTCCCGGCCTCGGTCCCGGGAGGAGGCGGATCGGCGCGGCCTTTCCTTCCGCTGGGCACCCCTTTTCAAAAGCCTCCAAAGCAACCTTTTGCCCTTTTTCCAGAAGAAAAAGCGTCTCCGCCGTCCGGGTCACGGTGACAGACTCTGATCCCGGCGTCTTCCTGTCCTCACCAACCTGGCAATTCTGTGGTGTCCCGGTGAGCGCTTGGTGGAATTGTTCTGACTGTGGGTGTCTGTTCTTGAAGTTTGATAAGTTATATTCAGGTAGAAAGGTAAACCTTCATAGTCTGTTAGGGAGCACGTGAATCTGATATAATTAAATGCATGAGTGAATGAATGCATATAAATACAAAACTTAGCACAAGGAGAAGCAGGATTTCTCAGCTCTCTGCTCAGGTCAGCATCTCAGTCTCACCTCAGAGCCCTGTAAATCCCCCAGAGCTTAAAAATGGGTTAGTCTTAGGAAGACGATGCAGGCTTATTTCTGTAAGTAGAAGTTGGAGTTGAATTGACCATAAGGAAGATCAGTTTTGACGAGTTTTTTCCAAGATATTCGTTTTTAAGTTCTTTTTTTTAATTTAATTTTTATTGAATCAAAATTGATTATACATATTTTGGGGGTTCAACACTGAGATATGTTGATCAAATCAATATTACTAGCATATATATTGTTACAAGTCGTAATTATTCTTTATGCCCCTTGTCCAATCCCTCCCCATCCTCTTTTCCCTCCCCCCTCTGATTACCCTAGATTTCTTCACTCCTTCTGAAAGAATAATGGTCACTCTGTTCATTTGTTGCCTAGATGATCTGTCCAGTGCTGAGAGGCATGATCAGGTCCCCCAATGCAATCATAGAGCAGATGCCTCTTCTATGGGCTCTGTGGGGGAAGACATCCTCCTCCTTTCTTCATCTCTGCTGGTGACTCTCCCTGTGTCAATGCACTCCTCCAGTGGCTGACAGACCATCTGCATGGTGGTTGTGGCGTCTAGCCACTTTCGCAGCAGCCATGGATATCGTGGTGGCTATGGTGGGCCACCCACGTGGCGGAGATGATTTTGGCATGCTCCTTGGTGCTAGCAGTGTGCCTGGTTGTGGAGAGTGTCCAGTCCCCGGATCCATACCCCGAGTGCCTGGGTGGGCCCCGAGGCACTGGTGTGGTGAGCCTGGTTGTGGGGGGGGGTCCAGTCCCCTTATCCATGCCCCGGGTCTCTGGGCAGGCCCCAAAGTGCTGGTGCAGTGTGCTTGGTTGCAGAAAGGGGGTCAGGTCCCCTTCTCCATGTCTCGGGCCCCTGGGTGGGGCCCTGAGGCGCTGTCACAGTGTGCCTGGGTCTGGGAAGAGGGCCCGGTCCCCAGCTGCGGTCCCTGGGGGGACCCGAGGCTTTGGTGGTGTGCCTGGATGTGGGAGTGGGGTCTGGTCCCAGCTCTAATCCTCACGTTCCTGGGCCGGGCCCCGAGGTGCTGCTCCTGTGAGTGGTTGTGGGTGGGGGTCCTGCCCCTGGCTCCATGCCTCATGTCCCATGGTGGGCCCCAACGCATTGCTGGCGTGCTTGAGCCAGAACCAACTTTTTGTCCTATGCTTACTTCTAACATGTAGGAACTTTCTGTGGGAACCAGTACTTGAGCTGTGTGGTTGAGTAATTTGCTGCTTTGCTACTATTTCCCTAGGGAAGGCTTTTTGTACAGCACAGGGTTTAATGGTTGACCTTATAGGTACTTCCAGCACTCCAAGTACTCGATGCACATGGGTTGTATAGAAACTCCGATCTGGGCCTGAGTTTTTTCATCAAATTGCACCCCATGCAATTCTGCATTCCCGACCAATCTCCTCTGAGTGGTCCTGTGCTAATTGGGGGGCAGATCATCTGTCCTTGCTGTGTCCCAGTTTTCTCCCGGTTTGTCCTGTCTCCCCCACCGCCCGTGCCCAAACACTTCCCATGTGATGGGCTGTGCGTCCGTCCCTTGCGATGACTTACCCGCTTCTGAATGGCTCCCCTTTTTCAGCTGTTCTGGCTCCTCGCTCCTGCATGGGTCCATGGGAACCCTATTAGTGGTCTTGCTGTCCTGGGGACCACCAAAGTCCTCTTCTCCCCTTCCGCCTCCAAGTAACTCCATCTAAAGGGCACAGCAGCAGCTTCTGCTGGCTCCTGCTCCATGTTCTCCAGCATTTAAGCGGCCACAGTCCAAAACACTGACAGCAGTTTTTTCTTTCTCTCATCGTGGTTTCTCCTGCCTTCATGAGTTCCCTAGCTCTCTCCTCCTCTTCCACTGAGCTCCAACGGCCCCAGCTTGGCTGATGTTACATTTTTATAGTTGTAAATTCATTGATTTGTGGGAGAGAGTGACGCTGGGGACCGTCTATTCTGCCATCTTGACCGGAAGACCCATTAAATTCTTTTCTAAAGAAATTCTGTAGCTTCAGTAAAACAAACCTCTATTAACCCTTAACCTAAATTCACTTAATTGTTAAGATTTGTTTCATTTGCTTTTCTGTATATAGATACTTTGCTGTGATGAACCGTTTAAATTGCAGGCATTCATTTCACGTTTAGTCTCAATTGTGTACCTTCTAAGAATGAGAATCTTCTACCAAACAGAAAACGAAACTTCATTGTTCTCCCAAGAAAATTAAATTTTCCCAGTTGTACAAAAGTATCTATTATAGTTGTCAGTGTTTTTGGAACTATGATCCAGACAAGATTTGCACATTGCATTTTGTTTTTAGATCTTTATGTTAATGTTTAACCTAGAATATTTGCCTGAATTTTTTTTTAAATACAACTTTGACTTTTGAAGATTCCAGGAGCATTAACTTGTAAAATGTTTGCATTCTGATGCGACATTGTTTTTGCATGATTTTAACTTATCTATGTCCTGTATTTCTTGTAAAGTAGACTTGGAGCAGTACTGTCTAATACAAATATAATGCAAAACACAGATGTGATTTTTTAAAAATTTTGTAGCCAAGTTAGAAAATTTTAAATGTATATGTGAAATTATTTTTAATGTATCTGGTTTAACCCAGCACATTCAGTTATCACTATAAATTATTAATGAAATTAATGACTACTGTAGTCAATATAAAATTATTGAGACATTTTACATTTCTTTTCTTTAGTACTAAATCTTTGGAATCCAGTGGGTATTATACATTTACAGCACATCTCAATGAGGATCCTAATTTTCATTGGAAATTCTTGATACTTGTTGTTAAAAGTAGATTTACAAACCCAGGTTGTTCCAAACATACTTTAAAGTTTTTCAATAACTGAATCAATTTTATTTTTAAACTTAAAAGTAAGTTAAGAATTCATTTGCACAGTTGCACTAACCACATTTCATGTTCTCAATAGTCAGATAGAGCCAGTAGGTACTGAGTTAGACTGAGCAGGTCTAAGAGACTTGAAAATTTCCTAGGCCATGTTGTGTACTTTATATTCTATCTCATCAGGAGGCATATAAGGCAGATTGTCCCATTGTTTATTAGTGATGCTAAGCATTTGGTCAAGGTACTGATACCTGTATAGTTACCTTTTTCTTATAGTCATCTGTGGGTGATACTTTGTTAAGAGGAATAATCTGTTCCTCAACAGCCTTTCACCTAATGGTTTTAGCATCACTTGTTGATTTTTGCCTGTACCCATTTTTACATTGGTAGTTTACAAAATAGAATTTTTTTTCTTTTTTTTTTACTAAATCTGTTTTTCCTTCTCCATTCTTTAGTTGGCAGTCATCTTTGAAGAGAAGTTATGTTTCATTCCCCACCTCCCCTGCTGTCTGTATTTTTTCTTTTTGGAGAGTATCACAACTTTTTTTTTTTTTTTCTCATTCACTGTATCATAGTCAACTGCTGTCATTTGTTTTGATGCTCAAAGTTTCCCAAATTTGGCCAAAAGTGGTTGTTTTAACTTGGTTCCTGTGTCCCTTTCACACAACCTATTAGTTTTTAAGTATAAAATAATCCCCAGTTCACATTGTACTTTCCTGTTACAGACTTGGAATCTATGATTTCTCCAAAAAAGCCTGGTTCCTTTTAGACACCAATGTCTGTGTGATGCATGGGTTCAGTGCTACTGTGGTATAGTTGTGTCTAGGTCTTTCACTGGACATCTAGAATATATATTTTCTTACATCCCAAATTCATACTCATATTCCCAGAACAAATTTAATATTATAAGATGTTCTTGCTTTCTCCTATTTTATATTTGTATTTCTTTTCTCTTATGATAAAAAGTTTGGTCCCTAATAGCATTAATATATTATTTGTTTTATCCTACAGTATGTGTACAGTAGTTTCAAAAATTATAATTCCAGTATTACTACCAACTGTAATCTTATTCAGTAATGTATTGATTTTCTTTTCATTTCCTTTTGTCTTTATTAAGGATATAGAGTTCAGAGCACTGTGTTCAAATGTTTCCTTGAACTTAGTCTTTTCTTTTTGCGTGGTCATGTTATCAATTTAATATGCTATTATGCTTGTTTACATTTAAATTTTCTGTTTACATTTAAGGTTTGCCTCCTTTTCAAATTAATTTATTTTTTAATATCTAAAAGCTTTACATGGTTGTCTCTTCACTCTGTTGATTGTTTCTTTTATAGATCAGAAGCTTTTAGTTTGATGTAGTATCACTTGATTATTTTTTATTTTGTTGCTTGTGCTTTTGGGGCCCTATCCAAAAACTTATTGCCTAAACCAGTGTCAAGAAGGTTTTTCCCTTTGTTTTCTTCTAGCTGTTTTACAGTTTTAGGTCTTATGTTTAAGTTGTTAATCTATATGGAGTTTATTTTTGTGTATGGTGTAAGATAAAAATCCAATTTCATTTTTTTACATGTGGATATCCAGTTTTTTCAGTACCATTTATTGAAGAGACTATCCTTTCCCCATTGTGCATTCTTGGCACCCTTGGAAGATCATTTGAACACAACTGTGTAAGTTTATTTCTAGGCTTTCTATTCTGTTACGTTGGTATATGTCAGTTTTTATGCCAGTACCACACTGTTTTGATTACGATAGCTTTGTAATATATTTTGAAATAAGCCAGTGTGATGCCTCCCGCTTTTTGCCTCTTGTTCAAGATTGCTTTGGCTATTTGGGATCTTTTGTTGGTTCATATGACTTTTAGGATTTTTTGGTCTATTACTTTGAAAAATACCCTTTGAACTTTGAAAGGTATTGCACTGAATCTATAGATCCCCTTGGGTACTATGGACATTTTAACAATATTAATTTCTCTAATCTATGAACACAGAATATCATCCCATTTATTTCTGTCTTCAATTTATTTCGTTGATGTATTATACTTTTCAGTGTGCCAGTCTTTCACCTCCTTTGTTAAATTTATCTCTAAGTATTTTATTACTTTTAATGCTATTCAAATTGGATTGTGGTTCTTAATTTCTTTATCAGATAACTCATTGTTAGTTAAATAAACCAAACTGATTTTTACATGTTGATTTTTTATCCTGCAACTTTAATAAATTTATTAGTTCTAACAGGGTTTTTTTGGTAGAGTCTTCAGAGTTTTCTATATACATAAGATCGTGTTATTTGCAGGAACAATTTAACAATTTCTTTTCCAATTTGGATGCCTTTTATTTCTTTGTTTTGCCTATTTTCTCTGGCTAGGACTTACAGTGCTATGTTGTGTTGCTTGCTGTTGCTTTGCCCCCCACGGATTTGTCAGCCGACTTCCCCTGGGTGACGGAGACGCAAAGGATTACTCAAAGCCCATCTCTTCTAAGCAGTGAGAGGCCCCAACGTGGTTAAAGTCCCACGGGAACCCTCAAGCAAGAGGGATCTCTTCCTTCAGAAATTAATGCTGAATTGAGGTTCTCTTCCTGCATTTATTTTCCAGACAAGGAAGTTACAGGAAGAGAACAAAGGTGGTGTTATAGTTTAACAATATAGGCTGGTAACTTTCTTTTTTTTTTTTTTTTAAATTTTATTTTGTCAATATACATTATGGCTGATTATTGCTCCCCATCACCAAAACCTCCCTCCATCCTCCCCCCCCCCAACAATGTCCTTTCTGTTTGCTTGTCGTATCAACTTCAAGTAATTGTGGTTGTTATATCTTCTTCCCCCCCCGGTTGTTTTTTTTTTTTTTTTTTTTTTTTTGTGTGTGTGTGTGTGTGTGTGTGTGTGTGAATTTATATATTAATTTTTAGCTCCCACCAATAAGTGAGAACATGTGGTATTTCTCTTTCTGTGCCTGACTTGTTTCACTTAATATAATTCTCTCAAGGTCCATCCATGTTGTTGCAAATGGCAGTATTTCATTCGTTTTTATAGCTGAGTAGTATTCCATTGTGTAGATGTACCACATTTTCTGTATCCACTCATCGGATGATGGACATTTGGGCTGGTTCCAACTCTTGGCTATTGTAAAGAGTGCTGCGATGAACATTGAGGAACAGGTATACCTTCGACTTGATGATTTCCATTCTTCTGGGTCTATTCCCAACAGTGGGATAGCTGGGTCGTATGGTAGATCTATCTGCAATTGTTTGAGGAACCTCCATACCGTTTTCCATAGAGGCTGCACAGTTTTGCAGTCCCACCAACAATGTATGAGAGTTCCTTTTTTCTCCGCAACCTTGCCAGCATTTATTGTTCAGAGTCTTTTGGATTTTAGCCATCCTAACTGGGGTGAGATGGTATCTAGTGTGGTTTTGATTTGCATTTCCCGGATGCTGAGTGATGTTGAGCATTTTTTCATATGTCTGTTGGCCATTTGTATGTCTTCCTTAGAGAAATCCCTACTTAGCTCTTTTGCCCATTTTTTAATTGGGTTGCTTGTTTTTTTCTTGTAAAGTTGTTTGAGTTCCTTATATATTCTGGATATTAATCCTTTGTCAGATGTATATTTTGCAAATATTTTCTCCCACTCTGTTGGTTGTCTTTTAACTCTATTAATTGTTTCTTTCACTGTGCAGAAGCTTTTTAGTTTGATATAATCCCTTTATTTGTTTCTTTATTTTTCCTTTTGGTTGCCCGTGCTTTTGAGGTCGTATTCATGAAGTCTGTGTCCAGTCCTATTTCCTGAAGTGTTTCTCCTATGTTTTCTTTAAGAAGTTTTATTGTTTCAGAGTGTATATTTAAATCCTTAATCCATTTTGAGTTGATTTTAGTATATGGTGAGAGGTATAGATCTAGTTTCATTCTCCTGCATATGGATATCCAGTTATCCCAGCACCATTTGCTGAAGAGGCAGTCCCTCCCCCAGTGAATAGGCTTGGTGCCTTTGTCAAAGATCAGATGGAAGTAAGTGTGTGGGTTGATTTCTGGATTCTCTATTCTATTCCATTGGTCAGTGTGTCTGTTTTTATGTCAGTACCATACTGTTTTGGTTATTATAGCTTTGTTGTATAGCTTAAAGTCAGGTAGTGTTATGCCTCCAGCTTTATTTTTTTGGCTCAGCATTGCTTTGGCTATGCGTGGTCTTTTATTATTCCATATAAATGTCTGGATATTTTTTTCCATTTCTGAGAAAAATGTCTTTTGAATTTTGAATTTTGATGAGGATTGCATTGAATTTGTATATCACTTTGGGTAGTATGGACACTTTCACTATGTTGATTTTTCCAATCCAAGAGCATGGGATATCTTTCCATCTTTTTATATCCTCTCTAATTTCTCTCAGCAGTGGTTTGTAGTTCTCATTATAGAGATTTTTCACCTCCTTGGTTAACTCAATTCCTAAGTATTTTATTTTTTTGGTGGCTATTGTAAATGGGCAGGCTTTCTTGATTTCTCGTTCTGCATGTTCACTGCTGCAGAAAAGAAATGCTACTGATTTTTGTGTGTTGATTTTGTATCCTGCTACTGTGCTGAAATCATTTATCAATTCCAAGAGTTTTTTTTTAGAGGTTTTAGGCTGTTCGATATATAGGATCATGTCATCTGCAAACAGGGACAGTTTGACTTCATCTTTTCCAATCTGGATGCCCTTTATTTCCTTTTCTTCTCTGATTGCTCTGGCTAGTACTTCCAACACTATGTTGAATAGGAGTGGTGAGAGTGGGCATCCTTAAGAACAGTTCCTGTTCTTAAAGGAAAAGCTTTCAGCTTTTCCCCATTCAGGATGATATTGGCAGTGGGTTTGTCATATATGGCTTTAATTATGTTGAGATACTTTCCGTCTATACCTAACTTATAGAGGGTCTTTGTCATGAATGAGTGCTGAATTTTATCAAATGATTTTTCAGCATCTATAGAGATGATCATATGGTCCTTGTGTTTGAGTTTATTAATATGGTGTATCACATTTATTGATTTGCGTATGTTGAACCAACCTTGCATCCCTGGGATGAATCCCACTTGATCGTGATGAATAATTTTACGTATGTGTTGCTGTATTCTGTTTGCTAGTATTTTAGTGAGGATTTTTGCATCTATATTCATCAAGGATATCGGCCTGTAGTTTTCTTTTTTGGTTATATCTTTACCTGGTTTTGGTATCAGGATGATGTTTGCTTCATAGAAAGAGTTTGGGAGATTTGCGTCCATTTCAATCTTTTGGAATAGTTTGTAAAGAATCGGTGTCAATTCCTCTTTGAATGTTTGGTAAAATTCTGCTGTGAAGGCATCTGGTCCTGGGCTTTTCTTTGTTGGGAGCCTTCTGATAACAGCTTCAATCTCCTTTATTGTTATTGGTCTGTTCAAATTTTCTACGTCTTCACGGTTCAGTTTTGGGAGCTTGTGTGTGTCCAGAAATTTATCCATTTCCTCCAGATTTTCAAATTTGTTGGCATATAGTTGTTTGTAGTAGTCTCGAATGATTCCTTGTATTTCAGATGAATCAGTTGTAATATCGCCTTTTTCATTTCTAATTTTTGTTATTTGAATCTTCTCTCTTCTTTTCTTTTGTTAGCCATGCTAATGGTTTGTCAATTTTATTTATCTTTTCAAAAAACCAACTTTTTGATTCATTGATCTTCTGTATTGTTTTTTGGGTTTCAATTTCATTCAGTTCTGCTCTGTCTTAATGATTTCTTTCCGTCTGCTAACTTTAGGTTTGGATTGTTCTTATTTTTCTAGTTCTTTAATGTGAAGTGTTAGGTTGTTCACTTGCCATCTTTCCATTCTTCTGAGGTGAGCATTTAATGCTATAAATTTCCCCCTTAATACTGCTTTTGCAGTATCCCACGGGTTTTGGTATGATGTATCATTATTTTCATTATTTTCAATAAATTTTTTGATTTCCTGCTTGATTTCTTCTTGGACCCATATGTCATTAAGTAGTATGCTGCTTAATTTCCGTGTGTTTGTATAGTTTCCAGAGTTTCGTTTGTTATTAATTTCTAGTTTTAATCCATTGTGGTCTGAGAAAATACATGGGATAATTCCAAAGTTTTTGAATTTATTGAGACTTGATTTGTGACCTAATATGTGATGTATCCTGGAGAATGATCCATGTGCTGATGAGAAGAATGAATATTCTTAGGTTGTTGCATGGAATGTTCTGTAGATATCTGCCAATTCCAATTGGTCTAGAGTCTTGTTTAGATCTTGTGTTTCTCTACTGATTCTTTGCCTAGATGATCTGTCTAATATTGACAGTGGGGTGTTCAGGTCCCCTGCTATTATGGTATTAGTGTCTATTTCCTTCTTTACGTCTAATAGAGTTTGTTTTATAAATCTGGCTACTCCAACATTGGGTGCGTACATATTTATGATTGTTATGTCTTCTTGATGGATCAGTCCTTTTATCATTAAGTAGTGTCCCTCATTGTCTCTTTTTATGGTTTTTAGTTTAAAGTCTATTTTGTCAGATATAAGAATAGCTACTCCAGCTCGTTTTTCTTTTCTGTTTGCATGGTAAATCTTTTTCCATCCTTTCACTCTTAGTCTATGTGAATCTTTATGGGTGAGGTGGGTCTCTTGTAGGCAGCATATAGTTGGGTCCTCCTTTTGAATCCAGTCAGCCAGTCTGTGTCTTTTGATTGTGGAATTTAAGCCTTTTACATTAAGAGTTGTTATTGAAAGGCGTTGATTTATTCCTAGCATTTTATTGGTTGTTTGCTTGTCTTAGGTGTCTTTTGTTCTTTGCTTTTTGATTTACTGTTTGTTTTCTGTGTTTGTTGGTTCCTTAGGTTGTAGATAATGTTTTTGTTTATTTTCTCTTCATGAATGCCATTTTTATTATACTAGTGGGTTTTGATTTTTCTTGGGTTTTTATGGCAGTGGTAGTTATTTTTCAGGAACCAAACCCAGTACTCCCTTGAGGATTTCTTGTAATGGTGGTCGTGTGGTAGTGAACTCCTGAAGTTTTTGTTTGTCTGAGAAATATACTATTTGCCCTTCATTTCAGAAGGGTAGCCTTGTAGGGTAGAGTATTCTTGGCTGGCAATCTTTGTCTTTTAGTATTTTGAATATATCATCCCATTCCTTTCTAGCTTTTAGGGTTTGTGATGAAAAGTCTGATGTTAGCCTGATTGGGGCTCCCTTATAGGTGATTTGACGCTTCTCTCTTGCAGCTTTTAAGATTCTCTCTTTGTCTCTGAGTTTTGTCAATTTGACTATAACATGTCTTGGAGAGGGCCTTTTTGGGTTGAATACATTTGGAGATCGTTGTGCTTCCTAGATCTGAAGATCTGTGATTTTTCCTATACCTGGGAAGTTTTCTGCCACTATTTTGTTGAATATGTTTTCAATGCAGTCTCTGTTTTCCTCCCCTTATGGAATACCCATGACTCGGATATTTGAGCGCTTAACGTTGTCTGATATCTCTCAAATTTTCTTCAATGTCTTTGATTCTTTTTTTTTTTTTTTTTTTTGTCTGCTTGTGTTATTTCAAACAGCCCATCTTCAAGTTCAGAGGTTCTCTCTTCAACTTCGAGAAGCCTGCTGGTTAAACTCTCCGTTGTGTTTTTTATTTCGCTGAATAACTTCTTCAGTTCAGCAAGTTCTGCTACATTTTTTTTCAGGACATTGATTTCCTTGTACATTTCCTCTTTCAGGTCCTGTATACTTTTCCTTGTTTCATCATGATGTCTAGCTGAGTTTTCTTGTATCTCATTCAGTTTCCTTAGAATTATCACTCGAAATTCCTTGTCAGTCATTTCAAGGGCTTCTTGTTCTATAGGATCTAGAGTTTGAGATTTATTAACTTTTGGTGGTGTACTTTCTTGAATTTGTATTTCTGGTATCTTTTTTTTGATGTTTATTCATTGTGGCAGGTGGTTTCACAGTCCACCTGTTTGAGACTATTGACTAACTAAGATGTTGCTGTGGTTGCCAGTTTGGTATGGCTACCTCCGTAACTGCTCAGTTGGCCTCTAGTGCCTTGTGTGTGTGGTTGCCTTGGGTCTTGGGCTTCTCTGGGGAGCCACCTCTCTGGTCAGCTTGGACTCTGCTGGGCTGCTGGATCACGGGGCAGTACTGCAGGGTGTGTGGTCTCTGCTGAGCTTCCACTTCCCATGCAGGACTTCTCCCTGTTCTGTGCGCTCTGGCCCAGGCTGTTGGATCACGCAGTGGCGACCTCACAAGGTGTGTGGTTTCTGTCAAGTCTCCGCCTCCCTAGCCAGACGTCTTCCCACTCTGTGCGCACTGGTCTGGGCTGTGACGTGTCTTCTGCAGCCCTCGTCTGTCAGCTGGGCCTTCAAGACTGTGCTCGGCACTGCCTCACCCAGGAAGTCTACCAGGTTTCTGCTAGGTGCAGACGACCAGTCACTCTGGGTGCCTTTGTAGCACAGTGTAGCTCTTTCTCGGGACTTATCACCTTCCTCCTGGTATCACGATTATTTGTGTACTTGTCTTATCTCCCACACCAGAGCATGATCTCCTTGGGGGAGGAACTTGCAGCACACAGTTCACCTGTGAATCCCCCCGGTGCGGACCGAGTCCGGTGCCCGCCCGCAGTCAGCTCTCCGGCAGGTTCAAGCGAACTCAGGGATGCTCCGACCACACTATTGTAACCAGAAATCGGTTAGGCGTTTTTCCAAACTGGTGGCCACAGAGATGATATCTGCCTCCCAGTAACAGGAAGTTTACCGGGGGCGCAGCCCAGGGTGCGGTGGAGTGACAGTCGGCCCAGCCCGTACTTCCTTGCCCTCCTGACGCTGGCCAGGGACGCCCCATGGCACCAGCCCCGCCAGAGAACTGCAGAGGGAGTGGGAAGGGAGGCCAGCCCGTGGGCCCTGGGAAGCCCCGCACCGAGGCAAGCAAGTGGGAAGGCTCAGTGAGGAGCTGAGCCCGGCGAGAAGGACAGGCTTGGCCAAGCCGGGCCAGAGCCGCCACCACCTGAGAAAATGGAGGCAGCCCCGGGGCCGGTAAGTGGCCCAGTGGGGCAGGAAGAAGCCAGGTGGGCATCCATCCCCCAAGCAGGGCCGGGCCAGGGGTCACTCACAGGGCTGTGCCAGGTCGGGCGGCTCCCTCTCTGCCTCTGCATCGTCACCATCCCCGTTCTCGGCTGCCGCCACCTTGGGCTGCTCACTCGGTCCCTCGGCGTGGCTCGGGCGCTCCCAAGAATCTTCTTTTATGCCGGCCTGAATAGGCCAGCTGGCCGCCTTCAGCGTGGCCCCGGCCTCTGGGATCCTGGCAGCATCAACAGCAGCCCCAGCGCTGTGTTCCCTGTTTAGAGACTCGCTTTTGCAGCTAAGAATCAGTTCTTTTCCTGCTCCACACTTCAAAGCTGTTGCCTGTAAATGAGGCAGCCTCTCCTGCCAAGGGCAAAGTGGCGGTCAGCCCCCACGACCTGTCACCAGCAGCGGTCCTCCCTTAAGAGATGGCAAGAGGAAGGTCCACAAGTTTACCGGCTGCCTGAGGCCCAGTGGCCGCCTTTTCCACCTCAGCTACTCTGCGCCAACTGCCGCAGCCACCGCCATCTTGGGCAGCTCCAGGGTGGAGTCCATCACCTGACAGAAATGGGACGTGAGGGCAATTTCCGGTCGAGCAACAAACTACAGAATTTCCTCCTAGAAATCTGAAAAACCGGCTTTCAGCTTGGGCCACTGGAAGGAAGAAGAGGGCTGGTATCTTTCAGTGAAACAACCAGATGACATTCCAATAATGCTATCAACAAAAGCTTTGATCTTAACAAACATTCCTTCTTATAGCAATTTCTCAGTATCTTTACATAACAGTCACTAACTAGTCTGTCTCTGAGCCAGCAACCTGCTGTGCAACAATTCTTTATCTCACACCAGAGACTCATGGCCTGAGGAAAATTTCCTGTCCTTGCAAGTTCAATATTTGAAACTGCAAGACTTTGGAAAACCAAGCCCTGTGTGGTACATTTGCTTTATAGTATATTCCACAATATTGAATAGAAGTGGCAAGGGTGGGCACCCTTGTCTTGTTATTGATCTTAAAGTAAAAACTTTCACTTTTAAACCAGAGTATGTTAGCTGTGGGCTTGTCATATATGGCCATTATTATGCTGAGGTACATTCCTCCTATGCCTAACTTGTTTAGAGTTTTTATCATGAAAGCTGTTGAATCTGTCAGATGCTTTTTCTGAACTTATTGAGGTAATCCTAAGATTTTCGTCCATTATTCTGTTACTGTGGTGTAACATATTTACAGATCTATGTATGCTGAACCATCTTTACACCCTATGGATAAATCCCACTTGAACTATGGATCATGGCTTATGATCCTTTTAATGTGCTGTTGAATTTGGCTTGCTAATATTTTTTGGATCATTTTTACATCTGTGTCCATCAGAAATATTTGTCATTTTCTTTTCTTGTGGTGTCTTTGGCTTTGATATCAGGATAATGCTGGCCTCATAAAATGAATTTGGAAGTGTTCCTATCTCTTCAGTTTTTTGGAAGAGTTAGAGAAGGATTGCTGTTAATTATTCTTAAAATGTTTGGTAGAATGTACCAGTGAAAAGCCATCTGGTCCTGGACTTTTCTTTGTTGGGGAAGGAGAGTTGATTACTGAGTCAGTCTCTTTACTTGTAATGATGGTTAATTTTAGGTGTCATCTTGACTGGACTGAGAGATGCCTAGGTGGCTGGTGAAGCATTGTTTCCGGGCATGTCTGTGAGGGTGTTTTCAGAGGAGATTGGTGTGTAAGTTCGTCAGCTGAGTGGGAAATATCCACCCACGTGTGGGCAGGCATCATCTAATTGGCTTGGGGCTCAGATGGAACAAAAAGGTATAATACCTAATTCTCTCTCTCTCCACTCCTCATTTTGCTCCCCCTGCCCCTCTCTTACAGAGAGGGACACCCTTCTTCTGTCCATGAACATCAGAACTCCAGGTTCTTTGGCCTTCGGGGCCTCTTGGCCCTTTGGCCTCCAACTGAGAGTTACACCATCAGCTTCTTTGGTTCTCGGGCCTTCAGACTTGGACTGAGCCATGCTACCAGCTTGTCTGATCCTCCAGCTTTCAGACAGCCTATCATTGGACTTCTCAGCCTCCGTAATCATGGAAAGCAATTACCCTAATAATTTCCCTGTTATATATTTATATCTATATTTGTTATTGGTCTGTTCAGATTTTCTATTCCTTCGTGATTCAGTTTTGGAAGATTTTATGTTTCTAGAGATTAGTCCATCTCTTCTAGGTTATCCAATTTGTTGACATGTAATTGTTCATAATAGTCTCTTATGATTTCTGTTTCTGTGGTATCGGTAGTATAGCTGGCCCTCCGCATCTGTAGTTTCTGTATTCATGGATTTAACCAACCATGGATCAAAAATATTGGGGAAAAAATTTTTTTTCTTGTCATTAAAGTACCCAGGAGAATGTGCATAGATTATGTGCAAATACTATGCCATTTTATATCTGGGACTTGAGCATCTGAGTATTTTGGTATCCGTGGAGGTCCTAGAACCAATCCCCCATGGATACCACAGGACAACTATAATGTCTTCTTTTTCATTTTTGACTTTTTTTTTTTTTGAGCCTGCTCTTTTTCTTAGTCTAGCTAAAGATTTCTGTTTGCTTTATCTTTTCAAATAAACCAGCTCTTAGTCTCACTCATCTTTTCTGATCTCTATTTCATTTGTCTGCTGTGATCTTTGATAATCTTTCCTTTGTATAACTGGGCTTATTTCTTTTTTCTAGTTCCCTGAGGTGTAATGTTAGGTTGTTTATTTGAGATATTTTTTTTTCAATGTAGGTAATATTGCTATAAATGTCCCTCTTAGAAATGTTTTTGCTTCATCCTATGAGTTTTGATATGTTGTGTTTTCATTTTCATTTGTCTCAAGATATTTTTTGATTTCTCTTTGATTTCTTCTTTGACTCATTGGTTGTTCAGGAGCATGTTGTTTAATTCCAATGTATTTGTGAATTTTCTAGTTTTCCTCCTGTTATTGATTTCTACTTTTACACTCTTGTGGTCAGAAAAGATACTTGATATGATGTCAGTTTTCTTAAATTTTTAGGACTTGTTTTGTGGCCTAACATATGATCTGTCTTGGAGAATGTTTTGTGTGCCCTTGAGAAGAATGTGTATTGTGCTACTGTTGGATGAATGTTCTGTAAAAGTTTGTTAGATCCATTTGGTGTATAGTGTTGTTTGAGTCCAGTGTTTTCTTTCTGATTTTCTGTCGGGATGACATGTCCATTATTGGAAGGATGTTGAAGTCCCGTACTATTATTGCATTGCTATTTCTTTCTTCAGATCTGTTAACATTTGCATTATGTACTAGGTGCTTTCTACATATATAGGAGCATATGTATTTATAATTGTTATATATTCTTGATGAATTGACCCCTTTGTCATTATATAATGAATTTGTCTCTTGTGACAGCTTTTGCCTTAAAGTTTATTTTGTCTAATATAAGTTTAGCCACTTTTGGTTACCACTTGCATGGAATATCTTTTCCCAATCCTTCACTTTCAGCCTGTGTGTGCCCTTAAAGCTAGTCAATCTCTTGTAAGTAGCATGTAGTTAGATCTTACTTTTTTAAATCCATTCAGCCTGTATCAGTCCATTTCTGTTGCTTAAAATAAAACACACAGAACTGGATAAATTATAAGAAAATTAAATTTAGTACTTAACAGTTTCAGAGGCTGGGAAGTCCAAAGTCCAGGGACACATCTGATGAAGGCTTTGGTGGTGGCAATAGTGACAGCAAGGTATCACATTGTAAAAATGGTGGAGCAGAGACAGCAAAGACTAACTTTCTCATTCACTCTTTTTCTAAAGCCCTCAGAACCATGCCCATGACCACCATTTTTAATCCATTCATTATGGCATGGTCCTACAATCTGATCACCTCTTTAAGGCCCCACCTTTCAATTACCATAATATGATTTCCTACTCTCAACAGTTACAGTGAGGATTAAGTTTGGGGAGGACGTTCAACCCAAGGCATAGTCACTCTATGTCTTTTAAGCGGCAAATTTAATCCTTTTAGATTTAAAATAATTATTGCTAGATGAAGACTTATTGTTGCCATTTTATTAATTGTTTTCTGTTTTGTAGTTCCTTTGTTTCTGTCTTTCTTGCTTCCTTTGTTATTTGATGACTTGTGCTGGTATACTCTGATTTCTTACTCTTTATGTTTTGTGTCTCTACTACTGGTTTTTTATTTGTATTTACTATGAGGCTTACATAAAACATCTTATAGTCATAACAATCTGTTTTAAGCTGATAGCAACTTAACTTTGATTGCATACAAAAATGTACACTTTTAATTCTTCCACACACCCTTTGTTATTGATGTAACAATTTACTTTTTATATTGTGAATCCATTAACAAATTATTATTTTTATTTGTAATACTTTGTCTTTTAAGCTTTATACTAGAGTTAGGTGATTTATGTACCACTATAACAGTATTAGAGTATTCTGTATTTGACTATATGCTTACCTTTGCCAGTGAGTTTCATATCTTCATATGTTTTAATGATGCTTATTAGTGTCCTTTTGTTTCAGCCTGCAGACCTCTCTTTAGCATTTCTTGTAAGACGTATCTAGTGGTGATGAACTCCTTCAGTTTTTGTTTGTCTGGGAAAATCCTTATCTCTCCTTCATTTCTGAAGGAGGGCTTTGCTGGGTATAGTATTCTTGGTTGGTAATTTTTTTTCTTTCAGCACTTGGAATATATTATCCCACTCTCTCCTGTCCTGCCAGGTTTCTGCTGAGAAATCTGACAGTTTTGTGGGGGCTTCCTTGTATGTAATGAGTTGCTTTTTACTTGCTGCTTTTAAAATTCTATCTCTGACTTGACAATTTAATTATACTGTGTTTCAATGATCTCTTTACAGTATAGTAGAGGAGATATAAAAACATCTAACCAAACAAATTTATAATTTCAAGTTTATGATGAATTTGAAGATCAAACAGAGAGTGATATTAAGAGAAAATACCCCCCCAAAAAAGGCTTTGTTTTTTATGGGAGTGAGTGCAGTAGTAAAAACCCAAAAAGGTTACATCAAGGACATGACATTTAAACTGAGATAAAAAATACAAGGAAATGGAGTTAGCCAGATGGGAATAGAGATTCAGGGGAGGGGTGTCACGGTATGGGAAGTGTTCCTTATAGAGACAGTATCATGGATCTTTTGATTAATTGGTTAATTATATCTTAGATTGAGAGGGGAGAAGTGTGCATTAAGGATTAATTCCAAGTTTGACACTAGCAGCCATTTACGGAAATAGAGGAATATGCTGAGTGAGGAAATATGATTAAATCTTTGTTATAGAACTGATGGTAAAAAAAAGATTCATTAAAATGGTATAAATCAAGTAAAAATAGAAAAAAGAAAACCAAAAACGTTATAGTGCTTTAGTTTCGTGAATAGAAAATCAGTTGAGGAATTAGACTGAAAGGCTGAGCATTGAAAAGATAAGTACTCCAAGATAATTCATATGTGTCAAGTCAATCTTACCAAGGTGTATATGTTTATATACAGACAGCCAAATTCTCTGGGTGGTCCTGCAGCCAACCCTGAGCCCCTCCTCAGTCCCCAGCTGAGGCCAAACATCCAGGATACTCCTTGCCAGTTGAGCTATCTATCGAGCCTGCTGAGCCTGAGCTTCTGCTCCCTCCTCTCCCCAGTGGCTGGGACTATACTTGATGATGTACATTTGGTACCTGGTTCGGGGGGGGGGGGTTCCATGAAGAAGATCGGGCAGCCTCAAAGCATTCTTCTGTCTTATGGATTTGTACTAAGAGTCTATGTGAGAGTCACAGGCTGAGAACAAGGAATTGTTTTCAGTTGGCTTTAACTCTGTGGAGACCTCGAGAAACTGGTCCTGATTAAATGATGAATGCAGCAGAGGAATTAAGCAGTCCAGAGAATGAGGGGTGAATGTGTTTGGTTTCAAGCAGGTTGAGGAAAAGCTGTCTCTTTTAGATTCTATAAAAGCTAAAGAGGCTAATGGCTCTGAGGTATTTTCTCTATCCTGCTCCAGGTAAAAGAGGCCCTTCCCCATAGAAACATGATTTTTAAAAGTCATGTACTTAGATACTGACCACCTTCTACGTAGAATGCCAGCAGATAGATGTAGGAGTGACGAATTTAAAAATCACCCTTTGGCAATCACCATATAGTAGTAATAATCATTTACCCCAGAAGCTTCATTGAATGAATATGTTTTCCCCTTAAATAGGTATCTTGACCCCCCAACTTCACATCCTTCACAAAAATCAATTACCAATGGATTCTAAATTTCAAAGTGAAAGCTAAATAATAAAGTTTCAAGAAGATAACAGAGCAGAATATCTTATGACATTGGGAGTTGGGAAAAACTTCTTTATGTAAGTTATAAATATGACTGAGTATAAATGGAAGATAAACTGGACTACATTAAACTTGAGAACTTTTGTTCATCAAAACATACCTTTAAGAAAGTCTTAGAGAGAAGAGAATTACTGTATGTGTAACTGACAAAGGGCTTGTGTCCAGAATATAATAAGAACTTTCACAGATTAATTCCAGAAATTCAAACAATCCAATCGAAAAATGAATAAGCGGCTTGAGCTGGCTCTTCACAAAATGCACTGTTAAAGGACAGTAAGCATGAAAAATAAAATTTTTTATCATCATTAGTAATCAGGCAAATGTAAATAAAATCTGTCACTGTACACTTCAGAATGGCTAAATGCAAATGCCAGGTGTCAGAAAGTAGCAAAACTGGAATTTGCATACACTGCTGCTGGTGGTGTAAAGTAGAAAGATATTTTGAACAGTTTGACATTGTTTACTAAATTTGAACATAAGAATATACCCTTTAATGCAACCATATAGCACGCTTATTTGAAATAGCCCAATATTAAATGCAACTCAAATGTCAATCAATACAAGAATGCATAAATATATTGTGTGTATTTATGAGTATCTGTGGCTGCTTGCCAACTACCACAGGAGGTTCGGATAGTTGTGACAGCCTGCAATGGTTGCCATAGACCTTGCTTTCACCATTGCATTCATATCACCAAGCTTGGCATGTGGTAAGCCCTGGAAAAATACTTGTCAATGTTAGTTTGTGTCTGTCTTTCCTATAAACTAATTGCCAAGATTCTTTTTTTTTCCCAAAATCGTATTTAATTTTTTTAATTGAATCATAGTTGATCAAATCAATATTCCTAGTATATGTATTGTTACAAATTGTACTTATTCTTTATGACCCTTGTCCAATCTCTCCATATCCCACTCTCCCTCCCACCACTGATAACCCTAGATTTCTTCTCTCCCTCTGAAAGAGTAATGGTTACTCTGTTGATTTGTTGCCTAGATGATCTGTCTAATGCTAGGAGGTGTGTTCAGGTCCCCCAATATTATCATAGAGCAGATGCTTCTCCTGTCACTCTGGAATGGGCTTTGTGGAGAGAGACATCCTCTTCTTTTCTTTAGTCTCTGCTGGTGACTCTCCTTGTGTCAATGCACTCCAGTGGCTGGTGGACCATCTGCATGGTGGTTGTGATGTCTAGCCCCTTTTGTGGCAGCTGTGGTTACTGTGGTGTCTATGGTGGGCCACCCATATGGAGGTGATGTTTTTGGCATGCTCCTTGGTGCTGGTGGTGTGCCTGGCTGTGGGGGCAGGGTCCAGTCCCCAGTTCCATACCTCAGATTGCCTGGCAGGCCCTGAGGCACTGGCATGGTGTGCCTGGTTGTGGGCGAGGGGTCCATCCTGGCTCCAGTCTCAGGTCCCCTGGGAGGCTTCGAGACACTGATGGTGTGCCTAGGCCGGAACTAATTTGTTGTCCTTTGCTTACTTCTAAAAAGAGGGAACTTCCTGTGGGAACCAGTACTTGAGCTGTGTGTTTGAGCTAAATTGCTACTTTGCTGCTGTTTCCCTAGGGAAGGCTTTTTGTGCAGTTCAGGGCTTAATAGTTACCTTATAGATACTTCTGGCTTTCCAGAGACCTAATGCACCTGGGTTGTATAGAAACCCTGATCAGGGCTTGCATCTTTTCATCAAACTGCACCCCATTCAATTCTGTATTCCTGACAAGTCTCCTCCTCTTGAGTAGTCCTGCACTGATTGGGGGTCTTTGCTGTATCCCAGTGTTCTCCCAGTGGGCCCATCTCCTCCACCGCCTATGCTCCAAACACTTCCCATAGGACGGGCCCTGCACTGGTCCCTTGGGATGACTCACTGGCCTTTTTTCAGTTCTGGCTCCTCCTGTGTGGGTCCACGGGAACCCTATTAGTGGTCTTGTTGTCCTGTGGGCCACTAAGGCCCTCTTCTCCCCTGCCACCTCCAGGCAACTCCATCTGAAGGGCACAGCTGCAGCTTCTGCCAACTCCTGCTCTATGTGCTCAGCAGCTCCAGCCTTAAAGCGGCCATGGCACAAAACACTCTGAGCAGTTTTTTTCTTTCATCGTGGCTTCTCCCACCTTCATGAACTGCATAGGTCTCTCCTCCTCTTCCCCTGAGCCCTAGTGGCCCCAGCTTGGCTGTTGTTACATTTTTATAGTTGCAAATAGGTTGATTTGTGGAAGAGAATGACATGGGACCATCTGTTCCACCATCTTGACTGGAACTCTAATTGCTAAGATTCTTAATTCCATTTTTCCACAGACTTCTTGAAGTCCCCTCATATATTATGGAGGAGTTTTCAGTGAAAGAAAAAGAACTAGCTATAGATACACACAGCAATATGGATGAATCTCATAATGTTGAATGAAAGAAGTTAGACACAAACTAATGCATGGTTTTATTTATATATATGAAGTCCAAAAACAGGCAAAATTAATCTATGGTATTAGAAGTCAGAATAGTGCTTCCATTTGGGTAGGAGAGTGGGGTATTGATTTAGGTGTGGCATAATGAGTGTGTCAGGATGTAGAAATTCATGATAATGTACTATGTATTTGTAATTCTGCATTTTAAAAATATACCTCATTAAGATGTTTAAAAAATGAACTCTCTGAAATTTCTAAATGTTAGAAAGAGATCAACAGAGGGAACATAAGCATAAGTAAGAAGGAATAAAAATAAAAGCAAAATTGAATGGGAAAAAAGTAGAACTGATCAATAAGCTGATGGACAAACTTTGGATAATGTCTGATTGAGCACTCCACTCACTCCATACATTTTCTGCCCTCTGCTAGGACCTCGGGGGAGAGGGTCAGATCTCTTTGAGTGTTTCTAAGTGATATTCTGTTAAGTGAGCCACTATTTGAAATGTACTTAGAGTTTATTTTGTGAATCATAGTATTACTCTAATGCTTTGGATCAAAAGTTGAATATTACTTTTTTAGGCAAGCCAGATAGTAGTTATCCAAAATATTCTGAATGGTTATTTTCTTAGGCCATCATTATCTTGGACAGAAAAAGTCCTGAGTGTGTAAGTGTGTGTGTGTGTGTGTGTGTGTGTGTGTGGTGGGAGAAGTGGAGGATGATATTCCTTATCCATTTATCTACTTGACTTTTATCCATAGCACTTATTACCATCTGATATAATACATACAAGGGGACTTCAAATTTTTCATGGAAAAATGGAATTAAAAGATAAAAATAAAAATATAATCTATTTCTCAACATTAGCTCCATCAAATTCAAGACATTTTTGTAAGTGATGATAACCAGCCATTTAGTCCATCCCTAAAGAACTGAGTGTCCTGGGAACTTACCATGTCAATGCAATGTTTTTTACATGATTAACTGAAGAAAAGTGAGTGCCCTTTAAAGATTTTTTAAGAATAGGAAACAAAAAGAAGTCAGAAGTAGTCAAATCAAGACTGTAAGGTGGATGCCTAATAATACCGTATTGAAACCCTCATAAAATTGCCCTTGTTTAATGAGAAGAATGACCAGGAGCATTGTCATGGTGGAGAAGGATGCTCTGGTGAAGATTTCCTGGGTGTTTTTCTGCCAAAGCTTTGGCGAACTTTCTCAAAACACTCACATGATATGCAGATGTTCTTGTTCTTTGGACCTCCAGAAAGTCAACCAGCAAAATGCCTTGTGCATCCCAAAAACCTGTTGCCATGACCTTTGCTCTTGACCAGTCTTCTTTTGATTTGACTGGACCATTTCCACCTCTTGGTAGCCATTACTTTGATTGTGTTTTGTCTTCAGGAATGTACTGGTAAAGCCATGTTTCATCTCCTTTTACAGTTCTTTGAAGATACACTTCAGGATCTTGATCCTGCTTGTTTAAAATTTCCATTGAATGCTCTGTTCTTGTCTGCAGCTTATCTGAGCACAGCAGTTTTAGCATTCATCAAGTGGAGAGTTTGCTTAATTGTAATTTTTCAACCAGATTTGTGTAATCAGAACCAGTTGAGATGTCTATGGTGTCAGCTATTGTTTCTGTTGTTAATCACTGGTCCTCTTCAGTGAACAAGATGTTTTTCCTGGCGAATTGTTGTGGATGGTCTGCTGCTGTAGGCTTCATCTTGAACATTATCTCATCCTATCATCTCATGTCGTCCTTTTGTAAACTGTCGATTTGGGGTGTGGAGGGTGTTGTCCTCAAACTTTCCATAAAGCATCGATTATATCACCATTCTTCCACTCAGGCATCATCATAAACGTGATGTTTGTTCTTGCTTTGATTTTAGCAGAATTCATGTTACTCTGATGGGGACTCTTTTCAAACTGATAGCTTGTCTGTCTTAGTACCTCAAATTAGATTCTCTTCACATGTTACAAGTTAGTATGAGTTTATTTTAGTGCAGGGCTATCAGTTAGTTCAGTCGGTTAGAGCATGGTGTTATAAGACCACAGTCAAGGATTCAGACCCCCTTACCAGCCAGCTGCCCAAATTAATAATAATAATAATAATAATAAACAAAAATGGGAGGCCATTGTTTGGGCTAGCCAGGTAGCTCAGTTGGTTAGAGCACAATGCTATAACACAAGGGTTTGGTTCCAGGAAAAAAAAAAAAAAAGGATTTTAGTGCAAAAAAAATTGAAATCCATGCATAAATTTTTTATCATACACATTTTCTATGAACTTTTTGAAGACCCCTAGTATTTGTGTTTATTATCTGCTTAGCCCTTTGTAACATGAGATACCTAAAGTGTAGGATCTTTTATATATAGTTCACTGCTTTCTCTTCAGTGTCTAGTGTATTACCTGGCAAAGAGAAAGCCTTTCATAAATATTTGAGGAATAAATGAAGGCTTAAGCCAGAAATAAAGACTTTAAGGGAGGCAACCGGCCTACATGGCTTTGGAGGAGCTGAAAGATGTCTGAATTCAAAAAACCATTTGTGTTGAGGATCCTCAAGATCACTCTCATGCTCAGTGATTCACTAGAAGGACCCACAGGACTCAGGAACTACTTAACCCATGGTTACAGTTTATTATAACAAAAGGGTACAGATCAGAATAAGCAAAGGGAAAAGAGGCGTGGAATGAAGTCCAGGAGAAACCAAGCTTCTAGGCATCCTCTCCCAGTGTAGGTACATGGATAATGCTTAATTCTCCCTGTAGCTCTATGTAGTATTCATGTGAAGTGTTGCCCACCAGGAATGTTCACCTGAACTTGGTGTCCAGAGTTTTTATTGAGGGTTAGTCACTTAGGTATGCAGCACCTGCATGACAGGCTTCATTCACTCAGGTTCAGCTTCCAGAGTTCAAACTGATACATCCTTGCCCAAAGCCTCAGGCATACAAAAACAGGTATTTAATATAAATCATACTGTTAGCATAAACTATCTGGTCAAACTAGTACAGTGTGGCTCAAGGCCTTAGGCATACAGAAACATGCTTATTGGCAAGATATTCCATGGGCTCAGAGGCCATTGCCCATAAACTGAGCCAAGGGACAGTCCTAAAGACAGACCTTTCTCAGGAAAGTGCAAGATTTGAGCAGCCTGGGCCTGCTGAGTAAACCTTTTCTGCACACCATATCATGACCATCTTCTGGTCATGTTGGAGAATAACAACCACCTCAGGAGTTTAGGCTTTTGAGACAAAGTAACCTGCATTCAAGTTATGGCTCGCCACTGTCTGATGATCTTGGGTCAGTTACTCCTGTCTGAGCTTAGGTTTCCTCACCTGTTGAATGACAATAATAAAAACTGCTTCAATAATTATATGAAATTATCCTGCCACTGTTTCTGGCACATCGTGGGTACTCATTCAATAGCAATTGTTATTATTTATATCCATGTGGTGTAGTACTCTATAGCTTCTAATGGCATTCACATAAATGATTTCATCTTCTGCAGAGAGATGGTTAATGATTGATACTTGATGACAGATGAGTAATGCCTGTTCCTTAAAGATTCATGGTTTGAGGCAAGATTCCCATTACTATGTAGTCAAGAGGAATTGAGATTGACTTATACACTAAATTCAGACACTGTCTTGAAGATACTTGGGGAACAAGATGTTCAGGCATATTTCACTATCAGACTCAAAGGATGCCAACCATTGATCTTTCCCTTTGTGGTAGTCCTTGTTCATGCTCCTTTGAGACCCCACTTTAGCCTGTGAACACCTTGTCTTGTGATCAGGGTCTAGGTTCTCAGCAGTCCTGTTTCTGACCTACCTCAGAGGGGACTAAAATAGATATGAACATGCTGTTGTCTAAATCCTAGTATTTGGGAAGGAGTAAGTATGCAAGATTTTGTGGGAGAGGTTCTGCTTAATCACATGTGTTTCACCATTTTTGGCAAAAAGAGAGAAAGCATTAATCTCTCTGGAATTTGATTTCTTCATCCGTAAAATGGGATTATTAAACTGTACCTCCTGGTTATCAAAGCCTAAAGCACCTTTTCTAGCTTCAGGAGAGAGGTTGCTTGGGTATTTAATGGCAGCTGTGTGTGTGCGTGTCTCCACTTAGAATTAGTATGGAGTGGCTTCCAGGCTTGTGAGTATGGAAGCTGTGGACAGCCTGGGTTCTCGGTTTTTATTTCTTCTTCACAAGATCATCTTTCTCAAGACATTTTCTGTCTTTGTAAGGCAAACTCAGAAGAGAAAAGGATGGTGGCTGGGTGGTGGAGAAATTATTCTCAGGTAAGTAGGAAATTGATTTTTCTATAGAAGCCTATGCTTCTTCCTACCAAGTAGATATGTTCCCTTCCAAGGAACAGCACGTCTTTATAGCAAATAGGGCCTGAGTCTCTAGTCAGCTTTTAGGGACTAAGTCTCTAATCATATTTCCTCAGGTCACAGGGGCTCTCATGTGGTTAACAGATTACATAGGGAAATGATCCAATTATCCCAGTATTTACTAACTTAATCTAACTCTTGCCCATTCTGAATGTATGCTTTCATTTTGCTATGATAGACAGTAAGGGAGTGAATATTTACTTCTCTCAGAGTATTTGTACTGTCACTGGAGCATTTATTCAAGTGTCTATAATGTGCTCAGGGCTTTGCTAAAACCTATCAAGAAAGAAAAATAAGGCCAGAAAAGGTCACAATCTAGTTGTGGTGAGATACATTCTGACAGGTGAAAGAGATGCTCTTAAAGCCATGTGACTACGAGATCACTGGTGAATATGTACAGATAGAAGAGGAGTGAGGACCATCAAGGGATAGGAGACCACAGAACTTTGTCAAGGCATTGGGTTCCTCATTCTCCAGTGAACACAGTGGAGAGAAGGTACTTGCCTGATGCCAGCATGTGTGTGATGGCTTAGGACTCAGTGACCTTTGAGGATGTGGCTGTGGACTTCACCCGGGAGGAGTGGACTTTGCTGGATCAAACTCAAAGGAACTTATAGAGAGATGTGATGCTGGAAAACTACAAGAATCTAGTTGTAGTAGGTAAAGCTGGTACCATTCCTTCATTTAGTTTTTTTTCTGGAACAAATATTTAAGTAACTGTATTCTAAGCTCTGTGCTTATTAACGGCAGTGCAGTGGTAAACAGGTCATTGTTTCTCTCTCATAGACCTTACCGTCAAATGACTTCCTCATGAAAATGAAGAGCTATTCATTGCACTAGCTTTGTTTTCTCCATGGATAAAAGACTTAAGACTTCATAAATGTATAGAGAAGTTCAAGCCTGGGTTTCAGGGAAAGATCACCAGTCCTTTTGATATGCAGTGAAAGAGAAAGTGTTTGCATTTTAGATTCATTTCAAAGTTTACTGGTTCGTTAGTTTTGGCATGAATGTTTTGTTGTTTCTCAAGTTATACCTGACAGCATTTGGAATGCCTGAAAAACAGAATCTTGGCCCCTAATTTATGGAAGTATTTGTCATTTCTTGCTCATTCTTCTCCATCACGCATCTTTCCCTGAGAGCAGGGCACCAGCTATATAGACCTGGTATGACTTTTCAAGTGGAACAAGAAGAACTGAGGAGAGTGGAGAAAGTTCTTCAAGGTGAGGGAAAAGGCAGATATGACTCTGTGAGAAACAGTCCTAACCTATGATAGGTGCAGTCCATTTGGAAGTGTTAAGTTAGAAGCTTTTGAAGATGCACTTTTTTTCTGAGAATATTGAGGCCATTTGGTTTCTGAGGTTCCATGGGTACCTTAAACTTCACTTTCACTTTCTATCTTTGAAACTTTCTTTTGGTCTGACAGTAAGATTTGTCCCATTTCTTCTTTAAATTTTTAATTTCCATTTAGCTCTTTATCCATTTCCTTTCAGCTTTATTTCCCTATTTATTTTTTTTGTGTGTGTGTTCACTGTCAGTCTCAATATTTAGAGAATCATTTCTTAGTAAATCATTTACCAATTTGACCACAAGAACTTATTGTTTTCAAACTCTTAATACAGCCAAATTTCTCAATCTGCTTATATTTCTTATATTTTATATTTAAATAAAATATATTGTTTTTCTTTTTGGTGGCAGGCTAGTATAGGGATCTGAACCCTTGAACTTAGTGTTATCAGCAGTCTAACCAAGTGAGCTAACTGGCCAGCCCTCAACTATATTTCAAGTCAGTGTTTGAAAGTACCTACACATTGGCCATGCATTTTTAACACTATTTCTGTAAGAACTTAAATTGTTATTTATCTTATTTCAGATTGGGAGATTCATACTAATACCAAATGGTCAGCACCTCAGCAGATTTTTTTGCAGGGAAAAACATCCAGTGTGGTGGAAATGGTAAGATTCACAAGGTATAATTTTTTGCCTTCCACATTAGAGGAAAATTGGAAATTCTAGAAAATAGAAAAGCAGCGTAATAACCATGAGATATGTTTGAGATTAGTGTTATTCACCTGATAAAAAAGCTGTCTCTTGGAGAGATTCTTGAGTATCATGAATTTGGCAAATAGTCTAAACAGTCCTCAAAATATATTTCTTTTCAGAGTTCCCTCAACTAAACATTCCCATATATTGATCTCAGAAGAAGTTTTTGATAAATAATTTGATCTTTGGCAATTATCAGCTAAACCATATTAGAAGCCCTATGAAAATAAAGAATATAATGGAACTTTCTCACAGAAGAGTCACTTCATTCTACTTGAAAGCACTTAGGTCTGGAACCATGCATTGCATGAAAATGGTAGGAAAGAAACAAAAAAATAAAACATTTCAACTATACTAATTTATTTACTATACATAACAAGTTGGGGTAGAGGACAGAATCTCTGAATGAAATAAATCTGGAAAACTTTTATAAGTCATCATTAATCTCTTCATCAGCAGGAGACAAACCACATTGGAGAGGAACCTTTTAACTTTAACCAGTGTGAAAGAGCATTGAGTGACTGCTCATGCCTTAAGACTCACAGGAGAACTTTTAGAAAGAAAACTTGTGAGTGTAATCAGTGTGAAAAAGCCTTGACAAAACACTCTACCTTTACCCTACAAAAGAAAACCAATGTTGGAGAGAAACTTTCTCAATGTAATCAATGTGACACAGCCTTCAGCCAAACTCCACATTTTCTGGTCTTCAAGAAAACTCACACTCAAGAAAAACCTTATAAATGCAGTGACTGTGGAAAATGCTCACCTTCCTTCTTACACCTCAGAGAATGTGTGAGAATTCATGGTGGTGAGAGGCCATATGCTTTTACAGAGTGTGGGAAAGCCTTTTCTCATTCTATGGGCCTTTATGTGCACCTGCAAGCTCATAATGTAGAAAAACCCTATGAATGTAAAGAATGTGGGAAAGCCTTTATTCAATTTTCATATCTTACTCAACATTTAAGAACTCACAGTAGACCGATGCCTGAGGAATGTGTGAAATTTGAGAAAGCCTTTGCTTATTCTCCAGATCTTGCTAAATGTGGAAGACTTAATACTAGAGAAAAACACTATGTTTGTAAGGAATGTGGCAAAGGGTTTACTTGTTTCTCAAAACTTACCATTCACATGCGAGTTCACACTGGAGAAAAACCCTATGAGTGTAATAAATGTGGGAAAGCCTTCACTGATTCTTCAGGTCTTACAAAGCACGGAAGAACTCATACTGGAGAAAAGCCTTATGACTGTAAGGAATGTGGAAAAGCCTTTGCTAGCTCTTCACATCTTACTGTACATATGAGAACTCATACTGGTGAGAAGCCTTATCAATGTAAGGAATGTGGGAAAGCCTTTAGTAATTCCTCTTGCTTTAAAAGTCACATGCAGACTCACCTGGGTAAGGAATGTGGGAAAGCCTTTAGTAATTCCTCTTGCTTTAAAAGTCACATGCAGACTCACCCAGGTGTGAAACCCTATGACTGTAAGCAGTGTGGAAAAACCTTTATTTGATCCTCATTTCTTATTCAACACTTAAGGAGTCACAGTGTAGAAAGGCCTTTTGAATGTAAGGAATGTGGGAAAGCCTTTAGTTACTCCTCACACCTTAGTCAACACAAAAGAACACACACTGGAGAGAGACCATATAAATGTAAAAACTGTGGGCTAGCCTTCACTATTTCATCAGGACTTACAGTGCACATGAGAACTCACACTGGTGAACGGCCCTATGAATGTCAGGAATGTGGGAAAGCCTTTACTTGATCCACATATCTTTTTCGACATTTAAGAGCTCACAGTGGGAGAAGCCATATATAAAAAAGTGTGGGAAACCTTCACTAATTCCTCATGCCTTACTGAACGTGTAAGAATTCACACTTGAGAAAGAAGCTTATGCTTGGAAAGAACATGGGAAAGCCACTACTTTCTCACTTAATATATACTAATTCATAGTGGAAATGTACACATTTATAAGGAATGTGGGAAGCCTTCCTTGGTGTCTCAGATCTCAAGAATTCTAATAGAATAGAAGCCATATGAATGTAAGGAATGTGGGAAAGCCTTGGCTCTTCCATATGCCTCACTTACTATTCATGTGTCTGTGCATCCTAGGAAACATGCTATGAATGTGCAGAATGTAGGAAAACCTTGACTCAACCCTCACACTTTCCTGAGTCTGTCTGTCATGTTGGGAAGAAACCACTATGACTGTGAGGAGGGTGGGAAGGCTTCCACCATTTTCCTCAGACCTTACTGAGCTTGTGAGCACATTGGATATAAATGCAAGTACTCTGGATGTAAGGAATGTGTTGAAACCTTTCATTTTGCCTTATACCTTAATATTTGCCTGTAATCTCACAGGTGTGAAAAATCATGAGTGTAAGAAATATGGGGCTTTGTTTTGTGTTTATTTTCTACTTTGGGAAAATGTAAAAACACACATTATTGAGAAATCTCATTAGTGAAAGGAATGTGGGAAAGCCATTGATCTTTGTCATAGGAAACATGACCCACACTGAAGAGGAACTGTGACTGTAGGGAAGGTAGAAATGGCTGTATTAATTTACAGTACATGCAGAAAGTCACACTGGAGAAATACTGTTTGCATGTAAAAAAAATTGGAATGTTTTTGGTGAATATACAGGCCTTACAGTGTATTTTTTTATAAAAATAAAAATCTTAATGTAAAAAACCTTACAAAAAGGTTTCTCAAAGGTGTGAAAAATCATGAATGTAAAAACCTTACAAAAAGGTTTTAAGTAAAACCTAAAAGAGTAAGGAATTTAGGAAAGTTTGGGGATACAGTTTTTCACTTATTGGATACAAGAGAATGGATACTGGCAAAAAAAATGAAATAAATTTTTATTTAAATGAGTTTGTCTATCTGTGTGTCTTTAAAGACTAGTAATGTTGAGCATCTTTTCATATGCTTATTTACCATCCATATATTTTTGGTGAAGTGTATGCTCTATAATCTTTTATTCCTGTTAAGAGTCTTTGGTTTGAGTTGAGTTGGTTCTTTTAATAAACAGATTTATTGAGTTATAATTGCCATATAATAAAACACATATTTTAAGCATACATCTTAAGTTTTGGCATAAACACACATCCCTGAAACCATCACCATACTCAAGAAAATGAACATATTTATCAGCCCAAACAATTTCTTCCTGCCCTTTTTTAATTCCTTCCTCTCACCATTCCCTTCCCCCTAACTCCTCTGATCCACTGATCTGCTTTCTGTCACAGTAGGCTACTTTGCATTTGGTAGAGTTTTTCTATAAGTGGAATCATGCAGTATGCCTTTTTCTGTGGCTTCTTTTAACCCAGAGTAATCATTTTGAGATTCATTCATGTTGTAGATTACTTTTCACTGTTGAGTAGTATCATTGTAAGGCATACCACAAATTACTTATTCTTTCACATATTAGTTCCACCTTTTGCCTGTTGTAATTAAAGTTGCCTTGAACATCCATGTACAAATTGCTTTAACATGTGCTTTCATTTAAGAGTGGAGTGACCAGATGATATGTTAGTGTACATGTAACTTTTTAAGAAACTACTAAACTTTTCCCAAGTAGTTGTACCATTTGACATTCCCACAAGCAGTGTTTGAGAACTGCAGTTTCTCCTCCACATCTTCGCCAATAATTGGTATGGTTAGTCTCTTATTTTGACCGTTCTAATGGGTGTAGAGTAGTATCTCATGTTTTTAATTTGCATTTACCTGACTAATGATGTTTAACATGTTTTCATGTGCTTATTGGCCTTAAATCTTTGAGGAAGTGTTTGTTTAAATCTTCTGCCTGTATTACATTGGTTTTGAAATTTTTCTTATTGAATTTTGAGTTTTTCATTCTAATATATTTAATATATTTCACTTCAGGTATAATTGCCATATATATTTCAATATATTAGATATATTAGTATATTTAATCTTAATATTTCATAGTTAATATAGTTAACATATTTAAATATATAATAAAGTATATTTTGTATTTTATTTTAATGTAGTTAATATATTTGTATTAGTCCATTTCTGTTGCTTATAACAAAATACCTGGAACTGGGTAATTATAAGAAAATGAAATTTATTGCTTACAGTTTCAGCGGCTAGGAAGTCCAAAGTCCAGAGGGAACACATCTGGTGAAGGCTTTCTTTGGTTGTGACTCCAGTAACAGGAGGGTGTCACATTGTGAAGATGGTGGAGCAGAGAGAGAGACAGACTCTCCTTTCCTTTTAAAGCCTTCAGAAACATGCCTTTGACCACCATTGTTAATCCATTCACTACAACATGGTCCTACAATCTAATCACCTCTTCACGGCTCCACCTTTCAATTACCATAGAAGGACTTCCCACCCTCTTAAGTCACAGTGAGTCCAACTTTCTAATACACAAAACTTAGGAGACACAATTCAAACTTCAGTGAGTTTTGGGGGTACCTAATTCAGTCCACTACAGTATTTAATATAATATGTTGTACTTTGGATACAAGTACAAGGGATCTTGAAAACATTCATGGGGGCTAGCTGGTTAGATTAGTTTGTTGTTAGAGCGTGGTGATGACAACACCAAGGTCCAGCCACCTACAAAAAAGAAAAGGTTAAGTTCATGGAAAGATTCATATTATCTTTTAATTACATTTTTCCACAAACTTTTTGAAATACACTCATACATGATGCACTTTGAGCTAAAATCATTATGTGGCACAAGGTTTGGATCAAAATTGTTGGGGTTTTAGTATTGGGGGGGGTTGTTTGTTTTGGTTTTGGTGTTTTGGTTCCCACCCTCCATGTTGATATCTAATTGTTCCAGCACCATTTGTTGAAAAGATTATTCTTTCTTCTCCCAATTGTCCTAGCATCTTTCTTGAAAACCAAGTTGTCTTTGTGTGTGAGTCTATTTGAACTCTATTCTATTCCATTTACCTACCTGCTTATCTTTATGCCAATACTACCCTCTCTTGACTACTTGATTATAATTATCTTTGAAATCTGGTAGTTAGCCCTCCTACTTTGTTTTCCTTTTTTTTTTTAGCTGTCTAGGAAGGGGATCCGAACCTTGACCTTGGTTACTGCTTTTTGGTTTGTTTTTGTTTTTGTTATTTTCCTTTCACAGTTCTTTTAAAATATAAAAACAATTCTTAAGTTACATCCAGGCCATACAAATATAGGCCATGAGCCAGATTTGGTCTTGATTTGGCCAATGGGCTATACTTTTCTGACCCTTGTTCTAGGACTTCTGAATCTCCATATAAATTTTAGAATTAGTTTGTCAATTTCTACTTCTCCCCTCAAATAACCTGCCAACATTTTGATTAGCATTGTGTTGAATCTATAGATTGATTTGCACTGAATTGACATATTAACATTTAGCCTTCCAACCCATGAATATATCTCTCCACTTACTTAGGATTTAAAATTTTTTCTCAGCAATTTTCAATTTCTCATTCACTACTAGTATAGAGAAATAAAGTTTTTGTGCATAGGTTGATCTTATATCCTGCAACCTCCTTGTTAGACTTATTTGTTCTGGCAATAAGAACAATAAGAATCTATTTTGTAGATTTCATCACATTTTCTACTTGAACAATCCTATTGTCTGCAAATTAAAAAGTTACTTATTTCTTTGCAATCTATATGCCTTTTATGTCTCCTTCTTGCCTTATTACACTAGTTAGAACCTGCATTATATTGCTGAATAGGATTTGTGAAACCAGACATCCTTGTCGTATTTCTGGTTTGGGGGAAGGCATTGAATCTTTTACCATTAGTTGAACATAGTTACCTTTTTTTTTTTTTTTTTTTTTTTTTTGTCTTTTTCGTGACCGGCACTCAGCCAGTGAGTGTACCGGCCATTCCTATATAGGATCCGAACCTGCGGCAGGAGCGTCGCTGCGCTCCCAGCACCGCACTCTCCCAAGTGCGCCACAGGCTCGGCCCTAGTTACCATTTTTTAAGGGGAAAAAATTCCCTTCTAATATGTATTATCTGCCTTTTTGATTATCTGTCTTTTGTTCTAACTATTGGGTGGGAAGTAGTAGCATGGTTTTTAATTTGTATTTCTCTTATGCATAAAGATGTTGAGCATCTTTTCAAGTGTTTATTGGCTATTTGTATATCTTATTTGGAAAAATGTCTTTAGATCCTTTGCCACTACTTTTATTATTTAGTTTTAAGAGTTATCTATATATTCTAGATACAAATCCCTTATTAAATATATAGTTTGCAAATATTTTCTCCCATTCTTTGTATTGTCTTCACTTCCTTTTTTGGGAGGGGGAAGGGTATTGGTGGCTGGTACAGGGATTGAACTCCCTGGACATGGTGTTATCAGCACCAGGCTGTCTTCACTTTCTTGATGGCATTCTTTCAGGTGCAAAAGTACTAAATTTATTTATTTTTTCTTTTGTGGCTTGTGCTTTTGGTGTCAAATCTAAGAAAAACCATTACCTAACCCAAGGACATGAGGATTTGTTTTCTTCTAGGAATTTTATAGTTTCAGCTCTTACATTGAGATCTATGCTGCATTTTGAACTAATATTTGTGTGTAGTGTAAGAAATGTGTCCAGCTTTATGCTTTTGCATGTAATACCCTGTTGTCCCAGCACATTTGTTGAAAAAACTGTTCTTTCCCCCATTGAATTGTCTTGGCATCCTTGTCAAAATCAATTAACTATAAATGTAAAGGTTTACTTCTAGACTCTCAATTCACCTCCACTGTATATGTTTGTCCTTATGCTCATACCACACTGTCCTGTTTATTATAGCTTTACAGTAATTTTTGAAATTGGAAAGTGTTAGTCATTCTATGATTCTTTTCAATTAATCTTTGTATATGGTACATGGGTCAAGATTTCCTTTGGAGGGAGTGGGAGGCACGTGAATGATTTTTTTCCAACACAATTGGTTGGAAAAAATCTTTTCTCTATTGGCTTATCTTTGCACCTTTTTCGAAAGTCAGATTGATCATGTATGTTTAGGTCTATTTCTGGGATCTCTTCTGTTCAATTAGTCTGTGTATTTATCCTTTGCTAATACTACACTTTTTTGATTACTGTAGCTTTCTGGTAAGTCATGAAAGCAAGTAGCATGAAGGTTCCAACTTTGATATTAATTTTCAGAATTATCTGGGATATTCTATGTTCTTTGCTTTTCCACATAAATTTTAAAATCAGCTTTTTTTCTTTTCTTCCTTTTTTTCTTTGGTGGCTGGCCAGTATGGGGATCCAAACCCTGGACCAAATGAGGCCATCCCCTAAAATGAGAATATTGATTTCCATAAAAAGCTGGCTGGGATTTTGAGATTCAGTTGAATCTAAAGATAAATTTAAAGAGATAGCATGTTAATAATATTGGCTGTTTTGATCCATAGATCTGGTCTATACCTGCCATGGTCTGAATGTTTGTGCCCCCCCAAAATTCATATGTTGAAATCCTGACCTCCAATGTCATGATATTAGGGGGTGGAGCCTTTGGGAAGTGATTAAGTCATGAAGGAGAGTCCTCATGAATGGCATTAGTGCCTTTGTAAATGAGGTCCCAGAGAGCTCACTTGTTCCTTCCACCATGTAAGGACAGAACAAGAAGACGGCTGTCTGTGAACCAGGAAGCAGACCCTCACCAGACACTGAATCTGCTAGTACCTTGATCTTGAACTTCCCAGCCTCCAGAACTGTGCGGAATAAATTTCTGTTGTTTATAAGCCAACCAGTCTTTAGTATTTTGTTACAGAAGCCCAAGAAGACTAAGACAATCTCCCTGTTTTATTAGTTCTTATTTGATTTCTCTCAACAGTGTTTTGTTGTTTTCTGTATTGCACATATTTCTTTGATTCTATTGTAAATGGTAGTTTTTAAATTTCATTTGTTCAGCGTTAGTGTATAAAATCACAATTTATATTTGGTTATTGACCTTGCATCCTGCAAACTATATATTTAACTATTAGTTCCTGTAGCTTTGGGGGATATTCTGCACAAATAATTGCATCCTTTGTGTATTAAGGTAGTTTTACTTTCTGATATCTGTGCCTTTTATTTCTTTATATTTAATTATTGCACTGGCTAGGACCTCCTGTACAGTGTCAAATAAGAATGGTGAGAACTGACATCCTTGCCTTATTCCCAACTTTAGATAGAAAGCATTCAGCCTTTTAGGTATGGTGTTAGCTGTAGGTTTTTTGAAGTTGGCTTTATTATATTGAGGAAGTTTCCTTTCTGTTCCCAATTCACTGAGAGATTTTTTTATGAAAATCTTTTAACATAGAACCCTTTCTTAAGACGTCTGAGAACTTTAGTTTGGTGTCTCATAGACCCTTATGAATAGCTATAATATCTAGAATCTTAAGGTGCCTTGAAGTCTGTTCCCATTAGACAGTAGAGCTTCTAAGAATCTTGGGCATTGTTTCTCCATAGTTTTACAGACAGTGGCCCAAGATAGAGAAGGGCCTAAGAGATTTTGGCCTTTTTTTTTTTTTTTTTTTTTTAATGACATAAACCCAGTAAAATTAATGAAAATAAATAGGAAATTTTTTTAAAAAAAATTGTACTGGTAAAAACAAGGCCAACTTTGACTAAAACAGAAAGAAATAGTACAAAATTAAAAGAGGGCTTTGAACTCCCAAACTGTGGACAGGGAGCAAGATGAAATAGGCCAATGAAACCACTCAGCTGAAAATATGGTCTACTTTTTATGGGAAAGCGAATATGATTTGGAGGACAGAGCTCCACGAGAATCGTTCCTGTGGAGCTGTACTGGTTCTTAAACAGGGAACAGGCAACATGCTCTGGCCTGGATTTCAGAATTGCAGTGGATAAGGGGCTGCTGTGGACCACCCATTCCTCCCCACCCACACATTTTAAATAGGAATGCCTTTTCTGATTTTCCTATTCCTGTCTCAAACTGTATGGTCTTCAGTGGTCTACACTGCTGACTGAGAAGACTCCAGGATCCCAATATTCTTCAGAGACACGTAGCCTCTAGAGGTACTCTTTGCCCAAGTGTAGGGTTTATGTGTTAAGGGCTCAAACTGTGGAGCCCAACTGCTGGAGTGTGAGTCCTGCAGCTGTTACTTTTGAGCTAGGTGTCCAGGGCACTTCCTTTAGCCTCTCCTAAGCCTCATTCCCCATTTGTTAAATGAGTCCATTAATAAGGCAAATGATTTTGTTACTAAATATCAGTGGAAACTTTCTAATAGTCATAACTGTCACAAGGGCTGGTGAGAGCTTACAGTTATTTTGCCCTTACTGGATGCCATAAAATACCCTAAAAGTTTTCTGTGGGTCAGCTCACTTCTTCAGTATAACTCTCTGAGGGAGCTACTGTTATTATTGTTTTCTGTGATTTATGTAACATGAAATATCCACCATCTTCTCTGATGGATTCTAGCGCACCAAGTTTCACTTTAATCCACCCAGTCTTTAGAGTTCACAGAGGAACACTAGTTACTGATGACTTCAGACTTTCTGGCCTCATCCAAAATTAGCAGTTGATTTATATTCCTATAGGTCCTGTATTACTGTTGGCCAGATATTCAGAATTACTGTGTTCCTCTGAGCACAGAACTCGCAGTTCAATTAATCTATAAATATCTTCAGATGGAAACCCCAGTATCAAAGTTTCAGCCAACCCAGAACTGCCAGCAAAACTGAATCTGCCCTTGCTAAAAACGTAGTGAACTGTTAATTGTAGAGTATGTGAAATGCACAAAGAAATAATCTTGGAGCAAGTTGGGATAAAAGTAAATAGTTAAGACAGGTGGGTAGCACTAGGCTGAGCCTTGCTTACCAGGACTGAAGACTCTGGCCCATCATTCTGCAACTGTGATCCTAGAATGAATAGTTTATACTATTTCTTTTTCCTCTCTTGTTTGGAAGTTACACAGCAAGCTGCATCCATCTGATTGGACACATACATCATGTACACTCTTGTTAGACATCACGTATTTCAGAAGATAAGCATGACAGTAATAAAGCACATGATTTTGTTATTAAGCCACTTACTCTACAGATCCCAAGATGAATCCAAAATCGCCCCCATTGCTGACCCCCAGACACCTATTAAGCCTGCATGAAATTATATCAGAGTTAGACTGACCTTTTTTTTTTTTTTTCAATCACTTTGCTTTTTAGTAATCATTCTTCAAATTCAGAACCACAAACACTCAGGGAAAGACACAGAAGGGCTGTTTATCTTTCCCCACCATTTTGGCACTTATAGACAATATAATTTATTTAGTTCCAGATTATAACAGTTACATGTTGGTTTTCAGGAATTATAAGGAAATGGAAGACTACTGCTGTCATCACGTAAGAGGGACGAAATCTTTATTCCTTTGTCAATTGCACATATCTTAATATTGACAAGGGAAGGTAAATACTTTTCTAAAAGTATACATGAGCATTTAATGACACCGTAGGTTTTGGTTTTGAACCCTGAAAACCCCCATGTTTAGTCTCATTGGTAATATGTATTCAAATATGTCTCAATTCTGAACCCGTATGTGCTGCAATTTTGCATCTTTATGTAAATAGTGAGAGGGGCCTTTGTTTTGAGGAAAATACTAGAGTACTCTTTTTTAAAAAATATTCTAAAAATCTGGCCAATAACAATACAGAATCCAGAAAAGTGAACTTTTCATATGGAAGAAAAACTATCCATTTAGATTTTAAAAGCCTATTTTCAGTTTTGGGGTCTGCTTTTTTAAAAATTTCTTTAAGAAATCACAGATTTTAGGCAAACACATCACAAAGTCTTCTTAGATTTGTATGAATCTATGGTGTTTTAATGTAAATGCTTTCACCTTAACATGGCTTTTACAAATGCATGTGAGGAAATCTCCAGGGTTTCTATACTGCCTACCCCAAACTGACTGTTGTCAGAGCCCATAGGGGCCCCCACAGGAGAAGCCTGTGTTATTCTCAGATGAGATTCATCCAAGTGGGAAATTCACATCTAGCGCAGTAGTTTTGGGCCATCCCCTTTCTGAGCCTCAGTCTCTGTCACCTCAAAGACATTGAGGTGGGTCCCCTCAGGGCTTATCTTTGACATAAAATTATTGCCCCCACCAGTCTTTGCATTCATGGAAGGTATTCATGTGTGGAAAAGCCTCCACCTGAGGGCTCAGTGTTAATTGTTAGCAGTGGGGAGCAGAGCAGGCTGTGGTGAGGAGACATTCCACTGACTTTAGTTTCTGGGCGCTCTGGAACTCTTACCCTCTGGAACTTCCTTCTCCTCCACTACTACCACTCAACAAAACATTAAAACGGGGAATTGGTTTCGTCAGTGAACTAGATGTATTCCAGTGAACAGGCAGCCTGTGCTTTGTATCTGCATGTGTGCAGTCTTGTCACTTCCCCTAGAAAAGAGGAACCTCTGTGATTCTGGCTCTGTGTATAACTACAGGTGGCCAAGGCAGAGGTATTGGCAAAGGCTGTGTGTGTTTGTGGTGGAGCTCAGGAGAGCTAATGGGCATTTTACTTGTGCCTCAAAATGCCACACTTTGTCCCTAGAGCAAAGCCCATAGTACTTGGTCAATAAAAGTGTGTAAATATCCTCACACTTCACCTAATAATACCTTGTTAGACTGTGATTAATATGTGGTAAAGAAAAGAACCTAACACCTTCAAACCTTTTTTTCATGGATTCAGAGTGAAATTTTTATTTTAAACACGTGGTCCTAATGTTTAAATTTAATATTGGTAATTAGGTCCGTAGCCGTTTAAGGCCCTTCTGGCCAGGTATTTTATCGAGCTGGTTTCTGTGAGAAGCACAGACCTCCAGAAGTTGAGATTTCTTTTAAGCAAGATTTCCAGTTCTAGGTGACTCTATTAAATAATATTAATAATGATCCTCTTGCCTGGCCGGTTAGCTCAGTTAGAGCGTGGTGTTATAACACCAAGGTCAAGGGTTCGAATCCGTGTAAGGCCAGCTGCCAAAAAAAAAAAAAAAGTCCTCTTAACCTTTCTTAAACCCTGCTTCTAAGACAGTCGTTTTATTCATTGGAGTGCCTGGAAAAGGCACAAAGAGGGGGCTATTGAGATTTTTTAACACTCTGGCTTGGGTTTTAAATGTAGTAATTACCGCAAAGCACCGTAACACGCATCTTTCGATTGTGCAGGTGTAAGAGTCAGTACTCTCTTGGCCCTGACAAGATCCCATTTCTTGGCAGATAATTTCAAGTGCTGATAGGGGTGAGTGGATGGATGTGTGTTTAAAGTATCTGGATCTCATTGTTTAAACTGGGGTCCGGAGAAAAGAATCCCTGACTTCTGGGGGTCTTTGGTCAGGAAGAGGGTGGGGCGCGGGGGGGACGATGACCACACAAGGGTATCTACGGTGGGCTAGAAGTGAGGCTTGGACCCCCTCCCTAGCGGCTGCACGGTCCCCTTTTTGTCTGGGGACCCTTTTTCCTTTGGGGAACACCGTATGGAATCAAAGTCCTGGGCTTAAGTTCCTGCGGATCCTGTTACCTAGCTATGAGGCCAATAGCAACTTACTTGACTTGCTGTGCCTATGTTTCCTCTTAAAAAGAGTAAAATGCGTCTCCAACCTTCGTCCTATCTCCTAGCGCGGGCCGCTTCCCACGCCTCCCGGCCCTTCTTGGCCCCGCCCCCATCCGGGCCCGCCTCTCGCGCCCAAAGCCGGAAGCGGAAAAGTGCGTTAGTCGCGGCGCAGCCTTTCTTGGAGCTGCCTCCAGCGGCTGGGGACGGGTTTCCGCGTCAGTCCGCGTTGTTCCGGCCCAAGCTCGGCCCGGGAGGGAAGGGGTCTAGGGCACAACTTGCAGCCCGGCTGCTTGGGAGCCGGCGTTTCCTCCCGCCGGACTCCACGGCCGGGGTTGTCGCCGTGTTTCTTTCCAGAGCCTTCTCCCGGCGCGGCCAGAGTCCAGGCAGCCGCTTGGGACGTCGGTTCCCAGGAGGCGGGTGGGTTAATGCGGTCAGAGCGCGTCGTCAGGACCCTTTCCCTATCCTCTCTGTACGTTCCTGGTTAGAAGTCCCCCCAAAAATCACTTTATTTTTTATACAAGAAAATGCCCTTTCCCGTACCTCAGTTTCCTTCATTAATGGCATATTTTGAGATACTGTTATTACTCTACCGATGTCTTCCCCCCGCCCCCGGTTCTGTGGATGCACCCTAGACCCTGGTTGACAAATTTGAGTTGTTCCCATCTGAACGAGCTTGTGCGTGTTTCTTCATGTTTGTGGCCTTAGGTCTTCAAGGTCGATTTAATTTTAAGAATAAATTTGTTGAGTCAAGGGCTAAAATGCATGTGTAACATTTCTAGGTATTACCAAATGCCCCTCTCCATGAGACTTGTGCAGTTTCGAGCCCGGGGGGTGTATATTTTGTGTCCAGCAAGGTGCAGACCTCTCTGTTTTCAAACAATTTATTTGTAGATTTTTTTTTTTTTTTGGATGTTTAGATACCATCATATCATCTATGAATAATAACAGGATTATTCTTCTTTACAATCCAAACTATTATGTGCCCCCCCCCGAATTTGCTGCTCTACCTTTCCCCTCCAAAACACTGGAAGGAGCAACCCTGTTCTTCCAGGTCTCAGAATTTTAAGTCTTTCAGCTTGTCACTTCTTACGTGTTTGCTGTGTGGTCTTGATACATTTTGAGATTAAAAACATTCCCTTCTATTTCTTCCCTTCTTTTCCTTGTCTGCTACTGTTATTTTTATAACAGCTTCATTGACATGAAATTCACATGTATTTCATCCATTTAAAATGTGTAAACCAGTGGTTTTTAGCATATTCACAATTTTCCAACCATCACTATAATCTTAGAACATTTTCATCGCCCCTAAAAGAAACCCCATACTCATTAGCAGTCATTCCCCACTTCACAGACTTCGTTTCTGTGGATGTGCCTATTCCGGACATTTCGTATAAACGGAGTCATAAAATATGTGGTCGTTTTTGACCGGTTTCTTTCACGTAGCATAATGGTTTCAAGGTATATTTGTAGCATGCATCAATACTTCATTCCTTTTGTTTAATAATGTTCCATTGTATGGATATACCGTATTTTTATCTTATCCATCGGCTTGATGGACATTTGGGTTATTTCTCCTTTTTGGCTATTATAAATAATGCTGCTGTGATTATTCGTGTAGACGTTTTTGTGTAGATGTTTTCATTTCTCTTGGATATGTATATATCTACGACCGGAGTGGCTGATTCATAAGATAACTGTTTGACCTTTTGGCGAAATGCCTGTTTTTCAAAGTATCTGTATAATTTCACTTTCCCGTCAACAAAAAATAGGAGTTCCAGTTTCTCCTCACCATCATCAACACTTATTATTTGTCTTTTTAATTATAGCCATTTTAGTGGGTATGAAGTGATATCTTATTGTGGTTTTGGTTTGCATTTCTCTGATAACTAATGATGTTGAGCATCTTTTTATGTGCTATTGACCTTTGTATCTTCTTTAGAAAATTGTTTATTCAGATCATTTGCCCATTTTTTTTACTCGTCTTTTTAAAATTCAATTGGCTAAATTAAATTCAGCCTGAAATTCAGGCTAAAATTTTTTTAATTATTTTTTAAGTCATGATGTGATAAAATTGAGATTATACTGTTTTTTCCTTTGATCTATTAACACAGCAAATTATACCGATTTTCTCTTGCATTCCTAGGGTAAACCCAACTTGATTCTGTTGTATTATCTTTCTTATTGATGTCTTTTGTTTGGACTTATTTTCCTTAGAATATCTGCATCTATGTTCATCGAAATTTGCCTATATTTTTGTTGTTTTCTAGTGGTCTTGTCATGTTCGATATATCAATATGCCAATCTCAACATATTTCTTCCCTTTATACTCTTAATCAGGGCAATCCCTTTGATAAACTATTCTGTGAAGTGTTTTAAAAGTGACCTTTTTCCCCCCGGTTGTAATATCGTATACACTCCTGTAACAGAATAATCAAAATGCAAACATGACATTTTGAATCATGCACAATTCTGGGTTTTTGCATAAAAGCTAAATAAAACCTTCCAAATACCTAACTCTTGCCTTATAGGTTGGATACATCATTATTACCTATACTTATACTAACTCAAGTTACATTGAAGTGTAAGTAACCAGACTCTTCATAAATGTGTCTAATCTTTGGAAGACTGTAAGTCAGACTGGAATTCTTTCTTCTTTGAATGGCATAACAGATCTGTAAAGCCTTTGAGCCTGGTGTTTTCTTTGTGGAGACTATTTAAACTTCTAGTGGTTTTGTTTGTTTTGTTTTTTAAAGGAATTTGGAGAATGTTATTCGGGTTGGGGAGAACTAGAGCCTCTCAAGGGATCAGCAACAGCCCAAATTACTTTTTTTATTTACATTTTTGTGTTGTGGTAAAATACATAAAGCAAAATTTGCCATTTAATCATTTTTAAACGTGCAATTCAGTGGTATTCGTTGTATTCACCATGTTATGTAACCATCACTATCTAGTTCACTTTTGGTAATTTTTATAGGAGTATTCAGTTTTTTATTATGTATGTAGTCAGTTTTGGTAAGTTATATTTCTGTAGGAATTGATTTATTTCCTGAGAGTTTTGAATATGATTGGCATAAAGTTATTCAGAATATCTTATTTGTTTAATCTCTGCAACATCTATACTTGTGTTCTTTTTCTCCCTTTTTTCCTTGAATAATTTTGCCTGATTTTTTTCCTGTTAGTTTTCAAAGAACCAATTTTTAGCTTGATTGGTCCTACTATTGTTTACTAGTTCATCAAATTCTTTTTTTTCTTTCCTTTTTTTTTTTTTTTTGGCAGCTAGCCAGTACAAATTCTGTTTTCTTTCTTCAGTTTCATTTATTCTTCGTTTATTTTGCTATTCCTTCTCCAGCCTCTTAAGTTGGAAACTTTTATCATTAATTTTTTATCTCACTTCTTTTCTAGTATAAACATACAAAGCTTGTTGCATCCTACAAGTTTTGGTACTTAGAACTGATCAAAAATCGTATTATTATGTATTTTCTAATTTAATTATTTTACAAAACTAAGTTATAAGTGTGATGTTTTCTAACTTCTAAATGTGTGGCTTTTTTCTGTTAGATTGAACCATATGAAACTAACATTCAACCATTTTTTAAAACTACAAAATGGTTTACCATAATAGTTTTCTTTGTTATTAACTTATAACCTAATTACATTGTGATAAGAGAACATGTCTGTATACCAAGTCTTTGAAAGCTTTAAGACTAGCTTTATAGCATTTCAATGTGGTCAGTTTTTGCTAACAATCCACGTGTGCTAGCTTTATAGCATTTCAATGTGGTCAATTTTTGCTAACAATCCACATGTGCTTCAAAAGAAAATATGTATTTAATAAATGGAATTACTCCATTTATTGGGTAGTGTTGATTAAGCTTGTTCATTGCAGTGTTTAAATCTTCATATCCTCTTTTTTTTCTATGATTTATTCATTACTGAGAGCAGTGTTTTAAAGTCTCTTACAGTGATGGCAATTTGTCTTATTTCTCCTTTAATTCTGCTAGCTTCTGCCTTATAAATTTTTTATTTGTTTTGGTTTTGGGGTTTGTTTGTTTGTTTGTTTTTTGTCTTTGTGCCATATAAATTTTAAAAGACGATTTTAGTGTATAGAACCTAAGAATCTTTATAGCTTCCTGATTTTTGGGGGAGGGGGCGGCTGACAAGTATGGGGACCTGAACTCAACCTATGCTTTAGCCAGCTGAGCTAACCTGCCAGCCTAATATATCTTCCTGATTAATTGAACCATATATCTGAATGTCGTTACCTCTAGTAGTGCGTTTTAGCCAAACTTTATTTTGGTTAGTGTTTATTTACCTGGTATATATCTTTTTCATTTTTGACACTCAGTCCTTCTGTGTTGTTGTTAGTACATCTCATGAAATAGCATAGAGCTGGAATTTATCTCAACCTACCATGACAAACTTTTTTAAACTGCAGAATTTAGCCCATTTATTTGTACATTTATTGTTATTATTGATATAGTTACACATTTTCTACCATCTTACATTTTACATTGTGCTTTTTATTTGACTTTCTTTCTCTCTTTTTCATTGTTTTTTGCTTTTTTTATTACCTTTGGAATAATTGAAGTTTTTTTTAAAAAGTCATTCCATTTTTTATTCTTCTACATTGCAAGTTAAATAGATTGTGTCCATTTCTTTACTAGTTACCATTTATCATGCATACTGAAAATGTAAAGCTAATGAATATCTTTAGTCCCCATAGGAAGAGTATAGGGAGCATAAAGTCAATCACTTCCTTCCAATTTTTGTTATTATTCAGTATTAGGATTGTAGCTTGGTTTTTTATCTCACAAATTAGGTATTATTACCATTTTATATAATAACAGTTTGCTTAATTTTACCCTTTTTATTTTTGTTTATTCTATTTAACATTTCAGGTCTTCAAATTCCTATTTTCTGGAATACTTTAAATTTACTTTAGTGATGATCTTTTTGGTGAGTAAGTTGTCTCAGGTCTTTACTTGAAAATGCCTTTATTTTACTCTCCTTTTCAATTTTTTTAAGCTTTATATCATGGGAATTTTTAATTCTCTACAAAAGTAGAAAGAATTGTTTAACTTTGACAATTATCAATATGTTCCCAGTCTTGCATCATCTAGGCCTGAGCTGTCCAATACAGTAGCCACTATCTACACGTACCTATTAAATTTAGTTTAAATTTAAATTACCTAATGGTGCTGATAACACCAAGGTCAAGAGTTTAGATACCTGCACTGGCCAGCTGAAAAAGAAGAAAAAAAATAAAAGAAATTTAAATTACTTAAAGTTAAATACCACAAAGTCTCATTTCAAGTGCTTAATAGCCATACATGACTGCTGGCTAGTGTATTAGTTACAGCAGATAATAGTATTGGACAATACCATTAGCCTGCTTTTTATCCCCCCCCCAGATTTTCTAAAACCAGTTTCCAAACATCCTGTTATTACATCTGTAAATATTGTATTTAACTGTGCATCTCTGGTTGGTGTATAATCACCATGCCATTATCGCACCTAACACAGTCTGAAATTCCGTGATTGTCTATAGAATATCTTTTTACATTTAGTTTATTAAAATGAGGATCTTAAGAGGGTCTGCACATTGTTTTTTTAATTTATAACCTTTAAGTTTCTGTTTTGTCTGTACTGTTCCTCCTCCCCTTTTGTTTAAGTCATTGATTTACTGAATAAATGAAGTCATTTGTTCTTAAAATGTCCTACGTTGTATAAGAATTTGGCTGACTGATGCTACTTAGTATTAACTTGTTTATCTCTGTGTTTCCTATGAAGAATAGTAGATCTAGAAGCTTGATTGAGTGCAATTTGATTTTTATAAATTCATCATTAAAGTTAATACTAAAACTGGTTCTATAATGCTAGGTTGATAGTTGTTTTTCTCAACACACTGAAGATATCATCCTGCTTTCTTCTGATATCCACTGTTGCTGTTGAGAAGTCAGCCATTAGTCTATTTCTTTTTCCTTTTTATATGACCTATGTTTTTTCCCCTGGCTGCCTTTATGATTGTGGGGAAAAATCAACTCCAAAGATGAAAAAAACTATAATGGAGCTAGGTGTGGATTTCTTTTATTTATTCAGCTTGGGATTCACTGTACTTCCAGGTCCCAAAGGTTAGTGTCTTCTCCTAGTTCTAGAAAATTCCTAGTTAGTTTTTCATGTGATGGTGCTAACAAAGTTCTAATCTGGTGGTTAATCCTTACATTGTTTCTCATTTCAATGAGTCTGTTTTTCACTTCTAAAAAATTTTTTTAAACTGCTTGACCATTTTTATAGTGTCTTATTCCATATTCATTCAAGTTTCTCTTAATTTCTTTAAGCCTGTTAAATTTAGATTTTATATTTTATTTCTAAAAGTGTAGTATCTGAAGTGCTATACTTTTTTTATTTTGTTAATTTAATTTTATTTTACTTCTCAAAATACATTGTACTTCATTTTCATGCCCCTTTATCCGTTCCTCTCCACCCCTTCCCCTCACTGTACCCCCACACACACATCATATTTGTGCACTTGGCTTAAATAGTCCAAGAATTTTTGTGGTTATTCTGTCTTCTTCCCCCCGCCAATTGTTATTTGTTTGTATGTTTATTTATTTATTAATTTTTAGCTCCCACAAATAAGTAAGAACATGTGGTATTTCTCTTTCTGTGCCTCACTCGTTTCACTTAATATAATTTTCTCTAAGTCCATCCATGTTGTTGCGAATGGTAGTAGTATTTCATTCTTTTTTATAGCAGAGTAGTATTCCATTGTGTAGATATATCACAGTTTCCTTATCCACTAATAAGATGATGGACATTTTGGCTGGTTCCAGCTCTTGGCTATTGTATATAGAGCTGCAATAAATATTGGAGTACAGGTATGCCTTTGGTATGATGATTTCCACTCCTCTGGGTATATTCCCAGCAGTGGGATCACTGGGTCAAATGGTAGATGTATCTGTAATTGTTTGAGGCACCTCCATATCATTTTCCATAAAGGCTGCACCATTTTGCAGCCCCACCAACAGTGGATGAGAGTTCCTTTTTCTCCACAACTTCTCCAGCACTTATTGTTCTCAGTCTTTTGGATGTTAGCCATCCTAACTGGAGTGAGATGGTAGCTCAGTGTGGTTTTGATTTGCATTTCCCAGATGCTGAGTGATATTGAGCACTTTTTCATGTGTCTGTTGGCCATTCGTATATCTTCCTTTGAGAAATGTCTGTTCAGCTCCTTTGCCCATTTTTTAATTGGGTTATTTGGTTTTTTGTTGTAAAGTTGTTTGAGTTCCTTGTATTTTCTGGATATTAATCCTTTGTCAGATGTATATTTAGAAGATATTTTCTCCCACTCTGTTGGTTGTTTTTTTACTGTTGATTGTTTCTCTTGCTGTGCAGAAGCTTTTGAGTTTGATATAATCCCATTTGCTTATTTTACCTTTACTAGCCTGTGCTTTTTGGGTCCTATTCATGAATTCTATACCCACTCCTATTTCCTGGAGTGTTTCTCGTATGTTTTCTTTAAGGAGTTTTATTGTTTCAGGGTGTATATTTAATTATTTAATACAGTTTGAGTTGATTTTGGTATATGGTGAAAGATATCAGTCTAGTTTCAGTCTCCTACATATGATTACCCAGTTTTCCCAGCACCATTTGTTGAAAAGGCAGTCTCTTCCCCAGTATGTCGATTTGATGCCTTTGTCAAAGGCATATGGGTTAATTTCTGAGTTCTCTATTCTGTTCCATTGATCCGTGTGTCTGTTTTTATGCCAGTACCATGCTGTTTGGGTTATTATACCTTTGTAATATAGTTTAAAGTCAGGTAGTGTTATGCCTCCAGCTTTATTTATTTATTTATTTATTTATTTATTTATTTATTTATTTTTGGCTCAGAATTGCTTTGGCTATGCGTGGTCTTTTGTTGTTCCATATAAATGTCTGGATAGCTTTTTCCATCTCAGAGAAAAATGTCATTGGAATTTTGATGGGGATTGCATTGAATTTGTAGATCACTTTGGGTAATATGGACATTTTCACAATGTTAATTCTTCTAATCCAAGAGCATGTGATATCTTTCCATCTTCTTGTGTCCTCTTTAATTTCTCTCAGTAGTGGTTTGTAGTTCTCTTTGTAGAGATTTTTCACATCCTTGGTCAGCTTTATTCCTAAATATTTTATTTTTTTGGTGGCTGTTGTAAATGGGCTAGCTTTCTTGATTTATTTTTCTGCATGTTCACTGGCAGAGTATAGAAATGCTCCTGATTTTTGTGTGTTGATTTTGTACCCTGCAATTTCACTGAAATCATTTATCAACTCTAGGGGTTTTTTTATAGAAGCTTTAGGCTGTTCAATAGTAGGATCATATCATCTGTAAAAAGGGACAGCTTGACTTCATCCTTTCCAATCTGGATGCCCTTTGTTTCCTTCTCTTCTGATTGCTCTGGCTAGTACTTCCAACACTATGTTGAATAGAATTGCTCTGGCTAGTACTTCCAACACTATGTTGAATAGAATTGCTCTGGCTAGTACTTCCAACACTATGTTGAATAGAATTGCTCTGGCTAGTACTTCCAACACTATGTTGAATAGAATTGCTCTGGCTAGTACTTCCAACACTATGTTGAATAGAATTGCTCTGGCTAGTTCTTCCAACACTATGTTGAATAGGAGTGGTGAGAGTGGGCATCCTTGTCTAGTTCCTGTTTTTAAAGAAAAGCTTTCAGCTTTTCCCCATTCAGGATGATATTGGCAGTGGGCTTATTGTATATGGCTTTGATTATGTTGAGATACTTTCCGTCTATGCCTAACTTGTAGAGAGTCTTTATCATGAAAGGATGTTGAATTTTGTCAAATGCTTTTTCAGCATCAATAGAGATGATCATGTGGTTTTTGTCTTTGCTTTTATTAATGTGGTGTATCACATTTATTGGTTTGCATATGTTGAACCAAACTTGCATCCCTGGGATGAATCCCACTTGATCATGGTGTATAATTTTCTGTATGTATTGCTCTATTCTGTTAGAGAGTATTTTATTGAGGATTTTTGCATCTATGTTCATCAAGGATACTGGCCTGTAGTTTTCTATTTTTGATGCATCTTTGTCTGGTTTTGGTTCCAAGGTGATATTTACTTCATAGAATGAGTTTGGGAGAATGGCCTCTGTTTCAATCTTTTGGAACAGTTTGCAGAGAATTGGTATCAGTTCCTCTTTGAAGATTTGGTAGAACTCTGCAGTGAACCTGTCTGGTCCTGGGCTTTTCTTTGTTGGGAGCCTTGTGGTAACAGCTTCAATCTCTTTTATTGTTATTGGACTGTTCAGATTTTCTACATTGTCTTGGCTCAGTTTTGGTAATTTGTGTGCATCCAGAAATTTATCCATTTCTTCCAGATTTTCAAATTTGTTGGCATGTAGATGTTTATAGTAGTCTCAAATGATTCCTTGTATTTCTGAGGTGTCAGTTGTAATATCACCTTTTTTGTTTCTAATTTTTGTTATTTGCGTATTCTGTCTTCTTAGTTAATCCTGTTAAAGGTTTGCCGATTTTATTAATCTTTTCAAAGAACCAACATTTTGTTTCATTGATCTTTTGTATTTTTCGTGTTTCTCTTTCATTTAGTTCTGCTCTGATCTTAATTCTTTCTTTCCATCTACTAACTTTAGGTTTGGATTGTTCTTGTTTTTCTGGATCTTTAAGGTGAGGTGTTAGGTTATTTATTTGCCATCTTTCCATTCTTCTGAAGTAAGCATTTAATGCAATAAATTTCCGCCCTTAAAACTGCTTTTGCTGTATCCCACAGGTTTTGGTATGATGTGAAGTGTTACACTTTTTTCCCTGCTGCCTGTGTTTTGGTTGCTTCTCACACACAGTACATTATGTATGTGTGTTTTATAATTTTTTTTAACTATAACTTAATTTATTTAGAACTTAATATGTAAGAATTCTTTGAAACCTGACTGAAAGTTGAATTTTTCAGAGATAGGTCCATTTGCTTACACTAGTTGCTTGGGGGCAATGCCGTGTAGGACCCTCTTTAAATGAAATTATTCTGTTGAGGTTATTTGAACTACACGAATATTGTGAATTTGGACTGAAACCTAAAAGAGCACTGGTGTTTACAAATCCTCAGGAGATTTTCTTTTTCTGCTATACCTGACTGGTGCATTTCCTTGCTGCATCCTTCAGTATGGAAGTTTTACACTTTTTTTTTTTAAACTTTTCATTATGAGGGGGGCCATTTAGCTCAGTCAGAGCATGGCCATGATAACACCAAGGTCCAGGGTTCAATCCCTGTACCAGCCAGTTGCCAAATAAATTTTTAAAAATAAAATTACTTTGGGATATTTATATGAGAATTTAAAAAAAAACAAAAGCTTTTCATTATGGGTTGTCCAGTTAGCTCAGCTGATTACAGCATAGCCTTATAACACTAAGGTCAAGGGTTCAGATTCCAGTACCAGCCAGATGCAAAAAAACAAAAACAAAACTTCTCATTATGGATTTTCAAACATACCTAGGAGTAGAGAGTAAGATGGTGAAGCCATTAAATACTCACCACCCAGCTTCAGTGTATATTTAAGGTACACAACATGTTTCGATATATCTGTACATTTTGATATATCTGTACATTATGAAATGATTACCCCAATCAAGCTAATTATCATATCCATCACTTCACTTTATTACCATTTTGTATGTGTGTGCATGTCTGTGCATGTAGTGAGAATTCTTAAGATATACTCTCTTGGCAAATTTCATGTATATGCAACGTTATTAACTATAGTCACCATACTGTACATTAAGTCTCCAGAACTTATCCGTCTTATAACTGCAAATTTCTACCCTTTGACCAACATTTTCCCTACCCCTCGGACCCCTGTAACCACCTTTCTACTCTTTCTATGAGTTTGACTTTTTTAGATTCCACATGACAGTGAGATTGCGCAGTTTGTGTCTTTCTGTGTCTGCCTTATTTTACTTAGCATAAAGGTTGCTTTCTTTTTTTAAGGCTGAATAGTCTATTGTGTTGTGTGTGTGTTTCTGAATACACACACCACATTTTATTTATCCAACCATCGAAGGACATTTAAGTTGTTTTCAGTTCAGGGCTATTGTGAATAATGCAGCAATGAATGTGGAAGTGCAGATGTCTCTTCAAAATGGTGATTTCCTGTCCTTTAGATATATACCCAGTAGTGGGTTTGCTGGATCATTTGCTAGTTCTATTTTTAATATTTTCAGGAGACTCCATGCAGTTTTCCATAATGGCTATACCCATTTACATTCCCAACAACAATGTATATGGATTCCCTTTTCTCCAAATCCTTGCCAACACTTGTTACTTGTTGACTTTTGGTAATAGCCATTCTGACATATTAGTGAGGTGGTAGCTAACTCGTTTTGACTGGAATTTCCCTGATAATTAATGTTGTCGAGCACCTTTTTGTATACCTGTTGGCCATTTTTACTTCTTTCTTGGAAAAATGTCTATTCAGGTCCTTTTCCCCATTTTTCAATCAAGTCATTTGCTATTTTGCTATTGATTTGTATGGGTATCATATATACTTTAGATATTAACTCCTTATCAGGTTTGCAGATATTTTCTCCTGTTCCATAAGGTTGCTTTTTCATTTTGTTCATTATTTCCTTTGCTGTGCAAAAACTTTTTATTTTGATGTAGTCCTACTTGTTTATTTTTGCTTTCGTTGCCTGTTCTTTTGGTGTCGTATCTAAAAAACTGTCAAAACTAATATCATGGGGCATTTCCTGTATGTTTTCTTCTAGGAGTGTTGTGGTTTCGGGTCTTACATTTAAGTTTTTAATTCATTTTGATTTGATTGCTGTATATGGTGTAAGATAAAGATTTGATTTCATTTTTTCACATGTGGATATCTAGTTTTCCCAACACCATTTATTGAAAGGACTGTTCTTTCCCCATTGTGCATTCTTGGCACCTTTGTCCAAGATTAGTTGATTATTTCTTGGCTTTCTATTATGATACATTTGTGTCTGTTTTTATGCCAGTACCATACTATTTTGATTACTGCAGCTCTCCAAGAGTACTTTGAAATCAGGAAGTGTGATGCCTCCAGTTTTGTTGTTCTTGCTCAACATTCCTTTAGCTATTTGGGTCTTTTGTGTTTTCAAGAGGATTTTAGGATTGTTTTTGTATGAAAAGTACTATTGGAATTTTGTTAGGGATTACATTAAATCTATTGATCACTTTGGGTTCTATGACATTTTGACAATATTGATTCTCATCATCCATGAACACAGGATATTTTCCCATTTATTTGTCATCTTTAATTTCTGTTACCAGTTTTTTATGGGTTTTGGTATACAGATCTTTCACCTTCTTGGTTAAATTTACTCCTCAGTGTCTTATTCTTTCTGATGCTATTATAAATGAGATTGTTTTCTTAATTTCTTTCTTGGATAGTTTGTTAGTGTTAGAAATGCAACTGATTTATTGTGTTGATTTTGTATCCTACAACTTAAGTGAATTCATATGTTAGTTCTATTAGTTTTTTTAGAGAGTCTGAGGTTTTCTCTATATAAGGTCATGTCATCTACAAATGGAGATAATTTTTTTTTTTCAAAAGATTACGAGGGGCCAGCCCATGGCTCACTCGGGAGAGTGCAGTAATGACAACACCAAGGCCACGTGTTCGGATCCTATATACGGACGGCCGGTTTGCTCACTGGCTCAGCGTGGTGCTGACAACACCAAGCCAAGGGTTGAGATCCCCTTACCGGTCATCTTTAAAAAAAAAAAAAAAAAAGATGACCGGTAAGGGGATCTCAACCCTGGACTTGGTGTCGTCAGCACCATGCTCTCCCAAGTGAGCTAACCGGCCATCCCTGTATAGGGATCCGAACCCGTGGCCTTGGTGTTATCAGCACTGCACTCTCCCAGGTAAGCCACAGGCCAGCCCTCAGATGGATATAATTTTATTTCTTCCTTTCCGATTTGGATGCTTTTTCCTTTTTTTGCATAAATTTTCTAGCCAGAACTTCCAGTACTTTGTTGAACAGAAGTGGACAAGAATGGACATCCTTGTCTTGTTCCTGATCATAGAGGAAAAGCTTTCAACTTTTTATTGTTGAATATGATGTTAGCTGTGGGTTTGTCATATACGGCCTTTTTTGTGTTGGGGTGTATTTTTTCTATAGCTAATATGTTGAGAGTTTTTATTGTGAAAGAATGTTAAATTTTGTCAGCTGCTCTATCTGCATCTCTTGAGATAACCATACGGTTTTTATCCTTAGTTGTTCATGTGGTGTATCACATTGATTGATTTGTGTATGTTGAAACATCCTTTAATTTCCGGGATAAGTCCCACTTGATTATGGTACATGATCCATTTAATGTGCTGTTGGAGCTGGCCAGTTAGCTCAGTTGGTTACAGCATGGTGCTGATAACACCAAGGTTTGATGGTTCAATCCCTTTACCTGCCAGACACCAAAAAAAAAAAAAAAGTGCTGTTGAATTCTGTTTTCTTCAACCAGAAGTGTTCTGGATTTTGGGTTTTTTCAGATTTTGGAATATTTGCATTACACTTACCAGTTGAGCATTCCAAATCTGAAAATTCCAAATCCAAAAGGCTCCAGTGAACATCTTTTGAGTGTCATGTCAGTATTCATAAAGTATTAGATTTTGGAGCATTTCAGATTTTCAGATTAGGGATACTAAACATGTATTTTGTTCAGGAGTTTCACATCTGTGTTCAGCAGGGATACTTACCAACTTGTAATTTTCTTTTCTCATAGTGGCCTTGTCTGGATTTGGTATAAGGGTAATATTGGCCTCATAAGACAAGTATAGAAGTGTTCCTTCGTCTTCAGTTGTTTGAAAGAGTTTGAGAGAGACTGTTATTAATTTTTCTGTAAATGTTTGGTAGGATTCACCAATGAAGCCATCAGGTGTTCTTTGATGGGAGATTTTTGCTTACTAATTCAGTCTCCTTCCTTGTTATTGGTCTGTTCAAGTTTCCTATTTCTTTATGATTCAGTCTTGATATGTTCTATGTTTCTAGGAATTTATTCATTTCTTCTAGGTTATCTAATTTGTTGGTGTATGATTTTTCATAATAGTCTATTACGATCCTTTGTACTTCTGTGATATCAGTTGTCATGCCTCCTTTTTTATTTCTGATTTTATTTGAGTTTTCTCTTAGTCTGGCTAAAGGTTTGTCAATCTTGTTTATTTTTTCAAAGAACCAACTCTTATTTCATTGATCTTTTCTGTTGACTTTCTAGTCTCTATTTTATTTATTTCTGCTGTGATCTTAAATTTATTCTTACCTTCTTTCTTCTGACTTTGGGCTTAGTCTGTTCTTTTTTTAGTTCCTTGAGGTTTAACATTGAGTTGTTTAGTTGAGATTTTTCTTAGCTGCCCCTATTCTTTGGTTTTCATTTGCATGGATTGTCTTTTTCCATCCCTTCACTTTCAGACTATATGTGTCCTTAAAGCTATAGAGTCTCTCATAGGCAGGATAGAGTTTGGTCTTTTATTTTGTGGGGAGGGGCGAGGGGAGGGACTGCTGGCTGATAGGGGGACCCAAACCCATGACCTTGGTATTATAAGGCTGCACTCTAACCAACTGAGCTAACCAGCCAGCTCATGGTCTTTTACTTTTTATCCATCGAGCCACTCTGTGTTTCGAATGGAGAATTTAATTCATTTACATTTAAGGTAATTATTGGTAGGTAAGTCTTGCCATTTTGTTGTTTTATGGCTGTTGTGCAGATCCTTCTTTCCTTTGTTCCTCTCTTCCTTGGTGATTTGATAATTTTCTGTCGTGGGTATGCTTTCTTTTCCTCTTTATCTTTTCTGTGTATACTGTAGGCTCTTGCTTTGTGGTTACCGCAAGGCTTACATAAAAGATCGTATAGTTTTAATAGTCTATTTTAAGCTGGTAACAACTTAATTTTGACTGCATATAAAAACTTTATACTTTTATTTCCCCCTCCCACAGTTTGTTTTTGATGTCACAATTTACTACTACTTACATTGTGTGTCCATTAACAAAGTACTGTAGCTATAATTATTTTTAATGTTTTTATCTTTTAAATGTCTATACTAGAGTTATAAGTGATTTACACACCACCATTATTAGAATAATCTGAATTTGTGATCCAATTAGAAGATGATACATTCTTCAGTCCTGAGAGGGTGTGCCAGGCAGAATTTGATGGGCTGTGTCAAGAAATATCTGATTTTCAGGGCCGACCCCGTGGCTCACTCGGGAGAGTGCGGCGCTCCCGCCATGGGTTCGGATCCTATATAGGGATGGCCAGTTCGCTCACTGGCTGAGCGTGGTCACAAAAAAGGACAAAAAAAAAAAAAAAAGAAATATCTGATTTTCAAGAAATATATACAGAGGCTGGCCAGCTAGCTCAGTTGGTTAGAGTACAGTGTTGATAACAAGGTCAAAGGTTCAGATCCCTATACCAGCCAGCCACCAAAAAAAAATACAACACACACACATACACACAGGTAGGTTTATGTAGGATTTATCAGGAGTTGATGTTTAATCAGCTGCAAGCATCCAGCCAGCAAATAGAGCCTCAAATTTGAGCTCCTGAGTTAAGGAGATCTGACTTCAAGTCCTAGCTCCACTGTGGAGTTCACAGCATTAAATTTTGATGACTTCCTATATACAACTAAGTGTGGTAAATGTTGTTCTGGAATGTAACCTTTTATTATGAAAATATGCTCATCTGCATAGAAATACAGGCAAATGATGATAATATCTAATATTTATGAGGTCCTTCTGAATTGCCAGTTAGCATTCTAAGTAATTTACATATATTAACTTATTTAACAGTCCCGTCAGTTCAACCCTATGAGGTCTGTCCTATTTTATTTATTTATTTATTTATTGGCAGCTGGTTGGTACAGCGATTCAAACCCTTGACCTTTGTGTTATAATATCCCATTTTAAAGATGAGGAAACTAAGGGTGTGGCATAAGATGTTCCAGATTCACCTTGAAAATGTCTTGTCCTGTACTAGACTCAGATCTTTCCCCAATAAGTTATGGTTTCTGTCATGAGTAAAGGGCATTTAGAGACAGTTTGGCACTATATAGGTTCATTGCTACTGAGCTGTTACTGGCAGTAAAACTTTTCGGTGATTCAAGCTAGGAAAAAGTTTAAAAAGAAATAATAAATACATACTGTATTCCTAATTTAAGAATATACTATGTCCTTGGATAGGGAGACAGATCTTAACTATACTGTGTATGTGTTTACTCTTTAGTATGAGGAAACATCTACACCTGTTAGTACTAAATATCTAGCAGGCCTGCAGTCTCACAGCTTCTTTTTTCTTCTCTATTTCTGCCTGCTCAGGACCCTCCCCAACCAGGAAAGAAACACACAGGAGGAAGAATGGCTTCAGGATTGCTGACAGCCTGGTCACAGGTATGTAGGAAATTATTCTACTTCAAAAAAATATTATTCCCAAGAAATGCATCTCTTGCTCATGACGTACAGCTTCGCAGCCCATCATGGGCCAGCCTGTCTTCCCTAGTTCTCTGGGTTTCTTGGATGGGAGAGGGAATGCCTTGGAAAGGCTTCTGTTACATATAACTTTTTTTTTTTTACATATTTCTCCAAGATGAGTATAAATTCCCTACTCTGCTGGGTGCTGTTAAGAAACATTTTCACAAGGAAAATTGTTCATTTATTTTCCAAGTATTCCTCTCATTCCTGCAGTATGCCCTATCCATACTGGATCTGAATAAGACCAAAAGAATCCTCACAACGTAACTATGTGAAGATCAGCTCAGCCATGTCTTAGAAAAGCTGATAAAGGCTTGAGCCTAAATGAGACTGCCCAGAGAGTACAGGATTTAAAGAGGAGAGTTCTGAGAACTGAGCCTTGGAGCAAATAATGGAATGCCTCAGACGCATGACTGAGCTTCCAACACCTTGGGTCTCCTAACCCAGTCCTGTCAGCTTCACCCTCCTGGTACACTGCTGAAGATGGTCATTGGCTGAGCCAGAATGTATATGTGCTGTTTTAGAACTTGGTGACCTTCCAGGAAGTGGCAGTGGACTTTTCCCAGGAGGAGTGGGCATTGCTGGACCCTGCTCAAAAAAATCTGTACAGAGATGTGATGCTGGAGAACTTTAGGAACCTGGCCTCAGTGGGTGAGTCTGGCCTCATTCCTTCATTTGTTCATGCAGCAAATAGTTCTTAAGCCCATTTTGTGTTCCAGGGTCTGGTGGGACAGTCTAGTGGCTTCCCATGAAAATGCACTGATCTCATTTTCTCTGTCATTAAAAGCTTCAGGTAATTTGCTGTCTGTGTCGGATGGTGGGCATGGGTTTCAAAGATCAATTCCATGTGGAGCATGGAGTGATTGCTTTTTGGTTCTTATGAAAGAGCTCTGCCCTGAATGTTTTGCTGATTCTAAAGTTGGACTTGACTCTCTTCAGAATCCTTGGAGGCCAGACTATTGGAATCAGATTTGTGGAAAGTTTTCTTTTCTCCTACACAGTCCTCCCACATCATGTGTCTTTCCTCATGAACAGGGTGTCAGCTCTGCAAACACAGTGTGCTCTCCAGGGTGGAACAGGAAAAGCTGAGGACAGAGGAGACAGGAATTCTCCAAAGTGCCTGTACAGGTGAGCCCTGGGCAGAGAGGAGTCACTGTATGGAGCAGCCTTGGCCAATGAGGGCTGGTACATTTGGGAATGTCAGTCAGTGCAGGAAAAGAAGGCTGAGGTCACTGAATGAGCTCTCTTTCCTTCCTCCTTCACCATCTGTCCAATCCCTCACACTTTCTTTCAGTGTAAGAGAAAGAACAATTTTAATTCCCTTTAAACTTTACATTTCCATTAATACTTTTTGTTCAGTTTTCCCTCTTTTGCTTTCCAGATAATATTTTCTCAAACTTCCAGAGTTCTTTCTAAGTAGAATACCTCATGTTTCTACCGCTTGTTCCTGTCATTGCATCTCTTCCAAAAGCCAAACTCCTAAAATTACTCTTTTGGTCACTGGTTACATCTTTTCTTTCACATTTTCTGTCACACCATCTGTCCTCTATTTAGTGTTATTATTTGAAAACAAATACATAGCATCTGCCTCCTTTGTCCTTTCATCCCAACCTTTAAACACAATAATTATAAAAATTTTTCCTGTGCTATTTCAGACTTGGAAACTCAACTTAAATCAAAAGATGCAATTGCTGTACCAAATGTTCCTGGGAGCAAAACATCCAATGACATAAAAATGGTAAGACTTATGGGAATGATTCCTGGTTCTTTACAGTAAGAAAAGTCTAGGAATTTCAATGAATTAAAACAGCAGCACCCAAAGCAGGGGTGAAAGTTAAGATAAGTGGCATTCACTTACCAGAAATGGTCTCAGGAGAGAGTTTATGATTGTCATGAAACTGGAGAAATCTCTAAACCTAGCTTAACACTTGCTGCCTCGCAGAGAATACCCGCAAGTAAACATTTACTGAAATGCGATTCTAGTATTAAGTATTCAATACATAATTAATTCTCCATTCATTATTAGAAAACCTGTGTATTTACAAAACCCTTTTGCTGGGAAGGAATATGATAGAGCTTTGGGCAGAGCTCTGAGCTTATTCAACTTGAAAAAACTAATTGGGCAAAAATTGTACATGCATACTGATAGTAGTAATCATGTCAGTCATAATCACATGCTTCCTGTATATAGCAGAATCCACAGAATAGAATTCCTAAGCATGTGATGAAACTGAGAAAGGCTTTAGTCATCAAAATCTACTCCTTTTTCAACAGGCACAAACTCAGCCTGCTAAGAACGCCCTGGAATATAATCATTGTGGAAAATTCAGAAAGAACTCTCACCTTATTTGTACAAGATATTGCAAGGCAGAGGAATGCCATAAACATACAGAATATGGCAAAGTCTTTAGCCATCCTTCAACTCTTAGGGATCATGTGAGTACCTACACTGGAGAGGAAACTCTTGGACTTAATAATTGTGGGAAAGCTTTCAATCAAGAGTCGTCCTTTAGGAAACACTTAACTCTCACAGGAGAGAAGACTTGTGAGCGTAATCACTGTGGTATGTCCTTTTGCCTACACTCTTTCTTCTCAGTACACAAGCAAACACCTACTGGAGAGAAACTCTGTGAAGGCGGTGACTATGAAAAAAGGTCTTTCCTCAGTTTTCACAAAGAAGTATGTACTGCAGAGGAGAGTTTGGGGTGTAACGAACATGGGAAAGCTTTCACTGACCCTTTGTCCCTTCAGAAATGTGTCAGAACTCACCCCAGAGAGAGACTCTATGAATGCAGTAACTGTGGGAAAGCCTTTATTTTTCAGTCTTCCCTTAAGAAGCACATGAGGTCTCACACTGGAGAGAAACCCTATGAGTGTAATCACTGTGGAAAATCCTTCAGCCAGAGCTCTCATCTCAATGTGCACAAACGAACCCACACTGGAGAGAAACCCTACGACTGTAAGGAATGTGGGAAGGCTTTCACTGTTCCTTCATCCCTTCAGAAACACATGAGAACCCACACTGGAGAGAAACCCTATGAATGCAGCGATTGTGGGAAAGCCTTCATTGATCAGTCGTCCCTTAAGAAACACACACGATCTCACACTGGAGAGAAACCTTATGAGTGTAATCAGTGTGGAAAATCCTTCAGCACAGGCTCTTATCTTATTGTGCACAAGAGAACTCACACTGGAGAGAAAACCTATGAGTGTAAAGAATGTAGGAAGGCCTTTAGGAATTCCTCTTGCCTGAGAGTACATCTGAGAACTCACACTGGAGAAAAGCCTTATAAATGTATTCAGTGTGGAAAAGCCTTCAGCACAAGCACTAACCTTATAATGCACAAGCGAATACATACTGGGCAGAAACTCTATGAATGAAATGACTGCAGGGCTTATGTTGTCCCTCATACCTCAGTCCTCATCTTAGAACTCACACTGGAGTTGCCCTATTGTAACCAATGTGGAAAAGCCTTCAACCATAACTCCTGACTTATACTGGGACAAACCTTAGAAATGTTATGGTTCTGCAATTATTTTTATCAATGAGTGTTTCATCCTTAAAGTACCACAACTCATTAATTTTTCAGTATTAAAGATTACATATCACTAAACTCCACCTGACTTACATCACAAAAATTTTGACAGGTGGTATTATCATTATAATTTAGTGCTAAATATTGTCTGATTCTTATCAACATGTCTTGGACCCACAGATTATTTAGAAGTGTATTATTAACATGCAGATCCTATGCATATTTTAGTTATCTTTTAGTTTAATTAAACTGTGGACAAAATGCATTGTCTTTATAATAGAGATTCTATATGACATAGTTTCAAACAGATAATTATTGGAGACTTGCTGTGTGCCATATTGTGGCAGATAGAACTAGTTGCTGTCCCAACATCCATTCGTCCCTTCTTCCTTAAAGTAACAAAACTTATAATTAATTATGTTCAAGTTGGCAATGTGGATAGATTTTTTAAAAACTCTTCTCCCAGCTTTCCTTGCAGCTGTGAGTAGACAAATGTGTCCATAGTCCTGGCCACTGAGAAGCAGGCAAACAAAGATCATTGGATGAGGCTTCTAAGGAAGCTCACTGAAATGGGGACATCTCATCTGGCATCTTCTCTTCACCATTTGTCCTTTGTTTACCCCTTCTTCTTTCCTAGAAAATACACCACGAGGATGACAGTTACAGGACACTAAATGATACAACAGAGGAGACGTTATTATCTGGCTGCACCAACCCCAGATTGCTTATTTTTGGACTTCACGTTACATGAGAAAAATAAACTCCTAACTGGTTTATAAACCACTCTTGTGGGAAGTTTTTCTTACAGCTGATTTCAGTCCCAACCATTACATCTAACATAGGGCCAAATTTTATGAGTCCTTCAAGTATGGTTGAAAACTGTGTTTTCTAATTGTTGGGTATAATGGGCTTTTCAGTGTATTCATCCGATAAATATTGTGTTTTTAAAATCCATATATTTACAAACTTCATCACCTCATCTGTCATTTATTGGGAGAGCTATGTTCCAATGCTGCACTGTAACTAACTGTGGGTTGTCAAATTGGGTTTTTTTTAATTGTCTCATTTTACTTTAAGAGACTATAATTGAGTGCATTCAACTTTACTCATTTTATGTTTCTGGTAAATTGTCATTTTATTCTTAGGTACGGCCAATCTGTTTTCCCTAAAAATGAATATTCATTAATTCACTTGATGTAAATGTGAGGTACTGACCTAGCTAATGCTGTTTTTTCCATACCAACTTGTAAGGACAACCAGAAGCAACTTGCCTTTTCTCAGTGCTATGTCAGTTATACTGTTCCTTACAATAACATCTGCCAAGTATTGATCATCTTGACATCCCACAACTGGTCCTCTATGTTGATGATTTTATGCTGATTGGACCCAATGAGAAGGAAGTAGCAAGTACTTTTAGTAAGGCATATGTGAATAAGAGGATGGGCAGCAGACCCAAACATTCAGGCTCAACACCTGAGTGAGGTTTCTGGAGGTTCAGTTGTCTGGAGCAGGCCAAGATACTCCCTTCAAGATGAAAACAATTGCTACAGCTTGCATCACCTACCAAAGGAAACAGCACAATGCTTGGCAGGCCTTTTCGGTTTTTAGAGGCACTGTAATGACACGTTTAAGTGACCCATCTGCAGATGACTATACTAGTATATTCTACCCTATATAAAAGATGCAAGCAATATGGAAACAGTTTGAGAATTTATAATAAGGCACATCTTCTGTCAATATATGAGGGCAATATAACCAGAATATCAAAACTATACAAGGACAGAATAAAGCCCACAAATCTTCAAAAGTCATTTACAAAATATTAGCAAAGAGAAAGCAACTAACTAGATATTTTTTAAAAGGAGAATCTATCATGTCTAATTTCAGTTTACCCAGAATGCAAAGTTGGTTTTACATTAGAAAACTCAGAAAATATAATTCACTTTTTAAATAGGCCTATTACTCATTCGCTTGTAACTAATAATTATTAGGCACCTAAAATGAATGAGGCAGTGTTCGAAATATTTGATGCATTATTGAACAAATAAGATTATCTCAGAAGATATAGAAAAAACTATTTTATAAATTTATTTCATAAACCATTTTCATAAATTTCTTAGCTATTGCTGAGAAAACCTCTCAAAATATAAAAATGTGTACAAAAGAAAAACTTAACAAAACAATAAATAATTAATTGTGGAAGATAGAAGATTGCTTTAATTAAGATCAGGAAGATGACAAGGTTGTCCACTATCACAAACACTAGTTAGTATTGTACCAGAACCTTAGAAAAGTGAGGACAGGAAAAGATATAAAAAATCTAAGGGCTAGAAAGATAGAAATAAATCTATCATTATTTAAAATGATATGATTACCTACTTGGAAAATTACAAAGTATATATAAATTATAGGAATTAATGAACATGTTTCATAAAATTGTTGGATACAACTTTAATATCTTAATAAATGCGAACCTCAGTAAGAGCATGGTGCTGATAACGCCAAAGTCAAGGATTCAGATCCTCATACCAGCCAGATGCCAAAAAAATTAAACAAACTTGCAATCTATAATCAGGAATAGAAAAATAATTTTAAACTCACTACCATTTACAGTAGCAACAATAATAATAACATATATAAGAATAAGCTGAAAGTTTACCAAAACTGTTTTACAGACGATAAAATATTGAAACCATTAAAGACAACCTAAACAAATGGACACACTCATTGAAAGATTCAATTCTGAAAAGACAATTCCAGACTGATTTAGGGATTCAAAAAGTTCCAAAGTTGTACAGCTCCCCTCCCAGGCTGGCTGTAGACATTTATGGAGACTGCCAAACCCACTGTGGCAACTAGGAAAACACAAACTACACAGTGATGATAATGTCCTTAAAGACACTGGAGATCTGTTAACCAAAAAAGGGTACAGGAATTAAATGTCAGAGAAGAATAAGCCTCTTCTAGAAGAGCAGAAATCAGTGGCTTCTTTCTTCTCTGGAAAGCATTTCCCCAGTCTAGGAACAGGCTGGCATAGGACCAGGCCTGTCACAGGGAGAGGAACTTTCCTGGAGTATGGAGAGACCAGTGAGGCATTACATCACATGGGCTAGCATGATGTAATATGGAAGATCTTCAAACACAGAACTGGTTCTCCCTGCCAGTGCCACTTATCCCCATGATGCTTTTACTGAGAATAAACATTAATCTCTACCAACCACTAAAAACAAAAATAAAGATGTATAGCTAAAAATACAATAGAAGACATACAATCTGATACTGTAAAACCTCAGTTCATCCAAAGGATGGCAGAGGAGGAAAAGAGGGAAAAAAAACAGATGGGACAAAAACAATGACATACTTAAACCCAAGTCTAACAATCATACATTAACAGTAATGATATATACTAGCCAGCTGCCATCCATCAAAAACAAACAGGAATGATATAAACATTCCGATTTAATAGTAAGAAATCATCAGATTAGATATTAAAAAGGTAAGACACAACTATGTGCTTTCTACCAGACAAAAAAACAAAGCTTTAAATATACTGACATGACTTGAAAGTTTTTTTTTTAAAAAATAGGGAAGAAAGAAATATTCAAACCAAGCATAAGAAGCCTGAAGTGGTTCTTTTAATATCAGAGGTTCATGGCAACTTAATTCATGTGTCTCCCAGACATAAAGAAGTCAGACAACCACACCGACTAAAGAGAAGTACACCTAAGGCCTGATGGTGAGTATTAAATAGTTACTTATAGAACAAAGACTAAACATTAACAGGGAGGGAGTTTATATAATATGTAATGGCTACATGCCTGACAAAGGAGATACTGTACAACCTTTAGAAATATTGGAGGGGCGGGCCGACCCCGTGGCGCACTCGGGAGCACAGCGACGCTCCCACCGCGGGTTCGGATCCTATATAGGAATGGCCAGTGCACTCACTGGCTGAGTGCCAGTCACGAAAAAGACAAAAAAAAAAAAAAAGAAATATTGGAGGGGAAAATGGGTAAAGATCATGCAAACGAAACTTACCTGCTTTCAGTACCATACTGTTAAGGCAGAATTGGAACTGTTATTCTGAGGCGATTGTGTGTGTAAGGTGGGATAAAGCAAATGAGTGACTATGGGACACCTTAACCCTATGTATCAAACCTTGTGTCCTTGAGCACTAGGATTCTTTTTTTTTTTTTTTTAACTTGACCCATCAGGGGATCTTAACCCTTGACTTGGTGTTGTCAGCACCACACTCTCCCAAGCTAACCAGCCGTCCCTACATAGGAATCCGAACCCATGGCCTTGGTGTTATCAGCACCACACTCTCCCCAGTGAGCCATGGGCCGGCCCTGAGCACCAGGATTCTTGATATGGAAGAAAAGAGATATGGATATGATAGAAATTAAGTTAAAAGCCTGAATTCTAGAATCTGAATTGGTAGTATCACTATGAACTAATATAGTTCCCAGCTCTGTCCATTAAAAAGGCCTGGAAATAGTGACAAACAGTAGCAATGAGAGTTCCTAGTGCCCAGATTGTGGTCATAAATATCATTTCTCACTAAAAGAAACCAGTTTTGGGGAGAAATTCCTGACCCCAGGTCTAGGGTAGGAAATATACAAGATAAGCCTGGACATCTCCTCATACCAGATAGCAAAGAACCTATCAAAGACTGCTATACCAGTTCCACATCAAAAGGACACAGGACCAAACTCAAGAGGCTCACATTGATCAAAGATGGCACAATTTAGGATATAAAAATGATAATTGCAATGAACTTAAAATACATGAATCAATGAGTTTTTAATGCTATATTTTTTAATTGGTCAGCTTTGGAAGATGATAGGGAATTAATTTATTTTAAAAACTGGTAAATAAAAAGAATGCAGCATTTATCCTACTTTTCCATCTGAACTCTACCACCAACCAAATGGTAACTGAAAAAAAGTATTCCAGCTAACAAATTCAGGAATTTGTTATATATTAATGGAGCAGAGTTTTAAGTTAATTCTGTATTTACAAGAAATCAAAAGAAAAAAAATTAACGGATCTGGGCACTGAGCACCAATGGCTAATATTCCCCAAAACACAGCAGGACACTGTGTACCTACTGATGGAAGTGCACACATCATGCCCCCCAGCTCCCGCCCATGAATAGGAACCTGAGTCTTATCTCTAGTTCCAGTTGCCACATAAAAAGAAACATGCTGACAAACTTGTGGGAATGCTATTAGCAAAATCCATACTACACATAACTCTAGAGATCAAACAACCCAAGAGCTTCAAAAATTTTTTTAAAAAGGATGGAGAGACCAAAAATGACAGCCAAAAAATGGGCAAAATTAAACTATAGTGTTTGGGGTTCTATATTTGGGTGAAAGTAAAAAATGATTACTATAAAAGTCATGAAAGTGATTACTTTGAGGAAAGACAGTGAAGGCTGTGATTAAGACAAGATATTTCGAGGTCATCTGGAATGGTGGGCAAAGTTCTGTTTCTTGAACTGAGTGGTGTTTACAAGAGTATTCACCTTACACTAATTCAGTAACTACATGTTTGTCACATAAAAACCAAACTGAGAAAAACCCACATGATCTCCCCCCCAAAAAAAATATTAGTCAAGAGGGGAATATTCCCCCAACTACCTTTAGGAGGTTAGCATAACCATGATAGATACCAGACAAGGATTATGATAGAGAAGGAAAACTATGGGGCCATCTTATTCACAAACAGATGTAAATATCTTAAAATACAAGGTGCATGAAAAGTTGGGAACCATAGTTTTAATAAACGTGTTATTACAGTTACATTTTCAGAGTATATGTTCAATATGTTTTTCTTCAACCACCACATATCTTTGTAGGTGAAGGACCTCCAAATTAACATTAATGGATCCAATTGTTAGTACAATAAATACATTAGTACTCTGAGATTTCAGACTTTTTTTGCCACTGTACATTATATTAACATTTGGAGCCATTGCTTTTCATTTAGAGGTACTTCAACCAGAAAAGTTTTCTGGAGATTGAAATTTATTTAGCATCCTCTTTGCTCTCGGATATTTTCCAATGTTTCTACAATGAACGTGGAAAGATTTCACAAAATGAATTTGTCTGGCCTTTCCTCCTTCAGCAGTGTGTCCTTTCAGAAGGCAACCCTGAGGTCTTGGGGACTAGGGGGACCCACCATGTCCAGGGTCAAGCTTTTGGGGGACACAGTTGCAAGTGAGGGAATGAGCAGATGAGAAAATGCATGGAGGATAACAGAGGCTAGGCTTCTCACTGAGAGGAGAATTACAAATTGGAAAGGGTAAGGAGAGGATAATAATGCCTGTGCTGGTGAACCGGAAGCATTAGCGTGAACTTTTGTTAAAATATATGTGTGCATATATCCATGCACGTGTGTACGTAGGAAAGTGTTTATTTTCTAGCTTTGTTTGCTGAAAGGCCCTAGACACAATGAATTTAAGATAATAATGAGCATACCTAGTATCCAGAATTAGTTTCTAAATGCCATAATCCTCTAAAAGGAACTAGGGCTTCTTGGAGAAATGGCTGACTTGAGGGCGGGAGAAGAGAGATGAACCTGAAACATCTTAAAGTCGGGAAGTGCTCATGGAATGATGGGCCATGTCAAAGGGATACAGAAGCCAGCTGAAGGGGCTTCGCCACTGGCCAAGGCTGGGACAATTAGGGCAAAATAAGTAATGAGTAAACAGGAATCCATGAATCCACACTGGTATAAAGAAATGAATAACAAATAGGGAGAAGAGAAAGCTTTACCCTAGAGCAATATGACAAGTGAGAAATCTGGAAGGAATAGTTAGAAAACAACCATTTGGCAACCATCATAATTGATCCAGGTAAGAATCATTGATGGTGGAAGAAAGTTTAAGAGGAACAGGATATTTATATTGTCTTAAAGCATCACCTCCCTTCAAAGCATTTAAGCATAACCTGCTTTTAATTGACGCAGTGGAGAAACCTGCCAGACACCATATTAACTAAGAGATAAAAGTTAACATCACCATTACAAACAATGGGGAGTACTTGGAGATTAGCCTTGAGAGTCTTTCTGATCAGTGATATGAGGTCAGTCTATTCAATCTGTATTGTGAGGTCAGAGGGGCCAGTGGGGTTAGTGAGGGTTTCTGGGCTTAGTGATAAAAGTCTGTAGGGACAGTGACTAGGAGTCTCTGGAGTGAATGATGTGCAAACTGGGATCAGCGATGGAGGTTCCTTAGGATCAGTGATAGGAATTATATAGAGATCAATGGAGAAATCTCTTGAATTAAGTTGCAGCTCTGGGGTCAGTGATATGAAGCAGGATCAGGGATGTATAGTCTGAAAAAAGCAATGTGGCTATTGGGGGTTAGTGATGTGGATCCAAGGGGGCTTGATGGAGATCCAATGGTCAGTGATGTTGGGGGACCACGGGGTCACTGATAGAAGGTCTGTGGAGTTACTCAGTGGGGACTCAGAGGTAATACTGTGGGGTCCGTGGGATATATTCACAGCGGATGGAGGGTGTATTATGTAAGGCCAGTGATAAGGGTTGAGGATCAGTGATTGTGTGTGTGTGTGTGTGTGTGTGTGTGTGTGTGTGTGTGTGTGTGTGTGTGTGTGTGTGTGTGTGTGTGTGTGTGTGTGTGTGTAATATGACAGTGGTCGATGGTTAGATAAAGTGGGCCATAAGGAATAGAGCCATCCTTGCAAGGTCAGTGGCCAGCAGGAGTTCAGTAAATGGCACCCCTGCAGGCTGTAAGTCAGGGCTAAAGAACCCTGGGATGGAAGAGGCCACGGGGAAGACTGCAAACTGACAATTGTTACTATGAAAATATGAGACCCTTAAAGGTAAGTGGGCAGACATCCTCCCTCAGCAGATTGCTTTCTGTTGTTAGTACTAACCCTTGTTCACGCTGTGCTCCCTGAGGAAGGTGTATTCATCTCACCATTTGTTCCAGTTATCTGCTGCATAACAAACAGAACCAGACAGAGGCTGGACCAACAGCAATAATTTATCTTGCTCCTGAATCTGGGGTTGGACGGGGCTCTGCCACACAGTTTTTTACTCAGGATCTCTCACATGGCTGCAGGTAAATGGGAGCTGGAACACAGACTGTAGATTTAAAAAGCTGGGAGCTGGAACAGTTGGGGCTCCTCAGGGATCCCCTATCATCTTTCCATACAGTCTTTCACATGGTGGCATCACAGTTGCCAGAATTCTTACACAGCAGTGGAAGGCTCTCAGGGCAGGTGTACCAGAAGAGAGGAGTGCAGAGCTGTATCACCATTTATGATTTGCTTGGAAGTCATGCAGCCTTATTTCCATTGTGAGGCAGTAAGTCCACCCGTATTCAAGAGGAAGCAAATTAGACTCCACCTTTTCATGGGTGAGCTGTTAAAGAGTTTGAGAATATGCATTAAAACCACTGAGCCATTGCTGATAACAGCAGGCAGCACTGTCCTTCTCAGCTAGATGCAGCCTGCAAGGAGGAAACAGGGTGTATCTTATGCTCTGACTAACCAGAGAGCAAGGTGTGGAAGAGATCCAAGTCTTATCCTCCACTTGTCAACTCTGGCCTAGTCTCCACTTGGAACTCAGAGTGGCCCTGAGATCCCAAACAGAAGGTAGCTAGGACTTAAAAAAAATGATAGCCCATCACATCCAAGTCAAGTTTATCCAGGAGTGTAAGGATGATTTAAAATTAGAACATCAAGTAAAATAATTCACATTTGAGGAAAAGAGTCATATTATTCATTCATTTAGGTACCTGTCATGATCAGTGTTCTACATACTTGAATCACATAAATGAACAAATGACCACCTCAGTAAATATAGGGGGAAGTATTTGATAAATTCAAAAGGTAGCCACAAGGTAACCTCTTAAACTGTGAGAAGCAGGGAAATTCCCTGACCTGATGAAGAATATCTACAAATTCACCTAAAGCAAAAAAATAAATGAAGACAGAAAAACATATCCTAATAGTAATAGGAAGAAGACAAATATGTGTGAAATTACCAAATTCTAACTCATACATTTAGTACTGAAGTTCCCACTCAGTAGTACGGTTTTGGTTTTTTTTTTAATGAAAGAAAGTTCTAAGAACTGGACAGAAATAAAACAAATCTGTCACTTACAAGTTATTTGACTGCCTGTGCAGAAACACAGAATAATCTATATGGAATTATCAGAATATGAAGGCTTAGTATGTGCTATTCAAAAGCTGCCAACATGACGAGCCCCCAGTGAAAATCTTGAGTGCTAAGCCCATCGGAGAGTGGGCTTCCCTGGGCAGAAACATCACACACATTGCTGCATTTCTGTTGCTATGACAACAGTGTGCCCTGTGAACCCCCTCATGGGAAGAAGAAAGCTAAGGAAGTCTGCAGATGGATTCCTCTAAATTCTGCCTCTTTTTACCTTATGATCCAACTGTTTCTCCTTATAACACTGCTGTGGTAAATCTTAGTCATGAGTATCAATATGTGCTAAGCTCCATGAGTCCCTCCAGCAAATCTCCAAATATGGGTGGTCCTGGGGACATCTGATACAAGGGTATACAGGAATTCCTTTCTGTAAGTTTGAAATTGCAAAATTAAAAATATATTTGTGTAAACAATATATACATAATATTACTTATAATGTAATATAAAGTGGACTTTTCAATAAATGTTTCTACAGGGGAAAAAAGTAAAACTATTTACCTGTACAAAATTCAATTCTAGATGGATTAAGCACATGAATAGAAACAAAAATGAAAAATGTTTAAAATTTTAAATAAAAATGCAAAATGTTTAGAAGACTATGCATCAGGACTTCCGGTCAAGATGGTGGAATAGACAGTCCCCAACATCACTCTCTCCCACAAATAAACTAAATTTATAACTATTAAAAAGCAACAACAGCCAAGCTGGGGCCACTAGAGCTCAGGGGAAGAGGAGGATAGACCTACAGAGTGCCTGAAGGCAGAAGAAGCCACAGTGAGAGAAAAAACCACTCTGACCATTTCGAGCCCTAGCCACTTCCAGGCTGGACCTGCTGAGCACACAGAGCAGGAGCCAGCAAAAGCCGCAGCTGTGCCCTTCAGATACAGTTGTATGGAGGCAGCAGGGGAGAAGAGGGCCTTGGTGGCCCCTCGGGCCAGCAAGACCACTAATAGGGTTCCCATGGACCCACGCAGGAGCAAGGAGCCAGAACAACTGAAAAAAGGGAGCCATTCAGAGGCTGGTGAGTCATTGCAAGGGACCAGAGCATGGCCGGTCCCATGGGAAGTGTTTGCAGCACAGGTGGTGGGGGAGGCAGGCCCGCTGAGAGAACACTAGGGCACAGCAAGGACAGCTGATCTGCCTCCCAATCAGCACAGGACCACTCAGAGGAGACTAGTCAGGAATACAGAATTGCATGGGGTGCGGTTTGATGAAAAGACTCAGGCCCAGACCAGAGTTTCTACATAACCCAGGTGCAGCAGATTTCACTAACCCAGGAAGTACCCATAAAGTCAACCATTAAACCCAGAGCTGCACATAAAGACTTCCCCAGGGAAACAGCAGCAAAGCAGCAATTTAGCTCAACCACACAGCTCAAGTGCTGGTCCCCACAGGAAGTTCTCCCATATTAGAAGTAAGCAAAGGACAACAAATTAGCTCCAGCACTGAGTTTAAGTGGTGAGAACAGCAAATAATCCAACACAGAACTGAAAGAAAAAACAGAGTACCCATTGGGGCCCACCTGGGACCATGAGGCATGGAACCAGAGATCAGACCTTCCACCCACAAACATGCACACCATCAGTGCCACGGGGCCCACCCAGGGCCCTAAGACATGGAGCCAGGAGCCACCAGCAACTAGGTAAGGAGCATGCCAAAAACATCACCTCCATGTGGGTGGCCCACCACAGCCACCACAATAACCATGGCTGCCGTGAAAGCAGCTAGACACCACGACCACTGTGCAGATGGTCCGCCAGCCACTGGAGTGCATTGACACAAGGAGAGTCACCAGCAGAGGCCAAAGAAGAGGATGTCTCTCTCCACAAAGCCCATTGCGGAGAGACAGAAGCAGCATCTGCTCTATGATAATATTGGGGGACCTGAACACACCTCTCAGCATTGGACAGATCATTGGGGCAACAAATCAACAGAGTAACCATTACTCTTTCAGAAGGAGAGAAGAAATCTAGGATAATTGGGGGGGAAGGAGAGAGGGATGGGGAGAGATTGGAAGAGGTGCATAAAGAATAAGTATGATTTGTAACAATATATATGCAAGTAATATTGATTTGATCCACATATGTCAATGTTGAACCCCAAAAATATGTATAATAAATTATGATTTGATAAAAACTTTTAGAAATAAAATAAAAAATAAATTTTAAAAAAGACGATGAATCAGAACATATTAACAATAGAAGAAGAATAGGGGATAGGGGAAGCTTTTTTAAGACACAAAAAGCACATGTAAAAGATAAATGTGCCTAAACTAGAATTAAGAAATTATTCTCAGATACATCCTATTTCTGGTCAGACATGTAAGGAGCTTAGAAGTTATGACTCCATCCTGTTAACAAAAGACCATGAGATCCACAGAGGAAGAAAAAAAGAGAAACTTGATTTCCAGAGAAAGGGAAAGGAACAAAAGGCAAGCTGCAGACGGGAGAAACTACCTCCAGGGAAAACCGAAAGCGCATGCTCGGAAGAAGGGAGCGGACCAGTTCTTAGGCCGTGCAGGGTCAGCTCTACCTACACATTCAGCAGGTTTGGAGGAGTTCTATGAACATTTATGACGAATCACACATGCACAGTGAGTAAACATACATGTGACACATGTCCCATGTTTATTTTGAGGTGCAGATTTAGTATTAAAGTGAGGTGAAATTCGGCTCCTGACCTCAAAGGATAATAAAAGGGCACAAAAGATTCTTTGTGCACAGACTCAATGAGCCAGCTGAAGCCATTTGGAGGATGCAGTGCTTATCCGGAGAGAATTGTCTGTGAAGCCAACTGTCTGTGAAGCTCTGTGCAGTCGGAGATACAGTGGGCCCCCAAGCATGAGCAGGATGGCAGTTGGCATCAGGTGGACTTTGAAGGCCAGTGTGGAAATTTTCCGGTTGTAGCTGAAGCGACATTACCTTCTAGAAGCTGATTTCTGCTTGGTTACAGGTAAGAAAAGTTTTATGATAGTTAACATATTCTGAAAGCGTGGGAATACCTGTCTGATCTCTCATCCTGCTATGGCAGTTTGGTTCTGTTAGGTAGTTTTAGAGTGTCTCTTTTCAGCCACAGGCAGCCTATCTGGTCTATGTGTTGGGGTATATTTTAACAATCCTAACAAGTAAAAAGCTAAACAAACTGAAAAACTCTTCTTAAATCTGTCATAGAAGTGAGGTACTGGGGCAAACAGCTGCCCCCAGAATTGGAGAGACTCGCCATACTTTCTGCTCAATTTTCCTATAAAGCTAAAACTGCTCTAAAAAGTAAAGTTTATTATTTTTAAAAAATCATTCTCAATGACACAACAGAGAGTTAAAAGGAACAAACCAGAAAACATAACTAGATATCTTACAAATGAAAAATATCAGAATCTGAAATTCACAAACACATACCTCACAAAAGGAAACAAACCCAATGACCAACGAACTTAAAGATGCTCGCTGCAATTAGTAATTGAGACAATGCAAATTAAAATCATAATATAATTTCACAACCACTCTAGAAAGTTTGCCATCATCTAATAAAATGCATTATTTACTGAGGAAAAGAAGCAAGACAGAGGAATGTACACAAGGACACCATTCATAGACAGTTCAAAATGTACCTAGGGAATAAAATATTTGATCACATATAAAAGGGACTAAAACCTACGAAGAAAAGCAAGGAAATGATGAATACCAAGTCCATGAAAGAGAAGTTCTTTTCGAGGAAACAAATAGTAGGCAGTAGGAAAGGGACACCGAAAGAGGCTCTAGGAAAAAGTCCTCTTCTGTTTCTTGGTCTGGATCGTGAGTACCTGGATGCTCGCTATATGGCTCATGATTAATACCTACTCATTTTTATACAAGTTTCACTCCACTGTGAATTCATGCATGTTCAGTGATGCCTAAGCACTGAGTAAAGGCTTTCCCATATTCCTCACATTCAAAAGCCATGAGGAATTTCAAAAGGACTTGCCACATTTCTTACATTCCAAAAGCTTTGCTCCAGTGTGTTTTCATATGTTCAGTAAGTTGAGAAGAACTAGTGAAGGCTTCCCCACATTACTTACATTTTAAGGATTACTCATCAGTATAAATTCTGACACATTGTTATGCATGAGGAAACAGAAGGCTTACCCACATGCCTTCCATTCACACGGGTTCTCTCCCTTGTGGGTTGGCATGGGAACATTGAGGCATGCAGCCTCTCTAAAGTCTTTCCCACATTCACAGGGTTTTCTTGCAGTGTGAGTTTGTAGATGTATAGCAGGCCTTGTAGAATGAAGGAAAGCACTCCCACATTCCTTCCAATCACAGAGTTGTTCTCCTGTGTAAGTTCTCACATGTGCTGAAGGTGATTAACAAAGCATTTCCCACAGTCACTGCATTCAAAGGATTTCTCTTGTGTGCTTGTTACCTGGTAGACAATATACAGAGTCACACTGAAGGCTTTATCACGCTGATTAAACTCCGAAAGTTTCTCTCTAATAAAGGTTTTCTTCTGCAGAGTAAGGAAGCCTTTTTCCATACTGATTACAGTCATAAGTGTTCCCTCTGTTTTGAGTTCTCTTGTGTATATTAAGGCATGAGTGTTCACTGAATACTTGACATTGCTCACAGCCACAGAGTTCCCATCCACGGTGGCTTCTTCTCTGTTGTTGAAGAGAAAAATGAGGATTTAATAATTTTTCAGACTCATTAATAGATTCCATGCATTTGAAGACAGAAACATTATTATGATGATTATTTCCATTTTTACCGTTTTCAGAACATGCACACAGCTCCTGCCGTGTTGGATTTGTGTTTGGATTTCTTTCAAGTTGAATGATATGACCCTTCTGCCAGAATGCTGTACCACATTCTCTAATCTTAAAAATATTCCTGTAGAGTTATATGAAATTATTTTTAAAACTCACTATCTAGTTACATATGTGGCAATGTGTGCTTGTGGGAGCTCTGAAGCAACAAGTTTCCAGCTAGGATTATAGTATCCCCAAATTTATCATATTCAGAGTAGCTCTCCAGAGACACTGCTCCCTCTTGGGTGAATGCTACTTGTCTCACATATGTCTCACTTGTGTTGATTTTTATAATGGCATTATCATTCTTTTCTACAGGCGGAAATGAGAAATATCCCTTCAGTCTTACCATCTGTATCCTACTGAAGTACTGAGCCTTTGGTTTTAAGTTGCATGTCCCATTTGGAAGTAAAACAGAAAAACAAACAATAGGGTTTGGAGAAAGAAATGGCATAGGTTAAAGGAGTTAAAAATGATAAGGCTCATTTGTGTTTCTTTTCAAATTAAACTTGGTAATAACATAAATGGGGAGAAGAAACTACCAGCTAATAAACAGCAAAAGAGTGAAAGATAAAAAAAAAAATCACCATTTTTTAACTCCTAATATAATAAATGACCCAGGAAAAGATTTTAAAATGTTGGTTAACATGATATTCCCATAGTGCCAAAACCTCAATCCCCTACTTGTTCATTGCAAAGGAAAAATTTAACTTCTCTAATGTTACAAAGGTAAACTGTGGCACAATAAAAAAAAATTTTAAGAGTTTATTTGAGCAAACCAACAATTCACAAATAAGAACTCCAAACCAGAAGCAGTTCCAGGCCCCAAGAGAGAAGCATAAAGGACAGCCTTTTACAAAGTAACTGCAGAAGTAACACAAAGAAAATATTTGGTTGGTTACAGTTATAAAGTTGCCTTTGGTCTATTCTGCTGGAAAGTCCCTAGTTATGAAACTATAAGTTAGTTGGTGGCTTCTAATTGGTTGAACTTAAATTCTGATTTTTTCCAATACAAACATTTACAAGAAATGGCCCAAGTTCAATTTTGCACACATTTGCAATTTAAGTTAAATTAAGACATTTTTCAAGATCTAACTGGCCTTACATATCCAGGGGTTTTTCAGGCCTGGTCTCCACTGTAATTTGCTTTAACATTAATGAAGAGTCCTGGAGGTCACCACCTTAACCAAATGATCAAACTTAGCATTCTAATAATGTAATAACATGCATTCATGTGCATCTGATGAGAAGCTATAAGAAGCACACATTACCTATAAAATATATCATAAAAGCTACAGTCTAGTTTCTAGATTTAATTTCCCATTTGCAGAAATATAAGGGGTAGAGAAACACATCAACAAAATGTGAGGAAAATGGAGATAGACTGATCAGGTTCCCTCACCTCATATCCAGCTGAGCATGGCTCAGCATGTCTATTGTAAACAGGTTAACTGCACATGTGCACCCAGGTGTTCCTTGGCTATCTGATTCACACCCGTGTGTTCCTTGGTTACCTGACTCTAGTATAGAAGACAACAGCTCTGATCCGCTGGGGGCTGAGCTCGCGTCCAAATAAAGCATGTCAACCTTGCCAACAGCTCCCAAGATCTTTTTCCAATTACCTAGCTTGCAACCTGCATATGAGGGGTCTGTGACCCAGTCTGCACGGGACGGATTTGAAGGGTCTGTGACCAAGCCCAACACAACACCCTTAGAATACAATAAAAAAAGCAGTAAATTATACTTTCTACATGATAACTGTCTTGGACACATTAAAAATAATACGAAAAAAGATGTGGGCAAACTGTGCTAGTGATGTAAAAACCTAATATAGTACCTGACCCTTATTGGATCAGATTTATTTGAAACAGATGGAGAAATTTGATTTGAATACACAGTAGACAGTAGGTAATATTATTAAAATAACATTTATTTTCTTAGGTAGGATAGAGGATTGTGGTTTTGTAGAACATGCTTATCCTGAAGATTCAGAGATAAAGGGTCAGAATGTCAACATAATATCAACTTAATTTCAGCATATAAACCTCCAAATAAGGAGAGAGAGAAAAATGGCAAAGTTTAATAATTGGTTAATCTAGGACAATGGTGGTTTGTTATTGAACTTTGACATTTTCTTTTGGGTTTGAACACTTTCAAATTAACAAGGTTAAGGAAAATCCACTTGGAAAAGGCCCTTCCTGTTTATGATCAATTGAATTCCAATTTCTGATACAAAAAGAAGCCTGCATTTTCTTTTTTTCTGGAGATACTTATATTTTGGAGTTCTGAGAGATTTATAGGGATCTGAGGTGAGGTGGAGCTGACTTGAGAACAAAGCTTAGAAGTCCTGCCTTTCCGTGGTGGTAAACTCTGTATTTGTATGCATTCATTCACTTATGCATTTAATTATATCACATACACATGCTCTCTGATTATCTGAGAATTTTTCTAATCTTTCCACCTGAATACAGTCATGTGACACATAACAACAACATTTAGGTCAACAGGCCACATATATAATGGTGGTCCCATTAGATTATAATGGAGCTGAAAAATTCCTATCACCTAGTGACATCATACCCATCATAATGCAATTACTTAATTTTTTCTGTTACTGCAGCCTAGGTTTATGTTGCTTCACCCCCCATGGATTTGTCACCCCACTCCCCCTGGCTGATGGAGCTGCAGATGATTACTCAAAGCCCATCTCTTCTGAGCAGTGAGAGACCCTGAAGCAGTTAACTTCCCTGGGACCCTCCAGCGAGAGGCAACCCTTCCTTGGGAAATTAATCACAAACTGGGGTTCTTTTCCTGCATTTATTTTCCAGACCAGGAAGTTACAGAAAGAGACATAGGTGGGGTTATAGTTTAACAATATAGGCTGGTAACTTTCAGTGAAACAAGTCAGATGACATTCCATTAGACAATTAAGTGATCTTACCGCAATTTCTCAGTATCTTTACATAACAATCAGTAACTAGTCTGTCCTTGAGCCAGCAACCTTGCTGTGACACAAATCTTTATCTTACACCAGAGACTTATAGCCTGAGGAAAATTTCCAGTCCTCCGCAAGGTCAAAATTTGAAACTGCAAGGCTTTGGAAAACCAGGCCCTGTGAAGTACATATGCTTTATAGTATATTCCACAGGTTTACAGTGTTTACAAAGTCTACAGTAATGCATAGTAACATCGTAGGCCTTTGCATTCACTCACCACTCACTCACTGACTCACCCAGAGCAACTTCCAGTCCTTCAAGCTCCACTCGTGGTACATGCCCTAGACAGGTGTACCTTTTTTACTTTTTAAACCATTTTACCTTTTCTGTGTTTAGATACACAAATACCACCGTGTTACAATCACCAAGAGGATTCAGTACGGTAACACTCTGTACAGGTTTGTAGCCTGGGAGCCACAGGCTGTGCCACCTCAGCTGGTGTAACCACACTCTACGAGGTTTGCACAATGGCCAAGTCACCAAAAGACACGTCTCTCAGAAGGTAGTCCCACCGATAAGTGACATATGAGATGCATAATTTACGAAACATAAATGATACCACAGAAAGCAATTCACCAAGAGCTCACGCAAACTGTCTGGAGTCTTCCAGCAGATGAAGCTGCTGCAGTGGAAGTCACCATGACCAGAGCGACGGAGATGCTTCTCCTGGAGGAAGAAGGCAAAGACCGACGAGAGGCTCTGAAGAGGGAGTGCAGTGAGTGCAAAGGCCCCATCGCGGCACCCTGCCCACACTTCCCGGCTGCCTCCTCTCCTGACACACGGCCCAGCGGCCCAGGTGGGGCTCTCAGAGGAAATGGGGCAGCAGCAGAAGGCCTGAGGGAACCCAGGGCAGAGGCGCCCAGGAAGAGACCGGAAGGGAGGAGTGTGGTTCCTCAGGGCAGCGGCTCTTTATTCCCGCCCCTGGGCCCGCCCCTCTCGTCTGGCCCTCCCAGTCTCTCCAGACTGATGCAGAGGAAGGACAGCACGTGAGTTGGTACCACTTCCATTTCTGGTCACGGGACCTAGGGGCGGAGCCCCTGCGGTAGAGCGTGCTGAAGTAGGGAGGCCTTTAGACATGTGACCTTCCAATAGCCCCAGGGACCGGGCGGGGCTATCAAAAACGCTTTGGAGGGCTACCCTTCTCCTCAAAGCGCACTTTTTTTTCTCTCTTTTTCTAAGCAGCTGGCCGGTACAAGGATCGAACCCTGGACCCAGCATCATCAGCACCACGCTCTAACCCACTGAGCTCACTGGCCAGCCCAGGACAGGGCACTTTTATTCTGTTCATTTTCTGGATGGGAAACAGAAGCACAGAGGGGCCACGTGACTTGACCAAATTCAGAGTGAAGTAGTAAGGAGTTTCCGAAACTGGATCCTAAGTCACTTGATGCCTTATGCCATCCTCCAGGGAATATAAATATCAATCTACAAGCAAAGGTAAAAGTAGGAATTGAAAGTCCATTGATGCTATACTTGCTGTTACTACATTTTGACAACCAAACCAGGAAATATTTGCATCTCAAAAACTCCCTGTTTGGGATTTTCTAAATATCCCTATGAATGAAACACCTGCCAAGATATGGTAGAATTGAAAAGTGAATGGGGGTCGGGGCTGGCCCGTGGCTCACTTGGCAGAGTGTGGTGCTGATAACACCAAGGCCATGGGTTCGGATCCCTATATAGGGATGGCCAGTTAGCTCACTTGGGAGAGTGTGGTGCTGACAACACCAAGTCAAGGGTTAAGATCCCCTTACCGGTCATCATTAAAAAAAAAAAAGTGAATGGGGGTAAACATAGACTTGCCCCATGTCATAAGTTCAATACAGTTGCTGCCTTGGCATCCATTTTTAGGCCTGATGTAAACTTCCCCTCTGTGTGTGGCTGTTTGTGATATAGCTGCTTGTTCCTCATGTCACTGACCCTAAACCCAGCACATCCAACAGCTTCTGACCACAAAACCTAATGGCCAACACCAGAGTCATGTAAATAAATTTCTCCCTTCCCACTTCTTGTTTAAGCTAACCAATCCACAACCCCTGAGGGAAAGCCTGAGGGATAATGTCCATGGACCTTAATAAAGGCATAGTCCCACAGTGCTCCCATTCCTTTCTTTCCCTCCCTGCATTCCTCTCACTCAACCCACTCACTGATTGAGCTTCCCGCTGCCTCTAGACTTCCTGTGGGCCTCCCTTCAGCACACCCAGCCTCTCTGGGACCTGTAAGTAATAAATTTCCTGTTTCATGAGTTTTGGTTTTGCTTCCTCATTGTGCCTCACCTGACACACGGAAATCTAACCCTCAACACCACTACCATGGCTCTCGTAAAGAGAGGCTATCTTGCCCTTAAGACCAAATTAGAAAAATAATAACACTAAAAAATTGCAACACTGTAAAATCTAGCAATTCCACTTCTGGGTATTTAACCAAAAGAACTGAAAGCAGCTTTTATTTTATTCACTTTTATGAGCTATCTAGAGTAGTGAGATTAACACAGGCACAACATAGAATTGTTAGTCAAAAAGATCAGGGTAGGGGGATCCTAAGATGGCGGTGGCTGCGGTGGTTGGCGCGGAGTAGCTGAGGTGGAAAAGGCGGCCACTGGGCCTTAGGCAGCCAGGAAACTTGTGGACCTTCCTCTTGCCGTCTCTTAAGGGAGGACCGCTGCTGGTGGCCGGTCATGGGGGCTGACCACCACTTTGCCCTTAGCAGGAGAGGCTGCCTCATTTACAGGCAACAGCTTTGAAGTGTGGAGCAGGAAAAGAACTGTTTCTTAGCTGCAAAAGCGAGTCTCTAAACAGGGAACACAGCGCCGGGGCTGCTGTTGATGCTGCCAGGATCCCGGAGGCCGGGGCCACGCTGAAGGCGGCCAGCTGGCCTATTCAGGCCGGCATAAAAGAAGACTCTTGGGAGAGCCCGAGCCACGCCGAGGGACCGAGTGAGCAGCCCAAGTTGGCGGCAGCCGAGAACGGGGATGGTGACGACGCAGAGGCAGAGAGGGAGCCGCCCGACCCGGCACAGCCCTGTGAGTGACCCCTGGCTCGGCCCTGCTTGGGGGATGGATGCCCACCTGGCTTCTGCCTGCCCCACCGGGCCACTTACCGGCCCCGGGGCTGCCTCCATTTTCTCACGTGGTGGCGGCGCCGGCCCGGCTTGGCCAAGCCTGTCCTTCTCGCTGGGCTCAGCTCCTCACTGAGCCTTCCCACTTGCTTGCCACGGTGCGGGGCTTCCCAGGGCCCGCGGGCTGGCCTCCCTTCCCACTCCCTCCGCAGTTCTCTGGCGGGGCTGGTGCCATGGGGCGTCCCTGGCCAGCGTCAGGAGGGCAAGGAAGTACGGGCTGGGCTGACTGTCACTCCACCACACCCTGGGCTCCGCCCCCGGTAAACTTCCTGTTACCGGGAGGCAGATATCATCTCTGTGGCCACCAGTTTGGAAAAACGCATAACCGATTTCTGGTTAGAATAGTGTGGTCGGAGCATCCCTGAGTTCGCTTGAACCTGCCGGAGAGCTGACTGCGGGCGGGCACCGGACTCGGTCCGCACTGGGGGGAATCACAGGTGAACCGTGTGCTGCAAGCTCCTCCCCCAAGGAGCTCATGCTCTGGTGTGGGAGATAAGACAAGTACACAAATAACCGCGATACCAGGAGGAAGGTGATAAGTCCCGAGAAAGATCTACACTGTGCTACAAAGGCACCCAGAGTGACTGGTCGTCTGCACCTAGCAGAAACCTGGTAGACTTCCTGGGTGAGGCAGTGCCGAGCACGGTCTTGAAAGCCCAGCTGATAGACGAGGGCTGCAGAAGACACATCCCAGCCCAGACCAGTGCGCACAGAGTGGGAAGACGTCTGGCTAGGGAGGCGGAGACTTGACAGAAACCACACACCTTGTGGGGTCGCCACTGCGTGATCCAACAGCCTGGGCCAGAGTGCACAGAACAGGGAGAAGTCCTGCATGGGAAGTGGAAGCTCAGCAGAGACCACACACCCTGCGGTACTGCCCCGTGATCCAGCAGCCCAGCAGAGTCCAAGCTGACCAGAGAGGTGGCTCCCCAGAGAAGCCCAAGACCCAAGGCAACCACACACACAAGGCACTAGAGGCCAACTGAGCAGTTACGGAGGTAGCCATACCAAACTGGCAACCACAGCAACATCTTAGTTAGTCAATAGTCTCAAACAGGTGGACTGTGAAACCACCTGCCACAATGAATAAACATCAAAAAAAAAGATACCAGAAATACAAATTCAAGAAAGTACACCACCAAAAGTTAATAAATCTCAAACTCTAAATCCTATAGAACAAGAAGCCCTTGAAATGACTGACAAGGAATTTTGAGTGATAATTCTAAGGAAACTGAATGAGATACAAGAAAACTCAGCTAGACATCATGATGAAACAAGGAAAAGTATACAGGACCTGAAAGAGGAAATGTACAAGGAAATCAATGTCCTGAAAAAAAATGTAGCAGAACTTGCTGAACTGAAGAAGTTATTCAGCGAAATAAAAAACACAACGGAGAGTTTAACCAGCAGGCTTGTCGAAGTTGAAGAGAGAACCTCTGAACTTGAAGATGGGCTGTTTGAAATAACACAAGCAGACAAAAAAAAAAAAAAAGAATCAAAGACATTGAAGAAAATTTGAGGAGAGATATCAGACAACGTTAAGTGCTCAAATATCCGAGTCATGGGTATTCCATAAGGGGAGGAAAACAGAGACTTCATTGAAAACATATTCAACAAAATAGTGGCAGAAAACTTCCCAGGTATAGGAAAAATCACAGATCTTCACATCCAGGAAGCACAACGATCTCCAAATGTATTCAACCCAAAAAGGCCCTCTCCAAGACATGTTATAGTCAAATTGACAAAACTCAGAGACAAAGAATGTTAAAAGCTGCAAGAGAGAAGCGTCAAATCACCTATAAGGGAGCCCCAATCAGGCTAACATCAGACTTTTCATCACAAACCCTAAAAGCTAGAAAGGAATGGGATGATATATTCAAAATACTAAAAGACAAAGATTGCCAGCCAAGAATACTCTACCCTGCAAGGCTATCCTTCTGAAATGAAGGGCAAATAGTATATTTCTCAGACAAACAAAAATTTCAGGAGTTCACTACCACACGACCACCCTTACAAGAAATCCTGAAGGGAGTACTGGGTTTGGTTCCTGAAAAATAACTACCACTGCCATAAAAACCCAAGAAAAATCAAAACCCACTAGTATAATAAAAATGGCATTCATGAAGAGAAAATAAACAAAAACATTATCTACAACCTAAGGAACCAACAAACACAGAAACCAAACAGTAAATCAGAAAGCAAGGAACAAAAGACACCTAAGACAACCAAACAATAAATAAAATGCTAGGAATAAATCAACGCCTTTCAATAACAACTCTTAATGTAAAAGTCTTAAATTCCCCAATCAAAAGACACAGACTGGCTGACAGGATTAAAAAGGAGGACCCAACTATATGCTGCCTACAAGAGACCCACCTGACCCATAAAGATTCACATAGACTAAGAGTGAAAGGATGGAAAAAGATTTACCAAGCAAACAGAAAAGAAAAACGAGCTGGAGTAGCTATTCTTATATCTGACAAAATAGACTTTAAACTAAAAACCATAAAAAGAGACTATGAGGGACACTACTTAATGATAAAAGGACTGATCCATCAAGAAGACATAACAATCATAAATATGTACGCACCCAATGTTGGAGCAGCCAGATTTATAAAACAAACTCTATTAGACCTAAAGAAGGAAATAGACACTAATACCATAATAGCAGGGGACCTGAACACCCCACTGTCAATATTAGACAGATCATCTAGGCAAAGAATCAGTAGAGAAACATAAGATCTAAACAAGAATCTAGACCAATTGGAATTGGCAGATATCTACAGAACATTCCATCCAACAACCTCAGAATATTCATTCTTCTCATCAGCACATGGATCATTCTCCAGGATACATCACATATTAGGTCACAAATCAAGCCTCAATAAATTCAAAAACTTTGGAATTATCCCATGTATTTTCTCAGACCACAATGGATTAAAACTAGAAATTAATAACAAACGAAACCTTGGAAACTATACAAACACACGGAAATTAAACAGCATTCTACTTAATGACATATGGGTCCAAGAAGAAATCAAGCAGGAAATCAAAAAATTTATTGAAACTAATGAAAATAATGATACATCATACCAAAACCTGTGGGATACTGCAAAAGCAGTATTAAGGGGGAAATTTATAGCATTAAATGCTCACCTCAGAAGAATGGAAAGATGGCAAGTGAACAACCTAACACTTCACATTAAAGAACAAGAAAAATAAGAACAATCCAAACCTAAAGTTAGCAGATGGAAAGAAATCATTAAGACAGAGCAGAACTGAATGAAATTGAAACCCAAAAAACAATACAAAAGATCAATGAATCCAAAAGTTGGTTTTTTGAAAAGATAAATAAAATTGACAAACCATTAGCATGGCTAACAAAAGAAAAGAGAGAAGACTCAAATAACAAAAATTAGAAATGAAAAAGGCGATATTACAACTGATTTATCTGAAATACAAGGAATCATTCGAGACTACTACAAACAACTATATGCCAACAAATTTGAAAATCTGGAGGAAATGGATAAATTTCTGGACACACACAAGCTCCCAAAACTGAACCGTGAAGACGTAGAAAATTTGAACAGACCAATAACAATAAAGGAGATTGAAGCTGTTATCAGAAGGCTCCCAACAAAGAAAAGCCCAGGACCAGATGCCTTCACAGCAGAATTTTACCAAACATTCAAAGAGGAATTGACACCGATTCTTTACAAACTATTCCAAAAGATTGAAACAGACGCAAATCTCCCAAACTCATTCTATGAAGCAAACATCATCCTGATACCAAAACCAGGTAAAGATATAACCAAAAAAGAAAACTACAGGCCGATATCCTTGATGAATATAGATGCAAAAATCCTCACTAAAATACTAGCAAACAGAATACAGCAACACATACGAAAAATTATTCATCACGATCAAGTGGGATTCATCCCAGGGATGCAAGGTTGGTTCAACATACGCAAATCAATAAATGTGATACACCATATTAATAAACTCAAACACAAGGAACATATGATCATCTCTATAGATGCTGAAAAAGCATTTGATAAAATTCAGCACTCATTCATGACAAAGACCCTCTATAAGTTAGGTATAGACGGAAAGTATCTCAACATAATTAAAGCCATATATGACAAACCCACTGCCAATATCATCCTGAAAGGGGAAAGGCTGAAAGCTTTTCCTTTAAGAACAGGAACTAGACAAGGATGCCCACTCTCACCACTCCTATTCAACATAGTGTTGGAAGTACTAGCCAGAGCAATCAGAGAAGAAAAGGAAATAAAGGGCATTCAGATTGGAAAAGATGAAGTCAAACTGTCCCTGTTTGCAGATGACATGATCCTATATATCGAACAGCCTAAAGCCTCCACAAAAGAACTCTTGGAATTGATAAATGATTTCAGCACAGTACCAGGATACAAAATCAACACACAAAAATCAGTAGCATTTCTTTTCTCCAATAGTGAACATGCAGAATGAGAAATCAAGAAAGCCTGCCCATTTACAATAGCCACCAAAAAAATAAAATACTTAGGAATTGAGTTAACCAAGGAGGTGAAAAATCTCTATAATGAGAACTACAAACCACTGCTGAGAGAAATTAGAGAGGATACAAGAAGATGGAAAGATATCCCATGCTCTTGGATTGGAAGAATCAACATAGTGAAAGTGTCCATACTACTCAAAGTGATATACAAATTCAATGCAATCCCCATCAAAATTCCAAAGACATTTTTCTCAGAAATGGAAAGAACTATCCAGACATTTATATGGAATAATAAAAAGACTACGCATAGCCAAACAATGCTGAGCAAAAAAATAAAGCTGGAGGCATAACACTACCCGCCTTTAAGTTATAATAAAAGGTATAATAACCAAAACAGTATGGTACTGGCATAAAAAGACACACTGATCAATGGAATAGAATAGAGAATCCAGAAATCAACCCACAAACTCACTGCTATCTGATCTTTGACAAAGGCACCAAGCCTATTCACTGGGGGAGGGACTGCCTCTTCAGCAAATGGTGCTGGAATAACTGGATATCCATATGCAGGAGAATGAAACTAGATCCATACCTCTCACCATATACTAAAATCAACTCAAAATGGATTAAGGATTTAAATATACACCCTGAAACAATAAAACTTCTTAAAGAAAACATAGGAGAAACACTTCAGGAAATAGGACTGGACACAGACTTCACGAATACGACCCCAAAAGCACGGACAACCAAAGGAAAAATAAACAAATGGGATTATATCAAACTAAAAAGCTTCTGCACAGCAAAAGAAACAACAGAGTTAAAATACAACCAACAGAGTGGGAGAAAATATTTGCAAAATATACATCTGACAAAGGATTAATATCCAGAATATATAAGGAACTCAAACAACTTTACAAGAAAAAAACAAGCAACCCAATTAAAAAATGGGCAAAAGAGCTAAGCAGGCATTTCTCTAAGGAAGATATACAAATGGCGAACAGACATATGAAAAAATGCTCAACATCACTCAGCATCCGGGAAATGCAAATCAAAACCACACTGAGATACCATCTAACCCCAGTTAGGATGACTAAAATCCAAAAGACTCTGAACGATAAATGCTGGCGAGGTTGTGGAGAAAAAGGAACTCTCATACATTGTTGGTGGGACTGCAAAATGGTACAGCCTCTATGGAAAATGGTATGGAGGTTCCTCAAACAATTGCAGATAGATCTACCATACGACCCAGCTATCCCACTGCTGGTAATATACCCAGAGGAATGGAAGTCATCAAGTCGAAGGTATACCTGTTCCCCAATGTTCATCGCAGCACTGTACAATAGCCAAGAGTTGGAACCAGCCCAAATGTCCATCATCAGATGAGTGGATACGGAAAATGTGGTACATCTACACAAAGGAATACTACTCAGCTATAAAAACGATTGAAATACTGCCATTTGCAACAACATGGATGGACCTTGAGAGAATTATATTAAGTGAAACGAGTCAGGCACAGAAAGAGAAATACCACATGTTCTCACTTATTGGTGGGAGCTAAAAATTAATATATAAATTCACACACACACACACACACACAAAAAAAAAAAAAAAAACCGGGGGGGGGGAGAAGATATAACAACCACAATTACTTGAAGTTGATACGACAAGCAAACAGAAAGGACATTGTTGGGGGGGAAGAAGAAGAGGGAGGAGGGTGGGAGGTTTTGGTAAGGGGCAACAATAATCAACCACAATGTATATCGACAAAATAAAAGTTAAAAAAAAGAAAAGAAAAAATCAGGGTAGGAGGGGACTGATAAGTGCTAGAGGTAAGAACGGCCAGTTCCAGGGAGTTGAGAAGAGATGCTCATGACCAGAGAACCAGTTAATACCAGATCTACCAGGTTCTGGAGCTAAAATCCTGAACCTAGAGTGAACTTTGCTGATTACATTACTAAATTCTCCACCCAGGGGTGGCATAATTACTAATTAGCATAACATAGGATGCATAAGTATGGTGATGAACTGCACGTGCAGGCACCCACCTCTACATGTGATGACTTCAATAAAGCCTACGCATATTCATGCTTACCCGCAATAAAAGAAGCTGTAACCCTACTTTTCGGGATACACTACCCTGGCAACAATCCCCAATGTTCTCCTTGCTTCTAACAAGTAATAAACCTTCCTATCTAGACTTCCAGTCTCTGTTTCATTAGTTGATTGCATTCACAGAGAAAAGGACCCGTTGTGTCTAGAATGGTGTTGGGGTTGGGAGATTGGGATGGGGAGTTAGTGTTTAATGGGTACAGAGTTTGGGAAGAGAAAACGTTGGAGATGGATGGTGTTGGTTGCACAACAATGTGTTTGCCAGTGAAATGGACACTTAAAATAGTTAAAATGGTAAATTTCATTTAATGTATACTTTACCATAATAAAAAAAGCAAATGTGGGATTACTAGTTTTATTTAATGAAGCCTCTGAGAACCAGAGATCTGGTGTAAAACAAATTCAAAACCAGTTTGGCTGGCAATGCATTATAGAGTCCCTGCTAAATAAAATACCCACTGCTAAGTAGAAGGATCTTTTAGTTTTGTTACTAATATTAGATTTGCACATCAGAAATGTGTGTCCAAAACAGACATTTTCTATCAACTGGCAAATAAAAAATCAGATTTTTAAAGGATTAGATTTTTTAATGAGTATTAAATCAGATGTTACACAGAGGAATTTATTGTTAAAAAATAAGTCAAATTACTCGGCCACACTTTCACAGAATTAAACAATGAGTTGAAAACCTAATACTAAATAGTACTTTTAAATGACCTTGTCCTGTGTCACTACTGCAGATTTCAGGCACAAAGTGGTCATTGGACTCAAAGTGTCGGCTGTCACAGCCAATCAGAAACAAGAGTGGCTTGTTACTAGGCAGACACTAGAGGGTAGGCCAAATAATGAGACCTGTAGACAGACATCACTGTGCACCAATGGCTGCCGGGAAAGGCCGGCCTTCGTCCTGGGGAGGCTGGGAGCCCCAAAAACTGCCCTTGCAGAGACTTCACCTCAAGCCTGCATGGCCTGCACAGTGGTCACGTGGCCCTGCAGACCAACCCTGTAACCTGAGGCCCCAGAAGTCACCACGAGGTACATACAGCTCGACAGTGGTGAAGGGAAGGTGTCTAAACACATTTATTGACCAATAACTGTAGGATTCGCTCTAGAAACCAAGATGTGACATGTTGAGACAGAGGTGAAGTCTTCCCTAGAACCCTTCACTTTGTCATGACCCCTGCACCAGGCACCATAGATTCATGCTTCATTTATTTATATTATAGCCCTTGGAGCCACTGGTGTCTCGCAGGAAATGCTTCCTGACATAACTAGAGATGAGGAGGGCCGGTGCTTTCACTGAAATACAGGCTAGAGGAAAGAATGATGAAATTAGTCCCATTTTTAACTAAGGAGGGGTGGGGAAAGGAGGTCCATACCACTACGTCAGAAGTTAAATAGTTCAGAAGCTTTAAGAGGGAAACGTCTCTTCTCCCTCTTTGTACACAACACAAGCTGACCCGTCCCTGCTCCTCACTTCTAATGAGGAACATTCAACCTCACCTCAACTCCTCTCAAGGCCTGCCTTTCAAAAGCTGTCACATTTTGTGGAAAGACACTCTTCTTGGTAGCAGTAGTGTCCTTTCTGATGGTCACCCTGAGAGACTCAAGTCCACACTTTATGAGAATGCCAGAGGGGGCAGGGAGAGAGGCAGGAGGGGAAGAAGGCTGCTCGATGAGTGAAGAAATGCACAGAGCAGCACAGACTGAGATGGTCCCAACCAGGCCAGTGGAGAATGAGAAACCCCATGGCTAGCACTCCCAGAGGCTGAGGGAGACAGCCAGGACCAAGGCCATCAGGGCTGCAAGAGGCCAGTGTCAGAGCTCTATACCCCAGGCCAATCTGAACAAGCAGACCTGCCCACATCACAGTGGCCATTTCTTACAAAACTAAGTATACTCTTAACATATAATCCAGCAATTGCTCTCCTTGGTATTATCCCATAGTTGAAAACTTATGTCCCCACAAAAATCTCTACACGGGTGTTTACAGCAGTAAATCATAATGAAAGCTATGTGGACTTTGGGCAATGATGCAGTGTCAGTGGAGGTTCATTGATGCTAACAAATGCAGCCCTCTGGTGGACTATATCAATAATGGGAAAGCTACGCATGTGCAGCAGCTGTGGGTATACAGCAAGTCTTTGTACTTTCTGCACAACTTTGCTATGAACTTAAAACTGATTTAAGGCCGAGCCCGTGGCGCACTCGGGAGAGTGCAGCGCTGGGAGCGCGGCGACACTCCCGCCGCGGGTTCGGATCCTATATGGGACTGGCCGGTGCACTCACTGGCTGAGTGCCGGTCACGAAAAAGACCAAAAAAAAAAAAAAAAAAAAAAAAACTGATTTAAAAGTTTATTTATTTTTTTTTTTAAAGAGCTGCTGGATGGCCGGTTAGCTCAGTTGGTTTGAGCATGGTGTTGATAATACCAATGTCCAGGGTTTGATCCTTGTACTGGCCAGCCATCAAAGAAACAAAAAGGAAGAGCTATTAAAGCATTTATATATTTTTCAAGGTCAAAGATTAGGATCCCTGTACCAGCCAGCTGCCAGGAAGATTAAAAAAAGGGCTGGCCAGTGAGCTCAGTTGGTTAGAGCATGGTGCTGATAACATCAAGGTCCCAGGTTCAGATCCCTGTACAGCCACCCACCAAAAAAAGGAAAAAAATTCAAAACATAAATTTTCAATTGTTAAAAACATTTTTCTCCACTCAGATGAAAAATGAACCTTGTTCAGAACTACCACTTTCCAACATCTTACATTAATATGGTTTCTCTCTGCTGCAAAATCTTATTCAGTAGCTCCTGAGATAACAGCAAAGGGCCTTCCATGTTTTGCAGATTATGATCTCCCTGTGAGTTATCACACACTGGGTTGTGAGGAGACGCTGACAGCTTTCTGGTATTCCTTATATTCATACAGTGCTGAACTGTGGTATCTTAAATGGTAAGACACGAGGAGCAACTGAAGGACTTCCTGCAACCTTTACATTCACAGGGTTTTACTCCAGAGTCAATTCTCATGTAGACATTAAGGCTTGAGCAACATAAGGCTTCACCATACTCCTAACATACTTAGGATTTTTCTCTAAAAGTGAGATTTCATGTTATGGCATGTGAAATATTTAAAGGTTGGAATATAGTCCCTACATTCCCAGGGCATTTGCAGTAATTTTAGATGTGTAAAATAAGCCTTGTGGAATTAGCAAAAGCTATCTCACAAGTACAGGGTCTTCTCTATATATAGTGAGTTCATATACTTTATGTAAAAAAAAAGTATAGGAACTTTTTTATGTAGTAAAAGTTCTACCACATTCCTGATAATGTGGCTTCAGCCCACTCTAAATTACTAACTGTTGTGTAAAGTCAGGTTTCCTACTTTCACAATAAACTTTTTTTCCTCTATTTTCACAGGGTCTATCACCACAGGAGTTGGAAGTGAATGTTAAGATCTGATGAACACTTAAAAGCTTTTCCATATGCTTTACATTCATAGAACTTCTCTCCTGTGTGATTTCTTATATGTTTAAAAAGAGCTGAAAGCTGAATGAAGGCTTTCTTTCCCATATTCCCTATTATCCTAGTGTTTCTCTGCACACAGGATTCATATATATATGAACATTAAGGCTCCTGGAATAGCTAAAGCCTTTTTCACATTCCTTACAGTATTAGTTTCTTAGGATTGCCATAACAAAATACCATAGACTAGATGACTTAAACAAGAAAAATTTATTGGCTTATCGCTCTGGAGGCTGGAAGTCCAATATCAAGGTGGGGCAGGGTTGGTTTCCTCTGGAGGCCGTAATAGAAGGATTTGTTCCAGGCCTCTGTCCTTGGCTTGCAGATGACCATCTTCTGGTGACTTCACATGGTCTTCTTACTGTGTGTGCACACGTCCTTCCTTGCACTTTCTCTTATAGGGACACCAGTGATGTTAAATTACAAACTGACCCTAACAGCCTCATTTTAAGTTAATTACTTGTTTAAAAACCTTATGTCCATACCTTGTGAGGAGCCAGGGATTAGGGCATCAAAATATGAATTTTGGGGGGCATCATCCAGACCACACCATTTAAATCATAGAGTTTCTCTCCGATGTGAGTTCACATATTCATATTAAGGCTTGTGGAATTAGGAAAGGTTTTCCCAGATTCTCTACATTCATAGGGTTTCTCTCCAGTGAGATTTCTTATATGTAAGGTAAATCTTAGGATTTAATGAAGTCTTTTCCACATTCCATGCTGCAATAGGGTCTTCTCCATTGCGAATCCTTACATTGATTAAGACCAAAGAGATAAGTGAAGACGCTTCCACATTCCTTATATTCATAGGGTTTCTCCCCACTGAGTTCTTCATGTCTTCCAAGTGAACAAGAACACTTTTAGGCTTCCTAACGTTCCTTACACTGACAGTTTGTCCGCATGTCTTCTTTCATGATTTCGAAAGGAACTGGAAGAACTAAAGGTTTTACCACACTCTCTACATTCATAGGGTTTTTCTCCAGTGTGAGTCCTTTCATGTAACTGAAATGAATTGGAGTAACTGAAAGATTTCCCACACTGTTTACATTCATAGGGTTTTTCTCCAGTGTGGATTCGCATGTGAAGATTAATACACGTGGGAAACTTAAAGGCTTTCCCACACTCCATACATGTGTACGGTTTTTTGGCACTGTGAGTCCGCATGTGATTATTCAGACTGGAGGAATGCGTAAATGCTTTCCCACATTCAGTGCACTCAAACGGCTTCTCTCCAGTGTGAATTCTCAAATGTCCACTAAGATTCGAAGAAATAGCGAACGCTTTCCCACATTTGACACACTGAAAAGGCTTCTCTCCGGTGTGAGTTCTTATATGTTCGTTAAGGCGAGAGGACCTGGCAAAGGCTTTTCCACAGTCCTTACATTCATAGGGTTTCTCTCCACTGTGCGTTCGTACATGCTTAGTAAGGTCTGAGTTCTGAATGAAGGCTTTCCCACAGTCCTTACATTTATAGGGTTTTAGTCCAGTGTGAATTCGATAGTGATCATTAAGGTATGAGGAATTTCTGAAGGATTTTCCACATACCTTACATTCAAAGGGGTTCTCCAAAGTGTGAGTTTTTATATGTTCAGTAAGCTGAGAAGACCTAATGAAGACTGCTCCACATTCCTTACATTCATAGGGTTTCTCTCCAGTGTGAATTTTCACATGTTGACTTAAGCAGGAGGAAACCGTGAAGGCTTTCCCACATTCCTTACACTTGTAGGGTTTCTCTCCAGTGTGAGATTTTCTGTGCTGAGTAAGTTGACAAGACCTAGTAAATGATTTCCCACACTCCTTACATTCATAGGGGTTGTCACCAGTGTGAGTTCCCATGTGAATATTAAGGTATGCAGAATATCTAAAGCCTTTTCCACATTCCTTGCATCTGTAGGGTTTTTCTGCACTGCGAGTTTGTATATTCACAGCAAGGCTTGTGGAGTGAATAAAATCTCTTCCATATTCCTTCCATTCATGAAGTGTGTCTCCACTGTGAGTTCTCATATGTGCCTGCAGGTGTGACTGATTAACGAAGGCTTTCCCACAGTCATTGCATTCAAAGGGTTTGTCTTTCGTGCACACGCTCTGGTAAACATTTGGATTCAGACTAAAGGCTTTTCCATACTCATTCAACACAGAAAGTTTCTCCCCAGTAGAGGTCTCCTTGTGCAGAGTAAGGAAGTCTATTCCATTCTGATAACACTCAGAAGTGTTTTCAGTATTTTGATTTATCCCATGAGTCTTAAGGCACAAGTCTTCACTGAAGACTTCTCCATAGTACACACAATCATAATGTTCTCCATTGTGGCTTCTTGCCTGTTGATAAAGGGATGAACGATTAAAGTATGGTTCAGAATCATTCCATGCAGACTCATGCATGGAATTGATAGATTCCATGCATCTGAAAATAAAAACATTATGATAACAACTATTTCCATTTTTACCATTTTCATTACAAATATACAATTCCTGCCCTGTTGATTTTTTTTTTTTTTTTTTTTTTTAAAAAGATGACCGGTAAGGGGATCTTAACCCTTGACTTGGTGTTGTCAGCACCACGCTCAGCCAGTGAGCGAACCGGCCATCCCTATATGGGATCTGAACCCGGGGCCTTGGTGTTCTCAGCACCACACTCTCCCGAGTGAGCCATGGGCCAGGCCCCTGTTGATTTTTTTAAAGTGGAATATGAAAGGCTTCTTCCAGAATGCTGTGCCATCTACTCTAAACAGATTTCTATAGAGTTTCATTAAATTGTTTTAAAAACTCACTATCTAGTTAGTGAGGACGGTGTACTTGCAGGAACCCTGATATAACAAGTGTCGCACTAGCTTTCAAGCATCCTCAAATTCAACATATTCCAAGTACCTCTCCAGAGACACAGCTCCCTCTTGGGTCAATGGTACTTCTCTCAAATATCTCTCATTCTGATTTTCTATACAGCATTCCCAATCTTCTCTGAATGTGCAAAATAAAAGACCTCTTGTTTAAAAAAAAAAAAAAAAAAAAAACCTCTTGTTTATCTTACCGTTTGCATCCCACTGGAGGTTTGTCCTCTCAAAAAATCCTGCTGAAGTGCTGACCCTTTGGTTTCAAGATGCACTTTCCATTCTGAAGTTAAAGAGAAAGAGAACTGTAAGGGTTTGGAGACAAAATATGGTAGAGGTTGAAAAGGGAAGGGATCAGGTCGGCCCAGGGCTCACTTGGGAGAGAGTGGTGCTGATAACACCAAGGCCACGGGTTTGGATCCCTATACAGGGATGGCTGGTTAGCTCACTTGGGAGAGCGTGGTGCTGACAACACCAAGTCAAGGGTTAAGCTCCCCTTACCAGTCATCTTTTTAAAAAAAAAAGAAAGAAAGAAAATGGTAGGAATCATTTGTATTTGTTTTCAAATTAAACATGGTAAGAAAAAAGAAAGCAAACACAGATTTGAAGATTTTGACAATGTCAAACATCTGGCAATAATAAGGATGTGGGGTCAAAATTAGATAGTTTATTACAAATGGATTCTATGAAAACAAAAACTGATGGGGAACACAAAAGAACATGATCATGGAAGGAAAGCAGAAGTACAGGACAAGAAGCACACAGCAAAACAATGAACTTGAAATATATTAGGCTGTATTGTGAAATCACAGGAAAGTCTGAGCAGACTGAGAGTAAGACAGCAGGAAGTTGCAGAGTTCCTAACTTCTGAGAAAAATGGCCTCAACCTTCCAAGGTAGAGTGCATCTTCCAAAGTTTCTTCATTCTATTTACAAATATACGGAACTTACTGACCTGTGTTATTCTTCATGAATGCTCACCTTGGAGAGCTCCTCTCTGAACTGTCCTCAACTCTTCTTGTTCCAACCAAGAGATCAGACTGGGTTTGATGTTCTGACATCCTGTACACAGGGAAAGACAGATTAATGGAAGAGGCTCAGGCAAGAGATGATAAACCTTCCTATGATTCAAGAACTATAGTTCTCATGAAAGCAGTGAAATTATTTTAAAACAGCCAAAAAAATGCAACCATTGCCTCTATGCCCCCCAAAAGATTGGTTATCTCTGACCTCTGAAACCAAATTCAAATTTATGTACACACTTATAAAGTATTAAGACTTTTACTCAAATAGGAAAAAAAGTACGTGGGAAAAAGAGATCTTCATTTTTATGGGGAAACCACCACACCTGTAAATCTTGAACAATATGGTACATCAGACTCCTCTAGAGAGCTTGTTAAAGCACAGATGACAGGACCCCAACTGGACAGTTTCTGATTGAGTATGTCAAAGGTAGAGACTGAGAATGTACATTTCAAACAGAGTGATGGTTATGCTCTTAATCTTAGACCACATTTGGAGAAGCATCAAGTACATTTAAACCTATTAGGGCAGGGACTATGTCTCTGTTATCTCCCACTGTACTCAGAGTTGACATCACTGATCATATAACACCATAAGTATATAACATGTATCTGTTCCATAAGAGGTTACAAGAAATGATCCAGTCTCACCTACTGTGACCAGGTTCTGGTAGTTCTCCAGCATCACATCTCTGTATAGGTTTCTCTGAGTTGTGTCCAGTAAAGTCCATTCCTCCTCGCTGAAGTCCACAGCCACATCCTCAAAGGTTACCAGGTCCTAAATCATCACACACATACTGGTTTGAGCCATGAAACATGTCCACCAATGTTCACTGGAGAATAAGGAAGGGAACCCAAAGACTATCCAGGGTTCTGAGGGCTCCCATTGTCCATCCCAGGGGTCAGTGGTCCTAGGTACTCTTCTCTAGCCACACTCACTCACTGTCCATCTACTCCAGTCACATGGCCTTAACGGCACCTCTTATTCATGGGCTTACTTCAACACAACCAAACCAGGAGCTCATCTTATTTACCTCTATTGCTGCACACTCTTGAGCACACTGCAGATGCTTGATAAACACTGATAAATAAACAAATTCTTTGACCAAGGGATACTTTCATCTCCCTTACCATCTGTCAGAGCACTCAGCAAAGAAAAAGCAGGGGCACCATGAGGGTCAAAATTAATTAGTAATTACTGAAATGCTGGGATGATTTTTCAAAGTAATCCTTCACCAAAATGAGAAGCTCTACTCCCTGGGGAGATCCAATTATGGATTCAGTCCTTGAGTGAAGCTTTATTTGCTTTAACAAGCTCTGGAGACAATTCTATGTAGAAAGAATTACCCTGGTGGATGCAAGTATGCCATTTTGTAGAAGGATACACTTTCTGAATACCTGATAATAATTTGTCGGACAGCCAGCCACCATCTTTTCTATCTGTCTTTTCTTCATAAAGGCAGACTGGGTCCCTGTAAAGAAGACCTCATGGAAAAGAAGGTAGGCATGAGAACCCAGAGCTGACCACAATCTGCACGTTCACATGCCTGGAAGTTAATCCATCCTTGTCTGAAATTCCCATATACTCCAGCACACTCAAGAAAACACACACATATACACTGAAAACAAAACACACACATACATACATTGCTGTCACACCATCCTGCCTCTCCTGGAGCCAGAAAAAGGAATGGTGAGCTATGCTGCCCATCAGAAAAGGGTAATGGCCTCATTTGGCAGGTAAGGAAACATAAGCCCTGAGAAATATGAGTCTTTATCTGCCCATGGTGATAACTCATGAAGAAAGTACCTCTTCCCAAAGCACACATACCAGGGGCTGTCTCCTAAATGAACCAGCACCATGACTGCTCAGGCCCAGACCATGGGACTCTGTATTGTACAGGAAGGACCTAAAGCAGAGTCTCTGCAATAGGGCATTAGCAGGACTTACCATGGGACAAATCAATGGTTGCCATCCTCTGAGGCTGATGGCGAAATCTGCCTGAACACTCCTTCCCTTGAGGACAAGATCACTTCTGAGCAGCTTATGAATCTACATGGGCAGTGGCCATCTCCATTCCTCCTTATAAAGGGTTAGTGGAGACCTGTTCAAATCAATCATTAATCAACAAGCATTACATATCAGTAATCAGACATCATACAATAGCGCTCTCTCTGCAGATAACACATGTGAAAGCCACCAGAACAGTATGCTCTATAACATGAATATTAGTAACATCAATCACCATTTACTGAGGACCAGTATGTGTCAAAAGTTGCACTAGCAGCTTTTACTTAATTATCATAATACAGTAGATATCATTATCCTTTTTTAATACTGAAAAAACCTATATTCAGACAACACTAGTAATTGGTCCAGTATCATCCAGTTTGGAAGTGGTGAGCTAGGACTTGGTTGCAGGTAAGTTTCCCTAAAGTCTGATCTGAAGTGGTTGTTGCTACTCCCCAGCATGACCAGAAGTCAGTCTAGATCTGCACTGTATGATACAGTAGTCACTAGCCATGTGTTAATGATCACTTCATATTATATACCTAGCATGACTAAAAAACAAAAATTTTTATTTAGTTTTAATAAAAATTAATCACAATCTTTTAAAACTTCCTCTTGCCCCTTCTGGTCTATTTTCTCATCCTCACTTCCAGATAAGCACTCTGTGATTTCCTTCATTTACTAGATACTGCATACATACACTAGGCATCGTGCTCCTCTTTCTCAAACGTATATCTTAACTTAATTTTCTCTATTGTTAAAAGAAACAATATGGGAGAAAAATGTTAAAATCTACCACTGGAGTTGTGGACCTGTTTATGTCTGTTGATGGAGTTTGGATGTGTTGTCCCCTCCGAAACTCATGTGGAAATTTGATCCCCAATGTGGCAGTATTGGAAACTGATTGAGTCATGGGGGCAGATCCCTCATGAATGGATTAATGCTTTCCCTAGGGGAAGGGGGATTAATGAGTGACTTCTTGCTCAATTAGTTCCTGCAAGAGAGCTCATTGCTTAAAAAGACCCTGGCACCTTCTCTCTCTCTCTCTTGCTTCCTGTCGCCATGTGATCTGCTTGTTCCTGCTGGTTGCCTGCCACTTTCCACCATGAGTAGAAGCAGCCTGAGGCCCATGCCAGACGCAGCTGTCCCAGAATCGTAAGCCAAATAAACCTCTTTTCCTTATAAGTTACCCAGTCTCAGGTATTCTGTTATAGCAACACAAAATGGACTAAAACAGTCTGTGAAGCACTACTTTATACAATTTGTAACATCGTTGGGTGATACACATACTGAACTTTAATATTTTTGAGGAAACAAAACCTTTTATCATTATGAACCCTATGTATGGAGGGTACTTCAAAAAAGTTCGTGGAGAAATATAATTAAAAGATAACACGCGGTGTTGATAACAACACAGTCAATGGTTCAGATCCCTGTTACTGACCAGCTGTAAAAAAACCACAAAAAATAAATCTTTCCATGAACTTTTTGAAGTACCCTCATCTCTAGGAATGTTCTTGGATGATAATGTGTGGCATGGGGATCTGCTTTCCTCTGGAGAGTTTTTGCATCTCATGGCAGTATTATGTGTCCTTTGGATGCCAATATTCCCCAGTACCTGGCACAAAGCCTGGCTCATGAAGACACCCAGTGACTACTGTCTAGCAGACAACCAAGATCCTTCTCGAATTGTATAATCAAGAGTAAATACATTACAGCTAAAAAACTGGTCATAACACAACATAAATCTGAGTCTGCAGGAAATGTACTGAATTACTAAGAATGCAAGGGTGGGAGGAACACCATCGTCTTCTCCACACACACCCACCAGCCATGACTTGTCTACACAGCAGAGACCAGTTTCTCATGGCCTCCTGATGTGAATACGTAGTGCTCTTGATCTTGCACCCCACAGGCACCCGATTCCCTCTGCTCATCTGCCCACAAGCCAGGGCTTGCCTGTATTCCAGAGAGCTGCTTCCTGCTTTCCCAGTGACTGATGACTAGCTCTGGCCATGGCAACCCAGTGAACTTCATCACAAGCCAATGGACTGCAATGTCACCATCTCCAACAACATCTGAGGCCCAGTCTTGGGGAGAGGGACCCCCTCCTAATCTGCCTTCCTCAGGTACTCTCTGTCAATTGCAGGATATGTCAGAGTTCTCTCTACATATTTATGTTACACTTTTGTTTAAATCAAGGTGTGACTTCTATCTTCTGGCTGGACCAAGACTTACACACTATTGAGACTGAAAGTGATCTGAGGACTTAGGCTTGTAAAGATGAGATTTTGGGATTGTTTTGGTCATGGCTTTAGGCTTAAGCAAGGAGCTGAGCACCTTACCAATCTGAAAGACATTCAGGGCATCATTTTAATCAAGATATTACCTGTGTTCTGCAGCAAGTTCAGGCTGCAGTACAAAATTCTCAAGCACTTAGTCCGAATGATCCAGCAGACCCAATGATACTCAAAGTATCCACAGTAAATAGGATGCTGTTGGAAGCCTCTGGTAAGCACCAACAGGAGTATCAGAGCACAGACCTCTACTAGTATGAAACAAATCTAGGCCCTCTTCTGCAGGGAACTATTCTCCTTTTGAGAAACATCTTACCACTGGTACAAGTTAAAGACTGGACAACTAACCATAGGACATCAAGTGACCAAGTGGCCCAAGCTTCCCCTCATGAGCTGGGTGTTGTCTGACACACCTAGGCATAAGTTTGGGTACATGCGGCAGCGATCTATCACGAAATGGAGATCACACAAGACACTAAGCTGAGGCAGTTCCTACAAGAGCAGGCAGCAAAGACTCTTTCGACAAGCTCCATTCACAGTGCCGCCTCCCCCTCAATCTGTGCCTATGGCTTCCTTGGGTATTCCTCACACCCAGTAAACCAAGACAAAACTTAGTTTACAGAAAGGTCTGCACGATAAGCTAGTACCACTGGACAGTGGAGAGCTGAGGCACCACAGTCCTAGTGAAGCTGACACTGAAGGACAGTATCAATGGAAAATCTTCCCAGTGGCAGAACATCAAGCAGTGTATATGGCTGTCTTTGTGTCTGGAGTAAGAGTTGACCAGATGTACGTACACACACTGATTTCATGAATAGCTGCTGATGATTTGGCTAGATGGTCAAGGAAGTGGGAGGAGCCAGACTGGTAACAAGGAAGTCTAGGAAAAGGTATCTGGATGACCTTCTCTGAAAGGACACAGTGTCCCATATGAATGCCCACCAAAGGTCATCCACTGGAAATAAGGTGGACAAAATCACGCACTTTGACAATGTCTATTACTTTTCCTAGTCACCTCAGTGCTTGCTCAATGTGCCCATGAAAAAAAAAATGGCCACGGTGGCAGGAATAAAGGCTATGCATGGACTCACTGACATGGACTTCCCCTTACTGAGGCTGACCCAGCTATCATTACTGCTTTACCTCATCTCCTGAAAGCAGAAATCAACACTGAGTGTCCAGTATGATACCATTCCTTAGAAGGAACAAGCTGGCCACCTGGTAGCAGGTCTTCTTCCATCATGGAAGTGTCCAAGATTCATCCTCACTGGAAGAGACTCACGTTCTGGATGTGGATGTGCCTTTTTACTGGCACCAGCATCCATGGACTCACAAAATGCCTTATCTACAGTCACAGCATTCACACAGCACTGTTCCTAAACACAGAACCCATTACACTATACAGGAAGTTCAACAAGGGGACCATGTCCACACAATCAACTGGTCCCATCACACACACCATCGCTCAGGAGTCGCTGACCTAAATGAAAGGTGCAATGGCATAATGAAGACTCATTTACAGGCCAAATGGGAGACAACCCTCTGAAAGGAAGGGATCTGTCTCGCAGGACTAGGTATACGCTTTGAATCAGAGAGGCTTACATGGTACTGTCTCCCCACAGCCAGAATATATGGGCCCAGGAATTGATGGGTAAAGGTGGAATTGGCTCCACTGACAGAATTTTTGCTCCCAATCCCAGCAACTTAGAGTGCTGCAGGTTTGGAGATCTTAGTCCCTAATGGGGAAGGCTTCCCCCAAGGGGGACAATTATGGTTCCAATACACTGGAAGACGAGACTGCCCATTTTAGGCTTCGTATACCATTAACCAAGAGGCCAGAAAAAAAAGTATGGCAGTGGGGAGGGGTAACCTACTGCCTAGAGTGATTGTTCCCAGTTATCAAAGGGAAAATGGAGTACTGCTATTCAACTGAGGCAAGGAAGATGTAGTGTGGAACCTCCAAGTATTTCCATGCTGCAAAGAAAAGATTAATGGAAACTTACAGCTAAAGAAAGGCAGGACAGTGGAAGACTTACACCCATGGGGGATGAAGATATGGGTCACACCTTGAAGTACAGAAGCTAGAGCTGCTGAGGTTCTGGCTGAGGGCAAGGACAATATGGAACTGGTGGCTGAAGAAGTAAGCCACAGATATCAACTACAACCTTGAGAGCAATTACCGAAACAAGAAAGGCAGTAGTTTGTGTTTTCTCTTTGCTTGTTATATCTATGTGTTTATTTATAAAAACTACCCATTCACTTCTTCTATATCTTTCCCACTTTTAGTATATATATGCATTACTAGAGATTAAGTTTATAATTTAGTCTTTAGGGGGCCGGCCCGTGGCTCACTCAGGAGAGTGTGGTGCTGATAACACCAAGGCTGCGGGTTCGGATCCTATATAGGGATGGCCGGTTCGCTCACTGGCTGAGTGTGGTGCTGACAACACCAAGTCAAGGGTTAAGATCCCCCTTCCCGGTCATCTTTAAAAAAAAATAATAATAATAATAATAATAATTTAGTCTTTAGGGAACAGAATATTCAGTAAGAATGTGACTAAATTTGAGGAGTAAGTGATATGGCCTGTGATGGGGACACAATGACTATGGGGACTGTGCATCTTCTCACTTCAGGGAAGGGTGAGCATTTCTTCCTTTATAGCCTTAGGCAGAAATATAGACTTGTCTAATTATTATAAGGAATTCAACTGTGTGTAGAAGAGAGCATATGCAGGGTGACGAGCCAAGGAGTGGACTGTGACAGTTGTCTATCTCAGCTCCAATTTCACCTTCAATACCTGCTATGGAATAAAAGACCATATTCTTTATTTACACTACATTAACAACATGTTAAGCTTTGGAAGTAAAGGTGCATCATAAATTTGTTTAATATAGTTGCTGCCATGACATCCATTTTAAGTTACCTGAAACCCAGTCGTACCTATCACTTTTGGCCTAGTTAAAACTTCCCCTCCCTGGGTGGCTGCTTGTGATAGAGCTGCTTGTTCCTCATCTAGTGACCCCAAACCCAAGACATCCCACAGCTACTGACCAAATGAAACCCAATGGCCAATTCCAGAGTCATGTAAATAAGTTTCCCCTTCAAGAGTGGTTTCTCTAACCTAGCCAACCCACAATTTCCTTTCCCCAACCCCCAAGCCTAAGGGATAAACCCGTAGCCCTTAATAAAGGCATAGTCCCCCAGGTCCTGTCTCTCTCTCATTCTCTACCCACCGGGGAGCTGTCTCCCTGGAGGGTGCTCCTCTTCTATCCTGGATCTGAGTAATAAAGTGCTTCTGTTATAAATTCTAAAATAATAAGCTGCTGCCTCCTCTATGCCTCACCTGACCAACACACCAGAACGCAACTCTCTTCCTGGTCTGGGTATGGCTAGAATTTATAGCCACTCTCTAGTGAGAGACCTCTAGACAAAAGAGAGGAAAATAAAACCGGTGCAGGGGGTAGGGTATGTGGTCACACCACGAGGGACACAACAAAATGCCTTAAGGCTCTCCCTGGCTTACTGCCTGGCCCTCCCCTGTGGCTCACAGAAGGCACTGCGGATGGCAGGGGGATATCTGCATTGTTGTGCATTTGCTGCCTTTTGCGTTTGTGTAGTGCTGCCCAAACTCCCTAAATTGGGTGGGTCCCACAGTGTCCAAGTGTTCCTCGGGACCCACCAATTGCTAGATTTAATAGGGTAAAAGGGGCAACCACAAGCTCCTTCCCCCAGCGCCCAAGCCTAAGGGATAAGCCTGTGGACCTTAATAAAGGCACAGTCCCCCAGCAACATCCAAGGCTGCTATCACTCCAGTGGGAACTACTCATGGGAGTGAAATTGACTGTAAGCCAACTGGCTTGCTACTAAGAGGCAGAAGAAAGTACGGTAGACACTGTGCCAATACGAGGGCTAGCAGAGTAAAAGAGGGAGCTTTGCATTATGCCTGCCCTGAGTTGGCGAGGCAGTATCTAGGGAGATCACTATACTTTCCAACCTGACAGGAGGGGCACCCCCTTCACTATGGAGATGGCACCTCACTGGCAGTGCCGCTGCAGGGATCCACTATCCCTGTGTTGCTGCCCACCCTTGCAACTGTTCCTCTACATGCCAACCCTGCTGAGGGAGCCTGGGACACCCTACAGAGGGAGGTGGCCACCTACAAATGGAGTTGACCAACCACAGATGAAGGCCTATGCTCAAAACAGGAGCCACTGGGACCACCAGGAGCTTGTCAGGTAAACAAACACCTGGAGAGGAAAAAATATTTTAGCTGCCTAGAAATACAAGCCATTCTAAAGATTTTATTTAAAAGGGGGAAAAAAGGAGTAAAAGGACTGATTATCTTGAGGTTTGGAAGTCCCAGACAGAGACTACCTACAGGCACCATGTCCCTTACCCCTCCCTCTTTTCCTCTTTCAACCAGAGACAGAAACTAAGAACCACCCCTGCAGACAGCTAGAAGCATAAATCGCCCTCCCCTCCGACACCGCCTCCCCCCCTGCAAAGCCTCAGGTTTTAGGTAGCTACAAGTCCAAGAAAAAAAAGAGGAACTTTAAACTTTAAATACTGAGCAAATGCCAGGTCTAACAAACATACTACTGCCAGCCCTAGGTTACTTAGTGACTTAAAACCAAACAATGAGATGGTGTGTATGGGGGGGAGGGGGTTAAAGGTAATTAAATATTAACTTTAACATTTGTGCACCAATTGACAAAACTGCATAGGCAAAATCAGTCTGTGGCTCCAATCAGTATGGGAATCGCACTACGTTTACACATTGTACCCCTTAAAATCTTAAAAGGATAGCTAAATACAGAAAAGGAAAAAAAAGCATGCCTTGCTTTAACTGCAGCCTTGCTTAAATTTCCCATAGTCATGGTACCTACTGCCTTAAAATATTCCCTATTGTAATAAATAATAAATTTAAGTTAAAATATGACTGTGACACTTACAAAGTGGCTTGATAAAATGGGATGCCATGGATCCCCAGTTAAAATAGTTAATATAGCCCAATATAGGTTAAAACATGGCCTCAAGAATTAAAACTTACATAAAACCTAAGTAATGAGGGAGTGATTATCTCTAGTACTTCTCCATTTGACAGCACAATCTTGCCTGTTCTGATCACATCAAGTTCCCCATAACCAATATTATTAAAATTACTAATTCTATTCAATCAACAACCAGTAAATATTGGGCTCTTGTGAGTTTGGTTAGCATGTTCTATTCAGTGCTACTTCAACAGCTCCTCAGCTGCAGTGTGACTCCACCATCCAAGGGACACAATACACTTTTTTGTCCGGCTACACAACACACAGAACCTTTGCAAAAGAAATCTTAACACCCACCTTCTCTAGGAACACAGGTGTGACATTACGCTGATAACAACCTTCTACAAGGAGACTCAGTGGACAGACACTGAAGGACATATAATTCCAATATCTTCCAATAACTTTTAGTACTGTTCTGGTGGAAACATATTCCTCATTTACAAATTTTACATACTTTTAATATAAAAATCAAAAGGCAGGCCCATTAGTGCCTTGAAAAAAAAAAGAAAGGAAAAACCTTTTTCGTGACTGACAGAGGCTTTGGCATCTTCTGATGTCTCCTAGAGTGTCTGGACCATTTACGAAAGCCATTAGTTGTTCCTAGGGCTTCTAATGCAAGAAACTGTCCCTCTTGGCCTCCTTCCATACATCATTAAAATAAATGACTGGCTGCCTATGCGGCTCTTGTAGAAATAGAGGCTCTCACAGACCCTGAGCCTGGGACCCTCCATACCCAGCTGCCCATCATGCTTTGGGCCATGGAAACAGCACCTCACAAGCTCAGCACGACTACTGAGGCCTCTCTAAGACTCGACGGAGCCAAACCTGGGCCCCCTAGTATATTCCACTTCAGAAGGACATGGCTTCCCCTGTCCTCAGTCACTTGCCAGATACCAAAGTGTTGAAGGAGGTCACCCCTCCCCCAAGCCTCTAGACTACCTGGAAAGCCCCTTGGGACTGAGTGAACAGTAATGGGAGTCTGTGGACTATGCAAACAACACTGCTAACCATCATACATGCTAGAGTTTAGTGGAGAGTTGCTGCTCTCCACCCCTTAGCCAGGATATCCCTAATAAAGGACGAGACCCAAGAAACAACACACTTGGCCAAATTTCACGCAGTTATCTTAGCACTAGATGCCCTGGTGAACAAATGGTCCTATCTTTACATTTATTATAAACTGTTGAGCCATTACCTAAAAACTGTCACCTTCAAGGTGTTTAAAAGAAAAAAAAAAATACCCCCCCACACACGCACACATGCACAATACTAACCTTTTGAAAAAGGAATTCAATAGTTCTCAAATAAATGGTTTCACTGAAAGACATAATGATGTCTTTAAACAACTATTTTTCAAATACCAGTCCAATGAATAAACCCCTGAATTTTTCTAGCATGCCCCAGGCCTCAACTTATTTTTTATAAATTTTTAATATTGCCCCCATCCCACAAGGACTGGAAGCCAAGTCAAGGATGCATACTCTCCTGAGACTCATTAACCATAGATTGTCCTACAGGCCAGGCAGCTGCTCATCTGATATGGGACCCATATGAACATAAACTTCCACCAAAAAACAAAAACAAAAACAAAAAACCTGTCAGGTGCAGCTACACATAATCCTATTAACTACTGGTATTATTACTACGGGTGTGGATGCTTTATTGATTTACAACCTAAAGGGCTACATCAATTTCAGACAGTACCCACTTAAAAAGAATACACCAGTCCCACGTTCCAGATGACTTTGCTCTGGCACAGAATATCACTGCAGGAGGTGACATCACCTCAGATAACATAGCCCCAACCCGAGACCTTGCTGTCAGAGATAACTTCACCCATTACACTGAAACCTCCACACAGTGATACCCATGGACTGCCTCTCCTAAGGCACAAATGGACAGAACATTTTTTTGTTTTTCCTCCTGAGCTCACTGTCTGCTTAACCCATGATCCTACTTGCTCTCTGCTCATACATACACCCTCACACACCCACACCTAAAGGAAAATCTGGTACACATTGCTAAAATTAATGTAGATTATTGTTTTCCCCAGGAGGCACCTGCCTCATATCAGTGAACTCCTTAACCCCCTGAGGACAACCCATCCCCCTCCCACTTTCTACCAGGACCTCCTGGCTTGCCTCTGTAACCACAACCACTCCTCCTCCTTGGTTACACCCAGTATCACTAATCTTTACATATGCTTTCCTAAACTATGAGTTCATAACCTCCAACAACGTAACTGCCCTACTAAAATGCTTAATTTGTTGGTTAAACGATACTATTCTCCCTGCAGTCAGTATCTCCACCATTCTAATTGCAACTGTCTCACATTTAAAAGATGCTAAGGCACGAGGAGATGCACTGTCATAAATTTGTTTAATATAGATGCTGCCTCAGCAGCCATTTTCAGGCCTGACATTGAAAAAACCCTGTTGTCCCCTGTCATCTCGGGCCTAGTTAAAACTTCCCCTCCCTGTGTGCTTGTGATACAGCTGCTTGCTCCTCATCTCATTAACCCCAAACCCAACACATTCCACAGCTACTGACCACAAGGAAACCTAATGGCTAACACCAGAGTCACGTATTCCCCCTTCACGTGTGTTTTCTTTAGCCTAGCCAGTCCACAACCCCTCATGAACTCAAATAAAGGTACAATCCCAGAGGTACTCTCTCTCTCATTCCCTACCCGCAGGTAAACCCCTGTTGTCTCCAAACTTCCCATCGGCCCTCGAGGGCACAGCTCTTCTCTCTTGGACCTATGAGTAATAAAACGCTTCTGTTACTTCATGTGTTTTATTGTGCTGCCTCCCTTGTGTCTCACCTGACCAACACACTGGAATGTAACTCTCTTCCTGCTCGGGGCAGGGCTAGAACTTGTAACCACTCTCCCCAGAGACCTGAAGACCAAATCATGGGAACTTACAAAAAGCAGGCATGGGATGGACACCGCAAAAGGAAAGGAACTTCACATGTTGGCTACAACTATTGCATGGTGCTCAGCGGTTGGGTGTGAGGGCACTTGATGGTGCTCTGCCCATGCCATGTGCCCAGAACACACAGTCCCCAGGTGATCACCAAGCCCTGGCCCAGTCACCACCATCCCTTGACCCTCCTAAAAGGGACACCACGCACTCATAGGATTCCCACTAGCAGAGTGGCAACATGCTTGATGGTTGTTTCCCTCCTGACACAGACACAGTGCATTCCAGAATGCATGCTGCATATCAACCCAGCTCACTTTGTGCACCTACCTGTGTCCCAGAAGTTTGTTCCCCACAACCCTCCAGATGTAGACACTGTGGTCCCAGACCTCACAACTGAAGTGGCATCCAAATTGCCTCTGCATTACCTGCCCACCACCTGCCCTGAAGGTGTGTTTGTGACAGCTCTCCCAACACAGATACCATGCATTCCAGGCTCATACTGACAGTAGTATCCCAACTCCCTCCACACATCGGCCCACCAACAGCTGCTAGCCGTGGCTGTGGAGCATTGCTTCAATCTTGCCTAGTGATGATAGAACAACTGTGGCCCAGAATAACCCAGCAAGCTTCTCTACCATCCAGATGGCTACAACTACACGGTGGCCAAACATGCTGACATGACCCCAAAAAATCTCCACCTGCTCCTGAATAATGTCCTCCTATTGAGTGTATGCAAGACTTACGTTTCTAGCCAACAGAACACAGCAAAAACGAAGGGATACTGTAGATGTAATTAAAGTCTTACATCAGTTGGTTCTAAGTTCAGTAAGAAATTCATCCAAGTAGGCCTGACTTAATTAGGTGGTATTCTTTTAAACAGGGTCTAGGCCTTTCCTTAGGTTCTGACACTCCTCTACCTGGCTTAATGAAGTGGCAATGTGGCAAGAGCTGCAGGTAGCCTCTAAGAGCTAAGGTCAGCCTCCAGCTGACAGCGAGCAACAAATCCTGTCACTGCAAGGAAATTTTGCCCATTATCTGAGTGAGTTTGGAATAGATTTTTCCCTATTTTAGCTTCTCTAGTTAAGCTACATGAGACTGCAAACCAACCAATGCCTTGACTGCAATCAGGTGAAATCCTGAGCGGAGGACCTACCTAAACCAGGCCAAACATACTTCAGGTACTCAAAGAAGCTGTGAGATAGCTCATGTGTTGTTTTAAACCACGAAATTTGTCTTAATCTGTTAGGCAGCAAGAGATAACGAATACATGTTATCTAATGAGGTCTAAATCCCTGCCTTGGGAAGGGGCAGACATTCTTTTGTTTCTTTCTGCTTTCACTCAAAATTATGTTTATGAAGTTCATCTGCATTTTTGCATCTACCTTTGATTTTTCCCTTCTATTTACTGTAGAGCCTTCAAATACTAAGTATACCACAATTTACCTATTCTTCTGTTGATCCACATATGGGATTTTTGCAATTTAGGGCTATTTCATATAATACTGGTATGAAAAATATTTACTTTTATCTTGATACTCATATTGCGCGCATTACTGTTGTGTTATAGAGCCCACAAAGTACAAATTCAGTAGGTACTGCCAACAGTTTTTGAAATTGCTCTTCCAGTAAACTCCCCAAAGAGCAGTATATGCACATCCTCACCAACTTTATCCTCAAAACCCCCACCAATTGTTTCACTATGTCCAGCTAGCTCACTGGGACCTGTAAGTGGCAAAAACAGAACATGAATATTTCCAAGCCTTTGACCCCTTCACAGCTTTCTGGCAGTCTGCATTGGCAGGGGAGTTTTCTGGTCATTTACCTATAGTGAGTGACTCCAGCCTCCTAGATGTGTGAGTATCTATGAGGAGTAACACAAGACATTCCTTCAGGGAAACGAAGGACCAGTTTGGGTAGGAGGAGAAACCCCGAGGTGGACTGAAAACAATCAGTGAAAAGGCTTTGACTCTCTGATTATGTACACAAATATTTCCTAAGATTAATAATTCACATACGTGAATTTTCACGGAGAACTTATTTTTCAATGCCCAGCCACTGAGTCTCATGAAGTCCACGGACTTCCCATTCATGAAATTAAAACTTTCATACTTCCTATTTTCCCTTGATTTACATCATTTGATCAGATGGCACTTATTTTTTCCTGTTAGTCATACACTGAAGATTAGATTATTCCATCACATTTCCTTCCCTCTGTCACTCTAGAAATGTAATCAGCCAATTCATAGAATGATTTCCCAGACTCTTCCTTCCCTTTCTCTTTTTTTTTAAAGATGACCAGTAAGGGGATCTTACTTGACTTGGTATTGTCAGCACCACGCTCTCCCAAGTGAGCTAACCAGCCGTCCCTATATAGGGATCCCAACCCGTGACCTTGATGTTATCAGCACCACACTCTCCCAAGTGAGCCATAAGTTGGCCCTTCCTTCCCTTTCAACATGGCTAAAACATACAACTTATATTTCTGGACTCAGCTTAAATATCACTCTATTTTCTTAGCATCACCTACACCCATACAAAGACAGAAAAACAATACTGTCTTGTACTTTACTTCTAGATATTCATCAACTGTAAAATACATTTTTTGCTTGGTTAGATGTTAGCCTCCTCTTCTAGTTTACAAGCTCCCTAAGAACAGCCCTATATTGAATTTTTTCACTATGCCTTAATCAACGATTCAGGGACTCATCAGTTTACAGGAAATACAAGAAATGGAGGAAACATTTAAACACACCAGGAGAATACAATCAAATACATCAAAATGTGTGACTTTCTCGAAGAACAAATGACTTTTCAAGAAGACAATATAACTGAAAGACAATAGCAACTGCTCTAGGTTCAAAGAGACTAAAAGACATAAACAATCACAACATAAAAAACTTGAGTGGATATTAGATCCAAAAACAACCAAAAGGTTATTTGGGGACAATATGGAGACTTTTACTTTTTTACACAGGAAAGATATCAGTAACATTATTTTTAATTTTCTTGGTTCAAATAGTACTGCGGTTTTAACAGGGCAATGTCGTTATCTATAGGATATGCATTACCAAGCATTTAAATCTCAAGTGTCACGCTTGCAATTTTCAACTTACTTCCTCTCAAACAGTTCACCAAAAAATGTATTTTACTTTTCTGAGAGAGCAGATGACAAATTCAAACATTACAATAAAGGTGCAATAAAACCTCCATTCTTTCTTCCTAGAAGCCCTGTTTTGAAGCTCTGTGGGAAGGTACAGAACAGCTTAGTATTCCTGTTTTTTTCAGTAGAAAGACTTGCAGTCTAAAAACGTTTATGTCCACATACAGTAACATGCACACCCCAGACACCTAAAAAAGTAGCTTTGTCTTTCCACCTGAAAATAATGTGTCAAAAACACAGAACGAGCAAAGAGAAAGCCAAATTCTCATATGAAACGTTAGCAAAAGCAGAAGGAAGAGGCGCTCGTGAACCAACTTCATTCAACCCAGTGCTCACCCGAACGCGCAGCAATCGCCAGGTTCCTGAGGCGGGAGGACGCAGGGCTGGGGTCAACGCGCCTTGAAGTGGGGAAATTTTTTATTTCTGGGGGAAAAAAAAAAAAACACAACGATTGCTTTGGAGGCTTTAAAAGAGGCAATTACCGGGTTTGAAAGAACTCTACGGAATCGCCCTTACGACATATCCCGACGCACTCCCGGCGGGGACGAGGGCCCGGGTGGCGTCTCGGCCCTGGCTGCCCCGGGAGGACCCGCGGCCCCGGCGGACGCGAGCGGAGCGGGCCAGACCTCCCTACTGTAGGCTCCTCGGCGGCCCAGACCAAACTCGTACTTTCACCACCGGCTCCTCCCCTCCACCTGGCCTCACCAAAGCGGTCTTAACAGCCAGACGAGCGCCCAAGTGGAAAGAATCCCGGCCGCGCTGAGGTAGCGCCGGAAGAGACGCGGCGCGCTGCTGTCGTCACTTCCGCTCCCAGCCGCGGGCCTGCGGGGCTGCCGGGTTCTCATCTCAGGCACGTTAGACCTCGTTTGGGCACAGAAATTGTTTCCCTCCCGCCTGAGGCGGATGGCCCTCCGGGTCGACGCACCGCGGGACTGGAGGCAGAAACAGACCCGGAGGACAAGGCTGAGGTTAGAACCCGGCCTGTGGGCGGGGCCCGTGCTCGGGGCGGGATGGAGGCGGGACCCGGCCCAGCGCGCGGTTTGGACGGAAGAACAGACCAGAAGCGAGGCTGCGGGGCGTCTCACCAAGTGCTCTTTACCTGCCTCTGCCGGTGTTCCGAGAGCCCTTGCGATGATTTTCCCAAACTGATAAACCTGCCAGTCCGAGAAACGGACTATCTCTTCCGTTCAACCAATCCAGTCTTTAGCCCTTTATTTCCCTTTTTTGTTATTTGTTTAAATCTGGAGAACCTGCTAAACTGAGTTGATTTCTTTGTGTTTTCAATGTACTGGCACTTTTTGTAAATCTTGTATATTTTTTCTTCAAATATGTGTTTTTGTTTCTCGGGTCTTACCGTAGGTTCCAGGGTCTCCCGTACGATGTTGTAAAGTAACGTTGATACCAGGCATTCTTCACCTACGCAGCATTGGTTCTACAGTTTCTCCGGTAATCGTTTTGCTGTTGTTTTCAGTGTACGGCCTTTGTGGAGTTAATAAAGTGATTTTGAACATTGGCTAACGTTTTATCAGGAATTGTTTAGGTATACCATCGAATATTTTGTGAATAGTGAGTTAGCTATTTTGCTGTTAATTTTTCATCTTTTACTGTGCAAAATATTTATGTAGCCAAAGGCGTTTGTTTTTTAATATAATTTCTGGGTCTCCTGCCATACATTCAAAAGTCTCCATAAACTCTAGATTACATACAGATTTTCCTAATTTTCTTCTGAAATGTATTACTTTTTAAAAGTTTTTTTGGCGGCTGGCCGGTACAAAATGTATTACTTTTAAAAACATTTAAATCTTTCAACCTCATGGAATGTATTTTGGCATGTGGTGTAGGGTAATGACTCTAGTTTTTTTTTTTCCCCCAGAAAGATGGACAATTATTGTACTACCACTCATTGATAAATTATCCTTATCCTACTAACTTGAAATTCCATGTTTATTAAACAATAAATTCAAATATATACCTGTATCTTCTTCTAGACTCTCTGTGCCCGTAATATGTTTGCTTATGCCAATAGCAATATCATAATCTTTTCATCCCAAGGCTTTATATCAACTTTTAATATTTCATCGTAAAAACATAATAGTGGCTGTTTGTTGTATCTTACTATTCTAGGTGCTTCATAGACCTTAAGTTTTTATGCTACCAATGATGTAGCTACTATCATGATTTTCGTTTTTGTTTTTTGGACCAGCTTTACTGAGATATAAATTCACATATGACACAATTCATCCATTTAAAACTATACAATTCAGTGTTTCCAGTACATTTAACAGTGCTGTGCAACCATCGTAACTTTTGAACCTTTCATCGCCCTAAAAGAACCCTCTGGATGTCAAAAACCCACATTTATTTCCTTTCTTAATCTCTAGGCAACTGCAAATCTACTTTCTGTCCCTACAGATTTATCTTTTGTGGACATTTCATATGAATAAAATCACACAATGTTTTGTGAAGCTTTTTTCACTTAGCATGTTTTTCAAGGTTCGTCTGTGTTGTAGCATATATCATTCCTTTTTATAGCTGAATGATATTCCATTTTATAGATCTACTATATTATTATTTATTCATCTGTTGATGGACATTTGGGTTGTTTCCACTTTGGGAATATGAGCAATGAGGCTAGGAAGATTCACGTATATCTGCTTGTGCATACAGGTTTTTATTTCTCTTGGGTATACACCTAGGAGTGAAATTGCTGGGCCATACAGTAACTGTTTATGAATTTGAAGAACTGCCAGATTGTTTTCTAAAGGGTCTGCACCATTTTACATTCCCACAGAGATGTATGAGGATTCCAATTTCTCCAGATCTTTTCTAACTCTTGTTATAGTTTGCCTTTTTCATGTTAGCCAACCTAGTGGTGTGAAGTGATACCTCATTATTATTTTGATTTGTATTTCTAAGACTAGTGATGCTGAACATCTTTTCATGTGCTTTTTAGCCATTTCTCTGTCTTCTTTGGAGAAATTTTTGTTCACGTCCTTTGTCCCTTTAAAAATTTGATTGTTTAATGGCCAACAGACATATGAAAAAATGCTCAACATCACTCAGCATCCGGGAAATGCAAATCAAAACCACACTGAGATACCATCTAACCCCAGTTAGGATGGCTAAAATCCAAAAGACTATGAACGATAAATGCTGGCGAGGTTGCGGAGAAAAAGGAACTCTCATACATTGTTGGTGGGACTGCAAAATGGTGCAGTCTCTATGGAAAATGGTATGGAGGTTCCTCAAACAATTGCAGATAGATCTACCATACGACCCAGCTCTCCCACTGTTGGGAATATACCCAGAGGAATGGAAATCATCAAGTCGAAGGTACACCTGTTCCCCAATGTTTATCGCAGCACTCTTTACAATAGCCAAGAGTGGAACCAGCTCAAATATCCATCATCAGATGAGTGGATATGGAAAATGTGGTACATCTACACAATGGAATACTACTCAGCTATAAAAACGAATGAAATACTGCCATTTGCAACAACATGGATGGACCTTGAGAGAATTATATTAAGTGAAACAAGTCAGGCACAGAAAGAGAAATACCACATGTTCTCACTTATTGGTGGGAGCTAAAAATTAATATATAAATTCACACACACACACACACAAACCTGGGGGGGGAAGAAGATATAACAACCACAATTACTTGAAGTTGATACGGCAAGCAAACAGAAAGGACATTGTTGGGAGGGAGGAGGGGAGGGAGAAGGGAGGGAGGTTTTGGTGATGGGGAGCAATAATCAGCCACAATGTATATCAACAAAATAAAAAAATAAATAAAACAAATTTAAAAAAAAAAACTTTTGCAAAAGTTTACAGAAAAACCCTTTGTGCAAAAGCAATTTGGTAAACCATTTGTAATAGGCACTTTGGCAATGTCTCAAAATATAAATTGTGCATAAAAATAATTAATTAATTAATTAATTAATTAATTAATTAAAAAATTTGTCTTTGCATGATTGCGTTGTAAGAGTTCTTTATATATTCTGTACTCAAGTCCCTTACTATTTACATGATTTGCAAATATTTTCTCCCATTCAATGGGTTGTCTTTCACTTTCTTGATGGTATACTTTAGAATATAAAAATATAGGTCCTTGAGTGTCCTTTGAAGTGCAAAAGTTTTTTGTTTTTTGTTTTTTTAAGATGACTGGTAAGGGGATCTTAACCCTTGACTTGGTGTTGTCAGCACCACGCTCACCCAAGGGAGCTAACCGGCCATCCCTATGTAGGGATCCAAACCCGTGGCCTTGGTGTTATCAGCACCACACTCTCCCAAATGAGCCATGGTGCTAGCTCAAAGTGCAAAAGATTTTAATGTTGGTAAATTTATTTTTTGTTTGCAGTGAGCTTTTGGTATCACACCTAACAATGCTAAATCCAGTGTCATGAAACTGCCACCTACACTTTCTTCAGGGAATTTTATAGTTTTAGGTCTTTGACCAATTTTGAGTTAATTTTTGTACATGGTGTAAGGTAAAGGCCCAAATTCATTCATTTGTATACGGAATTTATTTCTCCCAGCACAATTCATTGAGAACATTCTCATTCCCCGTTGAATTACACTGACATCCTTATAGAAAATCAACTGCCACATATGTGAGGGATTATTTCTGGACTCTCAATTCTATTTTATTAATCTATATATCTATCCTTAAGCTAGTACCAAACTATTTTGATTATCACAACTTTGTAGCACTTTTTGAAATCCAGAAGTGAGTCCTCTATGTTCCTCTTTTTCAAGATCGTTTTGGCTATCTGGTGTTCTTTCCATTTCTATTTATAAAGTGTAGGATTAGCTTGTCCATTTCTGCCAAGAATGCAGTACTAAAGAAAAAATTAACCAGTGGCACTTATGAAAGCATGGTAAGGCAGGCTTTACTCAGAACCATTACTGTAGGTATGGAAACCACTGCTATAAGATTTTGCAGCAGAGGAGAGAGATTGGGCTAACTCTGAATACAGCATAAGCAAATGGAAATTTATAGCCTAGGAAAAGAGTGAGGGTCAGTGGATGGAAAATTACTAAGAGGAAGTCAGGGGTATGGAAGATTGTGGATAAATCAACCTAACAGGTTTCTTGCTGGAGACAGGCCTAAGTGATCAGACATTACTTGAGAGATGGTTTGATCTGATACTGAGAGTGGCAGGTTCTTGCTAAACTGATTTGGCAGGGTTCTTGTCAAAACTGGATTTTACAAAGAAGTGCACAAATAGGCCAAAGGTTGCAAAGCCTGACAATAATTTGGTAAAGCAAAGAATCTTTGTCATCATCTGGAATTCTGATATTGTGTTTAATCTATAGACCAATTTGGGGAGTACTGCCATCTTAACAATATTAGGTGCTCTAGTCCATGAACACGGGGTATCTTGCCACTGCTTTCAGTCTTAATTTATGAACCTTTTGTAGCTTTCAGTATACAAGTCTTGCACATATTTTATTAAATCTATTCCTAAGTATTTTATTATTTTAATGCTATCATAAGTGGAATCGTTTTCTTAATTTCATTTTTGGATTGTGTAATGATAATATATAGAAAAACAATTGAATTTTCTATATTAATATTGTTACCTGCTACCTTATTGAACTTAGTTCTGTTAATTTTTTACTGGATTCCTGAACTTACCTAAAAGATCATGTTATCTACTAATATAGATAGATTAACTTCATTTTTTCCAGTCTGGAATCATTTTTTTTTCTTGCTCATTTACTTTTAAGAATTCCAGATGGGTGCAGAATTTTATGAGATGCAGTTTCATCTTCCCTTGTTTTGTTTTTGTTTTTTGGCAGCCCATGACCTTGTTGTTACCAGCACCATGCTCTCCCAAGTGAGCTAACCGGCCACCCCTTTCCCTTGTAATAATACTATTTTTTCTCTCTTCTCTAATGAAGTAATCAATTACATTGAGGATGTTCCCAATAATAAGCCATTCCTGCAATCCTGGAATAAAACTAGTCATAGTGCACTATTCTTTTCTGTCATAGCTGAATTAATTTTACTAATATTTTATTTAGGATATTTGCATACAAATAAGTTTTCTTTAAAATATCATTACCTTCGGCTGGCCAGTTAGCTCACTGGGTTAGAGCCTGGTGCGTATAACACCAAGGTCAAGGGTTCAGATCCCCAGGCTGGCCAGCTGCCAAAAAAAATAAAACATAAAAATAATAATAATAAATTATAATTACTTAGTACTAATTTAATCTTACTAAGTACCACTAAATATTCTAAGTTTTCTCTTATGTGAGTGTATACATTCACTTATTTGATTCTCACAATACCAAATCATGAGTTATAAAATTCACATTCAGTTTATAAAAGATGAGACTGAGGCATCTAACTTCTCCAAAATTACACAGCCAAAATTTCAAGAGGCAGAATCAAAACATGTGCTCTGGCAGTCTGACTCCTGATTCTGTACCCCTAACCTATTTGCTCTATGACCAGTCCAGCTTAAAGTCTCCTCACATTTCTAAATGTACTTACCCTCTCTGTAAAATGCTGAGATCTTCACATTCATGTCTACCTGGTTGAATAAGTATTTCTCTGGAGGACCAACTCCCCATTTATATAAAATTAACTTGTCAATAACTCAACCACTATCCTTTTCTCATTTTTCTTTCACGAAAATAGAAGTCATCCCAAAAGGAGAACACAAAGGGAAGGCATGTGAATTCACACAATTCCCACTATACATACATGGAAGTCATTCCACATTGAGTCACCGTACGTGCATGCATACACACACACACACACAGAAACACATACATACACACACAACACACTGCTGTGTATGCACATGGTGTCACCTGGAACTTGAGTAGCTGCATGCAGGTAACAAAGACAATGGCTAAGAACAAATTAAGAGGGCAAAAGTCTGGGAATATATTTCATATAACCAGCCAAAAAATTTAAGGCTGTTCCTTTTCTCTCAGCCCTTAGAAAATGTTTAATTTGCTCTTGGCCTCTATGGTTTCTAATGAGAAATCCGCAGTCAGTTGAATTGTCCTCTTAAAAGTAATGTCATTATTCTCAGGCTCATTTCAAGACTATGTCTTTATTTATTTATTTTTTTCTTTTTTAAAGATGACCGGTAAGGGGATCTTAACCCTTGACTTGGTGTTGTCAGCACCACGCTCACCCAGTGAGCTAACCGGCCATCCCTATATGGGATCCGAACCCATGGCCTTGGTGTTATCAGCACCGCACTCTCCCGAGTGAGCCACAGGCCGGCCCCTCAAGACTTTGTTTTTAGCTTTCAGCACTTTGATTACAATATGTGAGGGCCTGGATTTCTTTGGGGTTATCAATGTTTTGGTTTCACTGAACTTCTTGAATCTGATGATTTATGTCTTTCACCAAACTTGAGAAGTTTTTCATCATTACATTTCAAAAATTTTTACAGCGTCCTACTTTCCCCTCTTCTTCTAGGACTCTGATAACATGAATATTAAGCTTTTGGTACTGTCACACAGCCCCCTGAGGCTCTGCTACTAGTATGCCAAATAATTCTGAATTATATTTGGGGCATTTTGAATATTACGACACCCCAGGCTTTTAAATCCTATGGAGAATGTAGTTTTTTGGTTTTAACCAGGCAACTAACTCCCCAGTTGGGTTCAGCTTACAAGTTTCAATCAGCACTCTTTGGGTTTTGGTTTCAATGTCAGTTCCATTTTCAAAGACTTTGCAGTACTGGGCTGGCCCATGGCTCACTTGGGAGAGTGTGGTGCTGATAACACCAAGGCCACAGGTTCGGATCCCTATATAGGGATGGCCGGTTAGCTCACTTGGGAGAGCGTGGTGCTGACAACACCAAGTCAAGGGTTAAGATCCCCTTACCGGTCATCTTTTGGAAAAAAAAAAAAAACACAAAGACTTTGCAGTGCTATTTATGTCTCTACCTAGAGGCTAGACTACATAGAAGGTCGTCTGTGTCACAGTCCAGTTGTCAATGTCCATGGTATGTCTCACTGCCACCACAGTATTGCTTGGAGACTGGGGGCAAATGAATGGAAAAATTAAACTGTGACATGTAGAAAACCCTAAAGATTAGATGAAAAAAATCATTGGAACTAATAAACAAATCAGGAAAGTTGCAGGATACAAAATCAAGGTGGTACTGGAAGAGGTCTGGGGAAGCCTGATGGCCAGCCTCGACCCACCCTTCCTCTACCAGGTTCTTTTACTCCGCCACAGGAAAGAATTTAAGAGCCAGAGTCACAGTAGAAAATGAAAGCAGGTTAAGTGTAAAGAATAAAAAATACAGACTTCACAGGAAAATTGTGGCCTAGCTCCAGAGACTGAGCAGCAGCCACACCAAGTTTAATACAAAAGTAAGAAATATGTACATAAGGTTTAGTACAAAGTGCAGGCTTGCTCAAGACAGTGAGCAGCTGCCCACTAAAAGTTAAGTTCAACAAAAGAGAAAAGCATACACACCTCACTGGCAAAGTGCAGGCTGGCCCCAGCGTAGGTGAGCCACAGCCCTGCCTTCTGCCTGGGTTCCACTTTTATAGTTTTTACTATCTTCACACATTCATGCTATCTAATGAATATCCAATTATGGGGGTGATTCCCAGTTATGTAACAGGTTTCTGTATGCTTTGTTGGTCTCTCTTAGGGCATGCTCATTGGTCAAATTCCTCCACATATTTAAATATATTAGGTGCTCTATAGCGCCTCCAGTGGAAGGGCATTCCAAGGATAAATTCCTTTTTACTCAGCATGCTTGGCCAGTGAGATTACATAAATCTGCCCCCTGTGGTCTCAATCTCCATGTGCTGATGTCAAAAATAGGTGCTACAGCCCAACATAGTTTAGGACCCAGACTCATGATGGGATTAGCACCCTGTGAAGAAGAGACACAAAACAGCTTGCTGGCTCTCAGCCAACTGAAGACGGCCAGCCAGAGGGCACACTTCCAGCTTCCAGAACAATGAGAAAATAAATTTCTGTTGTTTCAGCCACCCAGTCTATGATAATTTGTTATAGCAGTACACTCTCACTACTATACAACACAAACCAGAAATACACTATAGTAACCAAACCAAATTTTGTTGAAATGAATTAACAAAACTAAATAAATTCTAGTAGTATTAATATAAAAAAGAACAAAGAAATGATTTTTTAAATGAAAAAGGAGATACAAAAGGTATATAATTATTAACAATACAAATACTAAAAATATCAAAAAATATTATGAACTTTAAGTTCAGAAATACAAAAATACCTGTAAAAACATTTGCTGAAACAAAACTTGCCAAACCTTACTTAAGGTGAAACTGGAAAACTTACCACTCCAACAAATGTAAAAAAAAATTCGAACCCATGCTTTAAAATCATTCAAAAACATGAAAAGAAAAACCAATAATGATGGCAACAAGTAATGCAAATTCAGATGACTTTGCAAGTGAATTTTGACTGATATAAAGACACAATTATTATCACATGGAAATAGTTTGAGTTAAGAAAAGGAGGAAATACTGTCTTCATACAAAAAAACCGGACAAGAATAGAGTAAGAAAAGAATGTTACATGCCAATGTTACTTAATAATACTTTGTAAAAAACAAAAAATATTTAATAAATTCTTAAAGTATTCATAAGGAAGCCTCCCAAAACTATGAAAAATAGAAAAAAGCCTCAACCTTATTGATGGAGTTTGGATGTGTTGTCCCCTCCAAAACTCATGTGGAAATTTAATCTCCAATGTGACAGTGTTGGAAACTGATTGAGTCATGGGGGTGGATCCCTCATGAATGGATTAATGCTCTCCCTGGGGGAGGGGGAGTAATGAGTGAGTTCTCACTCTATTAGTTCCCATGAGAGCTCATTGCTTAAAAAGACCCAGGCACCTTCTCCCTCTCTCTCTTGCTTCCTCTCTCTTGCTTCCTCTCACCATGTGATCTGCTTGTACCTGCCAGCTGCCTGCCACTTTCCACCATGAGTAGAAGCAGTCTGAGGCCCAAGCCAGATGCAGCTGTCCCAGAATCATAAGCCAAATAAACCTCTCTTCTTTATAAATTACCCAGTCTCGGGTAATTCTGTTATAGCAACACAAAACAGACTAATACAGAAAATTGATACCAAGGAGTGGGGTGTTGCTATACAGATACTTGAAAATGTGGATGAAGCTTTGGAACTGGGTAATGGCCAAAGGTTGGAGGAGTTTGAACGACTCAGAAGGAGAGAAAAGTCGAGGGAAAGTTTGGAATGTCTTAGAGACTTATGTGGTGGCAAGCAGAATGCTGATAGAAATGTGGACGGTAAAGGCCATGTGGAGGATGAGGTCTCAGAAATGAGGGACCTATTGGGAATTGGACAGAAGATAACCCTTGCTACACCATAGCAAGGAAGCTGGCTGCGTTGTGTCCATGCCCTTGGACTTTGTGGAAGTTGGAACTTAGGAGTTGTGAACCAGAGCATTTGGCCAAAGAAATTCCTAAGCAGCAAAGCATTAAGGAAGCTGCATGGCTACTTCTAACAGCTTTCTCTGAGTTATGGCAGCAAAGACATAATGTAAAGCCAGAATTTAAAAGGGAAGCAGAATGTAAAGTTTTGGAAAATTTGCAGCCCAGCCATGCGGTAGAGAAGTGGAGAGCAGGAGAAAAAATGCAAGGGTGAAGCTGATAAACTGTTTGCTAAAGGCATTATCTTGGTGGTGAGGCAGCCAGATGCTAAGAACCAGGACAATGGGGAAAATGCCCGAAAGGCATTTCAGAAGTCTGGAAGGGTGCCCCATCCATCACAGGCCCTGAGACCTAGAAGGACTGAGTTATCCTGTTGGACAGACCTGGGGCAGAGCTTCCCTCAGGAATCTTCTCCCTGCATCCCAGCTGCTCTGGCTGGAGCAACCCCAAATGTGGTTCATACAGCAGCCCTGGAGAGTAGAGGCCTGAAATCTCTGTGGCGTCCACGTTGTGTTAAGTCTGTAGGCCAGCAAGACGTGAGAGCAGTGGAGTCATGGCAGCCTCCACCCAGATTCCAGAGGATGTATGGAAAAGCCTGGAAGCCCAGGCAGAGACCTGCCACAAGGGTGGAGCCAACACAGAGGTCGTCTACTAGAGCAATGCGGAGCAGAAAAGTGGGGTTGGAGCCCCTACAGAGAGCCCCCACCTAGGAAATGTCTAGTATAGCCGAGACACCAGGGCTTCTGCCAGGACCCCAGAACTCCAGGGCCACTGGTAACGTGCAATGCAGGCCTGGAAAAGCCACAGGCACCAGTGTGACCCACTGGGCTGTGCCTGGCAGAGCTGTGGGAACAAGGCTACGTGATGCTTTGGGGGCCCAGATGCCCAATTGTGCCCAGAATGCAGGACTTGGAGTCAAAGAACATTATTTTGGAGATTGAAGATATAATGTCTACTCTGCTGGGTTTCAGACTTGTTTGGGACCTGTTTCTCCTTTTTTCTGGCCTATTTCTCCTTTTTGGAATGGGAATGTATACCCAATGCCTGTTCCACCATTGTATCTTGGCAGTAGATAAATTTGGTTTTGTTTTTCAGGTTCACAGCTGGAAGGACTTTTGCTTTTGGTCTCAGATGAGACTTTGGACATTGGACTTTTAAGTTGGTACTGGAGCAAGCTAAGACTTTTGGGACTGTTGGGATAGAATGATTTTATTTTGTATGTGAGAGTGATATGAGTTTTGGGGATCCAGGGCAGAATGATGGAGTTTGGATGTGTTGTCTCCCCAGAACTTGTGGAAATTTGATCTCTAATGTGACAGTGTTGGAAACTGATTGAGTCATGGGGGTGGATCCCTCATGAATGGATTAATGCTCTCCCTGGGGGAAGGGGAGTAATGAGTGAGTTCTCACTCTATTAGTTCCCATGAGAGCTCATTGCTTAAAAAGACCCTGGTACCTTCTCCCTCTCTCTCTTGCTTCTTCTCTCTTGCTTCCTCTCACCTTGTGATCTGCTTGTACCCGCCGGCTGCCTGCCACTTTTCACCCTGAATAGAAGCAGTCTGAAGCCCAGGCCAGATGCAGCTGTCCCAGAATCATAAGCCAAATAAACCTCTCTTTATAAATTACCCAGTCTCGGGTAATTCTGTTATAGCAACGCAAAACGGACTAAAACACTTATAAAATCTATAACAGCCAATACAGTGGAAAACGTGCCATTAGGATTAGAAAGAAAAGTATACTGCTTTTACTACTTCTATGTAGAGGATTCATAAAGCAAATGTACTTCACAGGGCTTGGTTTTCCAAAGCCTTGCAGTATCACATATTGACCTTGAAAAGGAATGGAAATTTCCCCCAGGCTATAAAGTCTCTGTTGTAAGATAAAGAATTGTAACACAGCAAGGTTGCTGGCTCAAAGACAGACAAGCTACTGATTGGTATGTAAAGTTACTTGGAAGCTTCTGGAGGGAGAAGGAATGTTTGCTAAAATCAAGCTTTTGTTGGGGGATCACTTAATTGCCTAATAGAAAGTCATCTGACTTGTTTTTACTGAATGTTACCAGCTTCTATTGTTAAACTTGTTAAAACTATGTCTCTTCCTGTAACTTGCTGGGCTGGAGAGTAAATACAGGAAGAGAACCCCAATTCATGGTTAATTTCCCAAATGGAAGGAATGCATCATGCTTGAGGGTTCTGGGATATTAACCCCTTTCTGGGGCATCTCACTGCTCAGAATAGAAGGGCTTTGAGTAATCTTTGGTGGCTCCATCACCCAGGGGGAAAGGAGTGACAAATCCATGGGAGGCAAAGCAACACTTCTAATCATTATTGTACAGGAGGTCTTGTTCAGCCAGGAAAGCAAGAAAAAAACCTAAATGATATAAGGTTTTAAATGAAAAAGTCAAACCATCATTAGTTATAGATGATATGCTTGCTTGTGTGGAAAACACAAAAGAATACATAAAAACTAGAATTTTTAAGAATGTTTAGCAAGGCTTCTAGTAAAATGCAATATACATAGATCAATTTCATTTTATATATGACAATCAGATTTCAGCCTCTGGGGCAGGACCATGTCTAGACTGTGAGGGCTGGGGTATCACCTGTTAATGACACTGTCACTAGGAGTCCAAGCACTGACTCCAACCTGCAGCACTGACCTCACCCATAACCCACAAGTGCTTAGACTCAGGTACCTGTGAACAAGTTCTGGAGGGACTTTGTATTAGTCCGTTTTGTGTTGCTATAACAGAATACCTGAAACTGGGTGATTTATAAAGAAAATGAAATTTACTGCTTACAGTTTCTGAGGCTAGGAAGTCCAAAGTCCATTTGGTGGTGGCAGCAGTGAACCAGAGGTCTCACACTGCAAGATGGTGGAAGCAGAGAGAGACAGACTCTCCTCTTCTTTTAAAGCCCTCAGAACCACGCCCCTTATCACCATTTTTATTCCATTCACTACTTCACGGTCTTACAATCCAATCACCTCATCAAGGCCCCACCTTTCAATTACCATAATAGGATTTCCCACCCTCTTAACAGTGACAGTGGGGCTAAGTTTCTAATGCATAAAGCTTGGAGGACACAATTCAAGCTTCAATGAGTTTGGGGGGCCATAATTCAATCCACTACAGACCTATAGGACTTATTTCAGACGATCAGGATGGCTTCCAGGACCAGTCAATGAGCCACTGCAACCCACACAAGCCAGAAGAGACTAATCTGATGATTTTTGGTGTCACTGCCAACAAATGTGTCAGCAGATGAGCTAAATAGCAACACTCATACCCACAAGAGAATGACTCCACCATGCACTCCTCTCCAGGAACAAACAAATAACGTGAATGTGCACAGGTCTCTTCCATTTGGGATTTATTGTTAACCTTGATTTGGAATACCATTACACTGATTTAATTAAGTGCCACAGAAAAATTCATCAAGCAGCAGTAGCTTCAATTGCCATACATGACAACTCAATGATGCTTAAGTGTTACAAGATTATAAATTTTTATCACTCTGACTGAGACCTGCTTGTGCCAGTCTCTGTGCCTGTACCCAAGGGCAACATTCAGGAAGTGCCAGTGATGCCATCAAACACAGCAAAACATCCTAACCAACCATTTTCACAATTTTTCTGTTTTTTTTTTTGTTTGTTTGTTTGTTTTTTAAGATACCAATAAGGGGATCTTAACCCTTGACTTGGTGTTGTCAGCACCACGCTCTCCCAAGTGAGCCATGGGCTGGCCCTTGAATTTTTCTGTTTTCAAAACACACAGAAAAGACCGGTTAGCTCCTTTGGTTAGAGCATGGTGTTAAAACACCAAGGTCAAGGGTTTGGAACCCCATCCCAGGCAGCCACAACAACAACAGCAACAACAACAAACACACGGACAGAATGAGAAAGCCAGAAGAGGTCACATTGCTAATCACAGCTGTTACTTGACTCTGGCATATAACATGATTGCTTTGTCAAGCTGTAGGGTGGATCCAGAGGACAAAGAGAATATTCAGCCTTCTCACCCCCTCCCTGCACTACCTGAGGTTACAGGAATTCCCTCCATCCCCTGGTGTGGGTTTATGGCTCTCCCACCATCATCGCGAAATCAGGCTTATCTCAGTCTTTAACTATGATTGCACCATTTCTCCAATATGTCCCCTCTTGCACCCTGACCTTTAATCTGAAAGGATCAGATGTGAGAGAGACACAGCATTTTTACAATATTTAGGGCCATATTATACCTCCCACCTTGGTTGGTGTAAGACACTGTGAAAAGACAATGTCCATGACCATGACCAGACCATGTCAAACCAACAAAAGAACCTGCACTACTAAAATAGGGTTAAATATGAATCCTGATGGCCCATGTTTGGTCTGGCTGCAACTCAGAAGATGTAGCCTCTACATTGGAGCAGCATTGCTATAGGGAAAAGAAAGACATATCACGCCAGGAATGATTAGGACTACAGAACTACACAGAAAGCCATGTCTCTGTCAGCAGACAAGATTTCAGAACACAGGGAAGTAACTCCCATATACTGTACATGCACGATTTCTCAAGTATGAATCACCTCATGTTTATTAAAAGTCAAAGAATAAGGTAAAAAAATGACTTTCCAGCATTTCTTACCTTTATAGTTTTTCTCCACTGTGAGATCACAGGTATTTAGCAGAACTACAACTTTTCCACATATCTTACATCACCTGGGTTTCTCTCCATCCTGAGATCTCAAATATTTAGCAAGATCTGAGGAAATAGTGAAGGTTTACCATGTTTCTTACACTGTATGGCTCCAGGGTGAGTTCTTACATCCTGCAATGTGAGCAGATCACAATGGATCTCCAACATTCCTTAAATTCGTGGGGCATCTTCAGAGTGTAATTTCTTTCATGTCTTTGAGATTAACGTCAACAACTGGAAATTCTTATACATTGCTTACATTGATAAAGTTCCTTGCCACAATAAATTAGAATGTGATTATCAGGGCATGAGGACATCCTAATTCATTACATTCACAGAGTTTCTCTCCAGTGTGTTTTTATATGTTCAGTAAGACAAGAAGAATTTGTGAAAGTTTCCCATATTCCTTATATACTTAAGGTTTCTCTCCAGTGTGAGTGTGCATGTGAACATGAAGGGAATAAGAACGTGTAAATGCTTTCCCAGACATCTCACACTCAAACGGCTTCTCTCCATTGTGAGTTCTCATACGTGCAATAAGATGTAAGGAAGAAACAAAGGCTTTCCTACATTGGTCACAATCAAAGGTATTCTCCCTTGTGTGACTTCTATGTTCAATAAGCCACGTGGATGTAGTGAAGTCTTTCTGACATTCTTCACATTCATAGGCTTCTCTCCAATGTGTGTTCACATGTGAATGTAAAGGGAGGAGGAACTCATAAATGCTTTCCCACACATCTTACACTCAAAAGGCTTCTCTCCAGTGTGAGTTCTTCTGTGTACATTAAGAGATGTGGAAGGAACAAGGGCTTTCCCCACACTGATCACATCCAAAGGGTCTCTCCCATGTGACTTCTCATGTGTACTCTAAGGACTGAGGATGTACCTAAGGCTTTTCCACATTCCTTATACTCATAGGGCTTCTCCCAATGTTAGCCCATACATAAATGCAAAGGTAGGAGGAATACATAAATGTTTTCCCACATTCCTTACACTCATAGAGCTTCTCCCCAGTATGAGTTCTTACATGTTTACAAAGGCCTGAGCTTCCAGTGAAGGCTTTCCCACAATCCTTACATTTATAAGGTTTGATCCCAGGGTTGAATTTGAAAGTGATCATTAAGGAGTGAGGAATATCTAAGGGACTTTCCACATACTTTACATTCAAAGGACTTTTTCGCAGTGTGACTTTTTAAATGTTGAGTTAGTAGACAAAACTTACTGTAGGCTTTTCCACATTCCTGTCACTTGTAGAGTTTCTTCCCAGTGTGGGTTTGCATCTTCCCAGTGTGGGTTTGCATGTCAATACTGAGGTATGCAGAATATCTAAAACCTTTCCCACATTCCTTACATTTGTAGAATTTTTAACAGTGTGCACTTGAACATGGGAAGCTTAGCTTGTGGAGTGAGTAAAAGCTTTCCCACATCGCTTCCATTCACAGAGTTTTTTCCCTTGTGAGTTCTCCTGTGTAATTGATAGTACAACTGACTAACAAAGGCTTTCCCACATCACTGCATTCAAAGGATTTGTCTCTCAGGCCTGTTCACTGGTAAACACTTGGGGTCACTCTGAAGGCTTTTCCACTGTGACTCAACACAAGCTTTCTCTACAGTGGATGTTTTCTTGTGCAGAGTAGGGAAGTCTTTTCCATACTGATTAACTCAGAAATGTTCTGAGTACTCATGTGCATCTTAAGGGATAAGTGTTCACTAAAGACCTCCACATTGCTTACATTCGTAGATCTCCCCTCCATTGTGACTTCTTGCGTGTTGGTAAAGGAATGAGTAATGATTGAAAGATTTTTTTGAACTTATTAAGAGATTCCACTCATCTGAAGACAGAAATATTATGACAATCATGATTTTTGCCATGTTTATAACCTGTATATAATTCCTACCCTCTGGATTTCTTTCAATATGGAGGAAGGAGTCCTAATGCAACAATTCTGTCCAATCTACACTAATCTTCAAATGATTCCTGTAGATGTTTATGAAATCATTTAAAAAACTCAAAATCTAGTGAAATATGTATTCATGGGAACCATGTGAAGCACCAAGCACACTAGGTTTGGGAATCTCTCTGCAGACACTGCTCCCTCTTGGGTGAATGCTGCTTCTCTCAAATATGTCATATTTGTGCTGATTTTTATAAAGAAATTCCTAATCTTCTCTGAAGGTAAAAAAATAAGAAATGCCCCTTGGTAATCTTACTAGTTGTATCCCATTTGATATTTTTAACCAAAAAATATCCTGCCTGAAAGAAAGTGAGCCGAGATGCCAGGTACCATTCAAGCTTTATTAAATAAAGAAATCTGCCAGGCTGTGCTCAAAGTAGCAGGCAGCCCAGGGCTGCCCGGAAAAGGTTATAGCACCAGGTGTGGGGGTGGTAGAGCTTGTAGAGTGCGCTAAGGGCTGGGCGATACCATCAAGGAGGGGCATTATGCTAATGTGGATCGGGGTGGAGAATTGCATCCTTGCAGAATCAAAAGGGGTTTCTGTTTAAGTCAGGAGACTTCTCAAAAACCGAAGGGGGAAGGGTTGGGGAGGGGGTGGGCAGCAATATTTTGTACTTGGGCTTGTCTAAAGTGGCACTGGTTATGTTGCAGATCTATTATTCCTGCCTTTTAAGTATAGGAAAAAGTGGAAAAGGGCGGAGGTCTCATTCTTTTGAAGCTACTTTCTGCTGGAGATGGGTGAAGTTATGGAAAAAATAAAAGATTTATATTGGAGGGTAAAACAATCAGGTGGCAAGGTATTGGTTTCGTGTGGGGAGGCTACATTCCTCTGGGGAAGTGTCGCTGATTCTGAGGGGCTAATATCCTCCTCGCAGGAACAATTTGGCCACCTTTTGGTTGGTGAAAGCCTGCATACATTCCTGCAAGAAATTAGAGAAACACCAAGAGACAGGGGCCAAAAAGTAGAATAAGGCACAGTTAGGGGTCCTAGTAGGGGCAGAAGCCAGGGTATCCAAGGGTTTGGTGGAATGATTTAAGTTGTTTTGGATCACCCCGGACTCATTTACATAATAACAGCATTCCTCCCCCAAGAAGAGGCAGGTGCCTTACTTCTCGGCTGTAAGGAAGTACAGGGCCCGATGGTTCTGTAAGTGACTGTCTTGAGTGAGGTGAGCTGTCAGTGGAGGGAGGAGATTCTATCTATACTTAGTTCTCCTGAGAGTTTTGATAGAATTGAAAGGCAGTAGCAGGGCCCGCTATGCCAGTTCCAGCTGCAGAAAGGATCCCTGCCCCAATTAAAAGGTACAATTAGCGTCCTATGGGAGCGGGGGACACTTCCTGAGAGGGGGGCCAAAGTTAGTCCCAGTCCCATCTCCATCTCTCCATCTGTCTGGAGGGTGATGTCAGGGATGAGCCAAAAGAATATGCAAGAAATCATGTTAGGAGGGTAGACAACAGGATAATGTAGTTTTACGAAGGAAATATATTCCAGTTTTAGGGCATGGATGAGGAGGGGGTAAGTGAGTGGTAGTGTTTGGTGTTAATGAGGCAGATTGTGGGCAGGCCCCACATAATGCTGACAGTCCCCTCTGAGGTGAGATTAGAGAAAAGTGAAGAGACCTTTGTGGAAACATTGCAGGCTGCATCGACAGGGAGGAGGGTGACCACAAAATGTTTCTCACAAAGTGGGAGACAGATGAGTCACTCAGGGACCAGTCTAATTCATTGAGTACTGCATTGTCCCTGCAGACCTGGAACCTCCATGTTCCAGATAAGGGGGAGCATTGAGATAGGAGGAAAAACATGGGAAGGATGTGAAGGGTTAGGGAGCCAAGTAATTTAAAGGACACATTGCCATAATGAAATTGTTAAGAAGCATCCTACTGATAGGAGGTAAAGGAGTGCCAGGAGAAATCTTCCTATAATGTTACACTGCTCTGGGGCAGCTGCTGCCAATCCTGTAGCAAGTACTAGAGCAGATAGTGTAATAGTAGCTCTTGTGCGAGGGACATGAAGTGGGCCTGAAAGAGTGAGAGGATAATCACCAGGGGAAAGATCATCCTTCTTCTGGGATTGGGGAAGAGCGAAGGTCCTGGAGATTTTTAGTTTTGTGGGTCCTAAAATGGAGAAAATGTGAGCAGATGTTGGGGTGGGGGTTGAGCAGATGGACTCCTCTGGTTTGGTGTTAACAGATTCTTTGTGTAAAGTCTCAGGTGCTACTTTTATCAAGGATAAGTGATACCAAGGGGCCTTTCTTAGTACTTTTACTGCCATGGGGGTGGTGAGAAGGACTGTATAATGCCCTTCCCAACCTGGTGAGAGAGCCTTTGGGATTCAGGTTTTAATATACACTTGCTGTCCTGGGCTTAGTTTAAAGTCTGAGAAGGTGGTGGAAAAAGGATGAGATAATAGAAGGTTGGCCTGTTCCCTAAGATCCCTAATGAGTGAAAGAGTAGGGAGATATTGGCCTAAAGGCAATGAGCTGGAAGGGGGAGGTGTGAGAGTGAAGGGCCTACAATACATAAGTTCAAGACGGCTGAGGCCTATGGGCTTCCTGGGGGGCAGCACATAGGTGAGCAAGTGACTGGTGGGTAGGCCAAAACAAGGGATGATTTCCGAGGTGAGAGCATGTGTTACTGCTGTAGCGTCCTCTGAAGTGCAGGAAAAAGCCTGAACCCAACCTGAAAAGGCATCTACTAATGTTAGGAGACAGCATGTCCTTTTGTGGGGAGAGTAATATAAGGGCTGAAGAAGGAATAGTAGGAGTTCACAGCCTATATGAGCTGAATTATGGAAATCTAAAAGGATTTGCTCAGCTTGTGTGGTAGAGAGGACATAGCGACCAAAGAGAGGATTGGAGCAGGAGAGGAAGAGTGGGGGCCTGGTGATTGAGCAGCCTGTTTTGCGGTTAGATCTGCCAGTTTGTTTCACTGGGCTATAGGGTCATTGGAGGTTTGGTGTCCTCTGCAGTGTATAACCCCAACCTCCTTTGGGAGATGTGCAGCCTCAATAGCTTGTGTTAGATTTACTGTGGCATAACCCACCTGGGGGGTGGTCATGGAGGTGGCACTCCCATCTATGAACTGTATAATGGGATGCAGGGAGATGTGTGGGAAGGGATTGAGAAAGAGGTCTAAAGCCTCCATGCAATTGTGTTCTAAGTGTCATGAGTGTTTGGGGATGAGAGTGGCTGGATTTTAAGGGAGGGCAATGTTTAAAGGAGAACTGGGAGTTTTCAATGAAAGTAAGGTGAATAAGTTGTAGGCAGGAAAGGGAGAGAATTGACTTGGCCTTATGGCTGAGAAGGTCTTGACTGTTTGTTGTTTAAAGGTTAGTTTAGAGCTTTCTTATGTTAAAAGGGCAGCTGCCACCAAGGCCCATAAACAGGGGCCCATTCTTGAGCTGCAGTGTCTAGTTGTTTAGAGAGGTATGCAATATCTCCTGCCTTTTGTCCCAAAACCCCAACTGCCAATCCTTGGGTTTTGGTGACATATAGAATAAAAGGATGAGATAGGTTTGAGAGAAATAGAGCTGGGGATGTGAGGAGAGCAGCTTTTAATCACTGGGAGAATGAATGGGCTTTTTGGGATCTAAAGGATTGGCTGGATCCCCTTCGGCTGCCCCATAAAGCAGTTTTGTAGCATGCTAAAGTTAGGAATCCATAGGCGAAGATACCATGCAAGCCCCAAGAAAGAAAGGATCACCCTTTGTGGTAGGAGTAGGGAGTTCAGAAATTAGACTCTTGAACTGAAGGAGAATAAATCTGGGCCTTGCTGAGGGACACTCGATATCCCCTGGAGGCCAGGACATTAAGGAGAGCAACAGTGTGGGCCTGTGAATCCTCATAGGAGGGGCTACAAAGGAGGAGGTCATCCACATATTGTATTAAAGTGCTAGAGGTTAGGGGAAGTTCAGGTAAGTCTTGAGCTAAGGTCTGGCCAGAAAGTGTGGGCTATCCTGAAACCTCTGAGGCAGTACTGTCCCAGTAAGTTATTGGGAATGGCACATGTCAGGATTAGTCCTGTACTAAATGGTATGAGCCATTATGCTTTATAACTGGAAGGATGGGTGTATTAAAAGGCAAGTGGGTAGGCTGTAAGAGATGAGAAGAAAGGAGTTTGTGTACCATGGGCTTTAAGCCTATTAGGTGTTAGCAATGGGGTACTGTGGGACATTAGGGAAAAAAAAGGGTTCAACAATTTAGCAAGGATAGGGGAATGGTGCATAGCAATGGAGGGAGAAGAAGTGTCTGATATAGGGATTAACCTTGTCTGAGGGGGAGGGGAAGGTGGAAGCCCAGGGGCCAGATCTGGGTGTGGCCTGTAACAGGAGTGTTGTAGCTGGAGTTAAAGTGTTTAGGATAAGAGTAGCTTTGAATTTGAAAAGAATGTCCCATCCCAGTAACGGGGGGGGGGGGGGGGGGGGGGGGGGGGCCCGGGCATTGAAGCATTATTAAGAATTTGTGTGTGAATTGGGTGTGTTGTAGAGTGTAGGAAAGGGCTTGAGTGATCCATGGGTGGTATTCTGATTCCAAGACCCCTACTATTGTAATAGAGGACAGAGTTGTTGGTCCTACATACTTAGGAAGGGTAAAATAAATGGCCCCTGTATCAATGACAAAAGAGATTGGCTTACCTGCTACAAAGCAAGTTACCCTGGGCTCACACGTGGTGATTTCCATGGGGGCCTTGGGCCCTGGGCATTGTCAGTCCTCCTCCTGGGCAAAGCCGAGAAGCTCTGGTAGAGATGGCCATGAAGCCAAAGGCTGTAGGTTGGGGACTGGGCCACTCCCTCTCTGGTGAGTGACACAGTCAATCCCCCAATGACCTGACCATTTGCAGTGAGGACAGGTTATGACAGGCCTGTGCTGAGTGGCCCAGTTGACTGCATTTGAAGCAGTTCCTGGGTGGCTTGCCCCTAGAGGTGGCCAGCTTTGGAGTATGTGAGCCACAGATGGCATTAGCCAGGAGCTAGTATTTTACCTGATCTCTTTTATAGTTTTTTGAATATCAGGGGCTGATTGGGTAATGAAACGAGAGTGTAAGAGGGCCATGCCTGCAGGGGAGTTTGGGTCTATAAGTGTGTATTCGTGTAAAGCCTCAGAGAGGTTGATTAGGAACTCGCTGGGATTTTCAGTGGATCTCTGTGTGATTTCTCTAAGCTTGTCATAATTGACTGAATTATGAGTAGCCTTTTGGAGGCTGTGAAGTAGGTGTGCAATCATGTTATCCCAGAGATCTCAATCCCCATGGCCAGACTGGTAGTTCCAATTTGGGTCCATGCAAGGAACAGCAACAGCTCCCACAGGCCACGTACTATTTTGAGCATGTACCTGAGCCACCATCCAGACCTGCTCCCTGTACATGGACTTGGACAATTCCTTCCATCCTAGCCACTTCAAGGAAGGGTTATGAAAAGCTGGAGCTGAGGCAGGGTTGTTACCTGACGAAGGGGGAGAAGGTGGGGGGGTTGGGCTGAGGATGAGCATCTGGAAGCCAGGTGTGGGAAAGAGAGAGAAATGTGGAGGGTTGATGGATCAGAAGATTGATCCGAGTCTGGAAGGAGAGGTCAAGCATGAGCTAGGAGACTTTGAGACACAGGACAGTTTTTGACATAGAGAAGAATGAGTCAAAGATGGGAGAAGGCCTGAACAAGGAATCTCTACAGCTTTTGCAATTTTGGTGAGTGTCTAAATCGAGTGCCATCTTGTGGCCACTGGGATCCATTGTAACAAGGTGTTTGAGTTTTAATGTCTCCCTGGAGACTGAGAAATTGGCCAGGAGATGGCCCAGAGGCATAGAGTGGCCCAGAGGCATAGAGTGTGGAGTTCCATAGAAAACGGGATAGGACATTTAGGTTCAATGTCTCCCTGGAGGCCAAGAAATTGGCCAGGAGACAGCCCAAGGGTGTAGAGCATGGAGATTTGGATCATGAGGATCCCACTTAGAGGATGAGAAAAGGCAATCAGTCCTGGTAGAAGAAGTGTGCCAACAAAGAGTGTCCTCTCAGGACAGACCCACTGACTCACCCTGAATTGAGGCCGGTGTTGGATGCATTGGTCTGAAATGGAAAAAGTAGAGAGTCCCAGAGGCATTCGGTTCCAGCAGGTCTGGGAAGGGCGGTGAGGGCCAATCACTGCAAGAGAAAGGGGATCATCCACAACATCAGCCAAAACCCTTCCCAGGTTTCAGCACCATAATGAAAGAAAGTGAGCCGAGATGCCAGGTACCATTCAAGCTTCATTAAAGAAAGAAATCTGCCAGGTGTGCTCAAAGTAGCAGGCAGCCCAGGGCTGCCCTGAAAAAGGGACAGCACCAGGTGTGGAGGTGGTAGAGCTTGTATAGTGCACCAGGGGTGGGCTGATACCATCAAGGAGGGTCATTATGCTAATGTGGATCGGGGTGGAGAACTGCGTCCTTGCAGAAGCAAAAGGGATTTCTGTTTAAGTCAGGAGGCTTCTCGTAAAGGGAAGGGGGAGGGGAAGGGGGAGGGGAAGGAAGGGGAGGGAAAGGGAGGGGAGGGGGCGGATGGCGCCATTTTGTACTTGGGTTTGTCTAAAGTGGTGCTGGTTATGCTGCAGATCTATTACTGCTGAAGTGCTGACCCTTTGGTTTTAAGGTGCATTTCCCATTCTGAAGTACAAGAGAAAAACATATAAAGTTTCACAACCAAATGGTACGTTAAATAAGTTAAAAGTAATAAAGTTCATCTCTATTTATTTCCATATTTAACATGCTAAAAAAAATAAAGCAAAGATATATGTGAGCAGTTTGGCTATGTGTAAAATTTGGCAGTAATACGGGGGTCAAAATTTAAAAATTTATTAACAAATCTATGAAAATTAACAGTGATGGTGAACAGAAACAGTATTATCAGGGAAGGAAAGTAGGAAAGATCTGGACAAAAAGCATACATGAAAACCATACACTCAAAAAAGAAAAGGGCAGGGCCGGCACGTGGCTCACTCGGTAGAGTGCGGTGTTGATAACACCAAGGCCCCGGGTTCGGATCCCATATACGGATGGCCGGTTCGCTCACTGGCTGAGCGTGGTGCTGACAACACCAAGTCAAGGGTTAAGATCCCCTTACCGGTCATCTTTTAAATAAAAAAAAAAAAGAAAGAAAAAAAGAAAAGGGCAGGTTGTTTGTGAGATCATAGGAAATTATAGACCAACACAAATTAACGGAGTATGGGAAGTTGAAAATATCCCCAAACTTCTGAGTCCAGTGGTCTCACCTACTTTGACAAAGTGCATCTTGAAATGTTTCACTAAACCTCCAAACTTACTGAACTTCTCACTGCCCAGGCATGTGCTTCACAAACACTTACCTTGGAGAATTCCTCTCTCCAGTGTCCTCAACTCTTTTTCCTTAAACCAAGAGATCAGGCTGGGTTCGAACAGCTGGTATCCAGGACACAGGGAAAGACACATCAACGAAAGAGGCTTATGCAGGAGATGACAAACCTTACAAAAAACAGAAATCACATTTCTAATGAAAGCAATAAAAATTACTTCTAGACAGTTCAAAATGCAAATATCTCCTCTTTCTGTGCTCCGAAGAGATTGGTTAACTCCGACCCCTGAAACCACATGCAGGCTGAAATATGAGGATATTTCCAAAAGTTCGTGGAAAATTAGATTTAAAAACGAGAATCTTTTTGTGAACTTTTTAAAGTACCCTCATACGTATATAAAAACCACTAAGACTTTAGTTAAAGGAAGAAATGATGGAAATACAAAAAGAGATCTTTAGTTTTACAGGGAAATTACTACACAAGTGGTTCTCAGCTTTAGAGTGAATCAGATACACCTGGAGTGTTTGTTACACACAAATGACAGAGCCCCAACAGCAGACTTTCTTTCTTTATTTTATTTTATTTTATTTTATTTTGTCAATATACAATGTGGTTGATTGTGGCCCATTACTAAAACCTACCTCCCTCCTCCCTCTCCCCCCTCCCTCCCAACTCAACAGCAGACTTTCTGATTCACTATGTCAAAGGTGGAGTCTCATAATGTACATTTGTAATGCTGGAGTCTTACCTACTGTGGCCAGGTTTTTGTAGTTCTCCAGAATCACATCTCTGTATAGGTTTCTCTGAGTTGGGTCCAGTAAAGTCCACTTCTCCTGGGTGAAGTTCACAGCCACATCCTCAAAAGTCACCAAGTCCTAAACCATCACACACATACAAGTTTGAGCCAAGTAACATCCCCACCAATGTTCACTGGAAAATGAGAAAGTGAAACCAATGCCTACACAGGCTTCTGAGGGCTCCCATTGTCTATTCTAGGGTTCGATGGTCCTAGGAAATCTCTATCCACACTCACTCACTACCGCTCAGCTCCAGTCTTATGGCTTTAAAGGCACCTTTTACACATGAACTTATCACACCACAACTAGATTGGGAGCTCTTCTCCTCTTAGTTCACTCTATTGCAGCACACTCCTGAGCCATCAGAAGCACTTGATAAAAGGTGATGTATGAATAAATTCTTTGAGAAAAGGACATTTTCATCTTCCTTACCATCTGTCAGAGCACCCAGAGAAATAAAAAAGCAGTCAACATCAGGAGAACTAAGATGAATTCATAATTACTAATACTGATATAATTTTCAGGGTAACCCCTTACCAATATAAAAGGCACAACATTCTGAGGAAATGGAGTTAGCAACTCAGTACTGGCATGGGTCTTTTATTTGCTTTAAGAAGCTCTGTAGACATGTCTACCTACAAGGAAATGTGTCCTCCTGGTCCATGCAATTATGCCATTTTTTAGAAGCATACTCCAAGTTTCAAGCAAGAAGTTCTTCACACTAGAATTGGGGTAACCCAAACTCATCACAATTCAGAGTGTCTCTCCAGAGACTCCACTCCCTTGGGTGAATTCCATTTCTTTTGAATATCTCTCTTTTGTCCTGATTTTCTATAATGAAATTCCTAATCTTCTCTGAATGTGAAAAATAAAAAACATCCTTTGTGTCTTACCATTCATATCCCATTGGAAGTTTCTTCCATCAAAAAGTACTGCTGAAGTGCTAAACCTTTGGTTTTAAGTTGCATTTCTCATTCTGAAATTAAACAAACAAAAAAATTTAAGATTGTAGAAAGAAATGGTAAGTTGAAGGAGTTAAAAATGGAAGGAATCATTCATATTTGTTTAAAAAACAAAAAAGTAAATAAAACTTGAGGATTTAGACTGTGTCAAAAATTCGGCAGGTCAAAATTTCAGATAATTTGTTAAAAAGTGATTCTGTGAAAATTAAAACTGATAGTGAAGAGAAAGTTGTTATCAGGGAAGGAAAATAAGAATTATCTGAACAAACAGCATACATCAAAACAATAAACTGGAAGAAGAAATATAATATGACATTTATGTGATCACAGAAAGTTTCAGTAGACAGAAAGTAAAAGTACATGATGTTGAACATAACCTAACTTCTGATAAAAATAGTCTCAACCTCCTGAGACAAAGTGCATCTTAAAAACTTTCCTCATTATGCTTACGTTTTAGTCTGTTTTGTGTTGCTATAACAGAATACCTGAGACTGGGTAATTTATAAAGAACAGAGGTTTATTTGGCTTATGATTCTGGGACAGCTGCATCTGGCACGGGGCTCAGGCTGCTTCTACTCATGGTGGAAAGCAGCAGGTAGCTGGTGGGTACAAGCAGATCACATGGCAAGAGGAAGCAAGAGACAGACAGAGAGAGAGAGGTGCCAGGATCTTTTAAGCAACCAGCTCTCGCAGGAACTAATAGAGTGAGAACTCACTCATTACTCCTTCCACCTAGCGAGAGCATTAATCCATTCATGAGGGATCCACCCCCATGACTCAAACTGTCACACTGGGGATCAGATTTCCACATGAATTCTGAGATGACAATACATCCAAATTGCATCAGCTTACAAACATACTTCTCAATGAGTAGGGCTGTTCTTCATGATCACTTACCCTGGAGAACACCTCCCTGCATGGTCCTCAATTATTCTGGTTCTAGCCAAGAGGTTAGGCAGAGTCTGAAAGTTGACATCCTGTACACAGGGAAAGATACTTTAATGGAAGAGGATCATGCAAGAGATGACAAACCTTCCAATGATATGGGAACCGTAGTTCTAATGAAAGCAGTGAAATCATTTCAAAATGGCTAAAAATGTCAATATCGCCTTTTTCTGTGCCCCCAAAGATTGGTCATTTCTGATCCTTGAAACCCAAGTTCATGTTTATGGACACAATTACAAAGCATAATACAAAATAAAGTAAGTGAAACAAAGAAATCTTTGTTGGGGGGTGAGGGAGGAACTACACCAGTGATTCTTAAACATTATAGTGCATCAGATTCATGTGTAGAGATTGTTAAAACACAGATGACAGGGACTCAACTGGAGAGTTTCTGATTGAGTATGTCAAAAGTGGAGACTCAGAATGTCTATTTCTAAAGATTGGTGGTGAGGCTGTTCATCTTGGACCACATTTTGAGAACAACCACAATAGATTAAACCATATAATGGCAAGGACTACACCTCTGTTATTGCCCACTGTACACAGAGCTGACAATATTGATCATGAAACAAAATATGTAACATGTATCTTCTCCATAAGAGGCTACTGAAAGAAAGTGAGCTGAAATGCCAGGTACTGTTCAAGATTTATTAAAGGAAAAGAATCTGCCAGGCTATGCTGAAAGTGGTGGGGGCAGCCCAGGGCTGCCTTCAAAATGGAAGACAGCAGCTAACCTAGGGCTGTGGGAGCTTATATTGGTATGTTGGTGCCAAGAGCTGGGTGATGTAATTCCAGGGTGGGGATGGAGAGTTAGGTCATGGGAATGGAGAGTTCTGCACATGCGGAATCACTGAAAGTTTCATTTTCTCTGAAACCATGAGGCTTCTTGTAAGAGAGGATGGGGGAGGGGGGGGAGGAGGTGAACGGCACCATTTTGTACTTGGGCTTGTCTAAAATGGTTCTGGTTATGTGGTAGATCTATTATTCCTGCCTTTTAAGTATAGGAAAAAGGGAGAAAGGGTGGAGGTCTCATTCTTCTGAAGTTACTTCCTGCTGGGGGTGGGCAGAGAGGAAAAATCTGGCCAAACAAAAACATTGCATTGGTTTCCTGGGGGGAAGCTATATTCTTCCGGGTCTCTGACCTGGAGAGACTGGTATCCTCCTCCTGCCATGAAGAGTTCAGTGACCTTTTGGTTGGAGAATGTCTGCATACATTCCTGTAAGAAATTAGAGAAACTCCAAAAGAGACAGGGACCAAAAAGTAGGATGAGGCACAGATAGGGGTCCTAGTAGGGGCATAAGCCAGGGTATCCGAGGGCTCAGTGAAATGATTTAAGTTGATTTGGATAACCTGGACTCATTTACATAATAACAACATTCCTCCCCCAAGAAGAGGCAGGTGCCTTCCTTCTTGGCTGTAAGGAAGTCAAGGGCTTGACAGTTCTGTAAAGCGATTGTCATGAGTGAGGTGACCTGTCACTGGAGGGAGGAGATGCTATCTGTACTTAGTTCTTCTGAGAGTTTTGATAGAATTGAGAGGCAGTAGCAGGGCCCACTATGCCAGTCCCAGTTGCAGGAAGGATCCCTGCCCCAATTAAAAGGTACAATTAATGCCCTATGGGAGCAGGGGACACGTCCTGAGAGAGGGGGCTGAAGTTAGCCCCAGTCCTGTCTCCATCCATTTATCTGTCTGGACAGTGATGTCAGGGACAGGCCAAACGAATATGCAAGAAATCACCTTAGGGGGCAGGCAACAGGATAGTGTAGTTTTACAAAGGAAATATATTCCATTTTTAGGGCATGGATGAGGAGCGGGTAAATGAGTCATAGCATTTGGTGTTAGTCAGGCAGAGTGTGCGCAGGCCCAACATAATGCTGACAGTCCCCACTGAGGTGAGGTTAGAGGAAAGTGAAGAGATGTTTGTAGAAACATTTGGGGCTGCATCAACAGGGAGGGGAGGTGGCCACAAAAAGTTTCTTGCAAAGTGGGAGACAGATGAGTCACTCGGGGACCAGTCTGATTCATTGAGGACTGCATCATCCCTTTGGACCTGGAACCTCTATGTTCCAGGTAAGGGGGAGCACTGAGATAGGAAGAAACACATGAGAAGGATGCAAAGGGTTAGGTATCTAAAAGAATTTAAAGGGCACATTGCCACAATGAAATTGCTAAGGAGCATCGTACTGATAGGAGGTAAAGGAGTGCCAGGAGAAATCTTTCTATAATGTTACACTCCTTTGGGACAACACTGGCCAATCCTGCAGCAAGTAATAGAAAAAATAGTATAATAAAAGTTAGGGACACAGGGTGGCATATACTTATCATGTCCCACGATAGCAAACCCGCAATAGCAGGTCAGGACCAGTCTTGGAATAGCTCTTGTGTTGTTAAGGGACGCCCCTACTGACCTTAACATATGCATTCTGCTTCTGTACAAATTTCTTGCTAAAATAAATGGGGGAATAAACAGAGTAGCATGGCCAACTCCATTTTAGGCAGCTCAGCCATTTTAGCCTGGAAAGTCCCTATGAGGAATCCAGGGTGGGGAGGGGCTACAGGGCTAACCACAAAATTAGCTTATGTACCGCTGGCTTGCTTGCATTAGCTAGATTGTGTCAGGCATGAAAAATTCCCGCCTAGCTAAAAATAAAAGCTGCGAGAGGTTTCAACTCGGGGCCACGCACTTCGATTGGCCTGCGTAGCCCTGGCTGCCAGAAATAAACTCTTTTCCTTTTCCTATCACCCGGTTCTCATGGGCAAATTTCTTTTACCTGTTGGACGTTGGTCATAACAGTGTGAAGGACGTGAAGCAGGCCTGCAAGAGTGAGAGGATAATCGCCAGGGGAAAGATCATCCTTCTTCTGGGACTGGGGGAAGAGCGGAGGTCCTGGAGATTTTCAGTTTTGTGGATCATAAGATGGACAAAGTGTAAGGAGATTTTGGTTTGGGTGTTGAGCAGACGGATCCCTCTCACTTGGTGTTAACAGATTTTTTGGGTAAGGCCTCAGGTGCTAGTTTTACCAAGGATAAGTGATGCCAGGGAGTCTTTCCTAGTACTTTTATTGCCATGGGAGTGGTGAGAAGTACTGTATAAGATCCTTCCCAGCATGGTGAGAGGGGCTTTGGGATTGGGGTCTTAATATACACTTGCTGTCTTGGGCTCAGTTTAAAGTCTGAAGAGGTGGTGGGGAAAGGATGAGGTAATAGAAGGTTGGTCTGTTCCTGAAGAATATCCCTAATGAGTGAAAGAGTAGGGAGATACTGGCCTAAAGGTGATGAGCTGGAAGGGAGACGTGTGAGAGTGAAGGGTCTAACATACATTAGCTCAAGGGCACTGAGGCCTGTGGGCTTGCAGGAGGCAGCCCATAGGCGAGTGTGTGACTGGTGGGGAGGCCAAAACAAGGGAAGATTTCTGAGGTGAGAGCTTGTGTTACTGCTGTAGCATCCTTTGAAGTGCAGGGAAAAGCCTCAAACCAACCTGAAAAGGTATCTACTATGGTTAGAAGATAGCATGTCCGGACCGGGCCGTGGCTCACTCGGGAGAGTGTGGTGCTGATAACACCAAGGCCACGGGTTTGGATCCCATATAGGGATGACTGGTTAGCTCACTTGGGAGAGCGTGGTGCTGACAACACCAAGTCAAGGGTTAAGATCCCCTTACCGGTCATCTTTAAAAAAATAAAAATAAAAAAATTAAGTGTTTAGGGTAAGAGTAGCTTTGAATTTGGAAAGGATGTCCTGTCCTAGTAAGGGAGTTGGGCATTGAGGCATTATTAAGAATTTGTGTGTGAATTGGGTGTGATGTAGGGTGCAGGAAAGGGTTTGAATGATCCATGGGCAGTATTCTGATCCTGTGACCCCTACTATTGTGACAGAGGATGGGGTTGTTGGTCCTGCATATTCAGGAAGGGTATAGTAAATGGCCCCTGTATCAATGACAAAAGAGATCCGGCTTACCTGCTATGAGGCAAGTTACCTAGGGCTCATGCATGGCGATCTCTGTAGGAGCCTCAAGCCCTGGGCATCATCAGTCCTCCCCCTGGGAAAAAGCCAAGAAGCTCCAGTAGAGATGGCCATGAAGCCAAAGGCTATAGGTTGGGGACTGGGCCACTTCCTCTCTGGTGAGTGGCACAGTCAATCCCCCAGTGATCTGGCCATTTGTAATGAGGACAGAGCCCCAGAGGGGGCCATGGATTGGGACATGCTCATGCCCAGTGGCCCAAGTGACCACATTTGAAGCAGTTTCCAGGTGGCTTGCCGCTAGAGGCAGCCGGCTTTGGAGTATGTAGGCCATGGATGGCATTAGCCAGGAGCTGGTATTTGGTCTGATCTCTTTTATAGTTTTTTGAATATTAGGGGCTTATTCAGTAATGAAATGAGAATGTAAGAGGGCCATGCCTGCAGGGGAGTTTGGGTCTATACATTGTATTCATGTAAAGTCTCAGAGAGGTGGGTTAGGAACTCGGGATTTTCAGTGGATCTTCTTGTAATTTCTCTATGCTTGTCATAACTGGCTGACTTGTGAGTAGCCTTTTGGATGCCATGAAGTAGGTGTATGATCATATTACCCCAGAGATCCCAATCTCTGTGGCTGGCCTGGTAGTCCCAATTTGGGTCTGTGCAAGGAACAGCAACAGCTCCCACAGGCTGCCTATTATTTTGAGCATGTACCTGAGCCACCATCCAGACCCACTCCCTGTACATGGACTTGGACAATTCCTTCCATCCCAGCCACTTCACAGAAGGGTTATAAAAAGCCAGAGCTGAGTCAAGGTTGTTACCTGATGAAGGGGGAGAAGAAGGGGGGGGTTCAGTGGCTGAGGATGAGCTTCTCAAGACCAGGTAGAGGAAAGAGAGGGAAATGTGGAGGGGCTGGTGAAGGATTCGGAGCATATGGAGGTAGTCAAGACAGCCCGTACAGGTAGCAGAGTAGTCCGACAGATCAGAGGATTGATCTGAGTCTGGAAGGGGAGGTCAAGCATGCGCTAGGAGAATTTGAGACATAGGACAGTTTCGACAGAGAGAAGAAGGCGCTCAGAGATAAGGGAAGGCCTGAAAATAAAGGAATCTCTCCGTCTTGCCACCTCAGTGAGTATCTAAATTGAGAATGTCATCTTGTGGCCATTAATATCCATTGTAATGAGGCATTTGAGTTTTAATATCCCCCTGGAGGCCGAGAAATTGGCCAGGAGATGGCCCAGAGGCATAGATCACGGAGTACAGTAGAAAACAAGACGTTTAGGTTTAATGTCTCCCTGGAAGCCAAGAAATTAGTCAGGAGAAAGCCCAAGGGTGTAGAGCATGGAGGTTTGGATTGTGAGGATCCCGTGTAGTGGGTGAGAAATGGTGCAGGCAGTCCTGGTAGAAGAATGCTGCCAAGGAGTGTCCTCCTTGGTGTGCATCTTCTTTTTGAGAAAAAAGCCATGAGAAGCTAATGAAGTGTCCCCCAGTAGCTGGGGGGCACGAGAAAAGTTCCCTCGGCCAGGTGCCTGGGCTTCGTAGAGACCAGAGTCATAGAGGGTAGTCGGGAGAACTCTTAGAAGTAGGCAGGACGGACCCACTGACTCACCCTGAATTGAGGTTGGTGTTGATGCATTGGTCTGAAACGGCAAAAGTAGAGAGTCCTGAGGCACCCAATTTCGGCAGGTCTGGCAAAGGCAGCCAAGAGCCAATCAACCCAAGAGAGGGGGGATGGTCCACAACATCAGCCAAAACCATTCCCTGGTTTCAGCACCATAATGAAAGAAAATGAGCCAAGATGCTGGTACCGTTCAAGCTTTATTAAAGGAAAAGAACCTGCCAGGCTGCGCTGAAAGTGGCAGGGGGCCATCCGGGGCTACCTTCAAAATGGAAGACAGCAGGGGGCCAGCCCATAGCTCACTCAGGAGAGTGTGGTGCTGATAACACCAAGGCCACAGGTTTGGATCCTATATAGGGATGGCCGGTTCGCTCACTGGGTGAGTGTGGTGCTGACAACACCAAGCCAAGGGTTAAGATCCCCTTACTGGTCATCCTTTTTTAAAAAAAAAAAAAAAAAGGAGGACAGCAGCTAACCTAGGGCAGTGGGAGCTTATATTGGTATGTTGGCACCAAGAGCTGGGTGATGTAATTCTGGGGTGGGGATTGAATTAGGTCATGGAATGGAGAATTCTGCGCATGCAGAAATGCCGAAAGTTTCATTTTCTCTGAAACCATGAGGCTTGTTGTAAAAGAGAAGGGGGGAGGGGAGGGGAGGAGGTGGACGGCGCCATTTTGTATTTGGGCTTGTCTAAAATGGCGCTGGTTATGTTGCAGATCTATTAGCTACAAGGAATGATCTAGTCTCACCTACTGTGGCCAGGTTCTTGTAGTTCTCCAGCATCACATCTCTGTAGTTTGTCTGAATTGGGTTCAGAAAAAGCCACTCCTCCCGGGTGAAGACCACAGCGACATCCTTGACGGTCACCATGTCCTAAACCATGACACACATACTGGTTTGAGCCAAGTAACATCTCCAGCAGTGTTCACTGGAGAATGAGGAAGGGAGACTAATGCCTACACAGGGTTCTGAGGGCTCCCACTGTCTACCGCAGGGCTCACGAGTCCTGGGCACTCTTCTCTCAGCACACTCACCGTTGCTCACCTGCAGTCACATGGCTTTAAAAGCACCTCTTACATGCGATCTTCTCTCACCACAACTACACTAGGAACTTTTCTGGTCTTATTCCCCTCTATCAAACTACATTCCTGAGCACACTACATACATTGGATGGACACTCATAAGCGAATAAAGTCTCTTTAAAAAAATAATACTTTCATCATCTTTATGTCAGAGCAATCTGTAAAATAAGAACCATGCAGCCAGCACCATGAGGGTCAAGATTAATTAGTAATTATTGAAATACTGGGATAATTTTCATGGTAATTCTTCACCAATATGAAAGGTTCCACTCCCTGGGGAAATTCAACTAGGGACCCAGTTCCTGAGTGATGCTTTATATGCTTTAAGAAGCTATAAAAATCTTTTTTTTTTTTTTTTTTTTTGCAGCTATCCAGTAAAGGAATCCAAAATGGTGTACTCTATAACATAATTATTAGTAATATCAACTGCCATTTACTGAGGACTGCTATGCATTGGAAATTACACTAGTAATTTAATATACATATATACCCTTCACAGGAAATATCATTATCCCTATTCAATGCTGAGAAAACACAAGTGAGTTTTTCAATATCTAGTTAGGAAGAGGTAAACCAGGACTAGAATGTGGTTAAGTTTGTCCCTAGTCTAATCTTCTATAGTTGTTGTTATTCCCAACATGATCACATATAAAGGACCCTGGAAATTGATATGTGGCTTGTAAGGCTTCCAGTTTCAAGTACAGATCACAGCAAGTTCAGGCTGCACTCCAACCTTCTCAAGCACTTGGTCCAAATGGTCCAGCAGACCCAATGATACTCAAAGTATCCATGGTATATGCTGTTGGGAGCTTCTGGCAAGCACCAACAGGAGACTCACAGCACAGCCCTCTCCTACTTTGGAGTAAATCTATGCCCTCCTCTGCAGGTAACTGTTTTGCTTTTGAGAAACAGGCTGTGGCTTGCCATCAGTATGTGGCAGAGAATGAACAACTAGTCTGGGACATGTAGTGACTAAGACAGAGCTGAGTAATTCAAGACCTTATGGCCCAAAAAGCATAAAGTACTCACTATCAGCCCTTATCAAACAAAGCTTGTCAATCTCTCCTCTGGACCCAATTACAAGTTTATAGAAAATATCACATGAGATGGAAGAATATTTAAACACATCACGAAATATCATCAAGAAATATCTGGGCGTGGCCCGTGGCTCACATGGGAGAGTGTGGTGCTGGTAACACCAAGGCCACGGCTTCGGATCCCTATATAGGGATGGCTGGTTAGCTCACTTGGGAGAGCAAGGTGCTGACAACACCAAGTCAAGGGTTAAGATCCCCTTACCAGTCATCTTTTTTTTAAAAAATGAAAGAAAAAAGAAATATCTGATCCTGTAACTTTCAAAAAGGATGTATGACTTTTCAAAAGTCAATGTAATAGATACTGTAATATTGACTGCTCTAAATGAAACAATGCTAAAAGACGTAAACAAGTGGAATTTATAAACCTTGAATATATCTTAGATCCAAAAACACCCAACAGCATATGTTAGAACGGTGTGGAAAATTCTAATTACAGAGGGTAGACATTAGATGATTATTATTTTTAATTTTATTAGGTGAAATACTAGTATTTTGGCTGGCTGGTTAGCTCAGTTGATCAGAGTTTGTTTGGACTAAGTGCACCCCCCACCCCATATTTTTCTTTCGGAAGATCTGAACGTATCGAAAATTCGAGCATCCGTTACAAGGAATATCCCTTGTACTGGGTTTACTTATTTTTAGCATCATGCATGTTTGCTATGTCTTAAGATAAATAACTGTTAATGAATTTTATTATTCTAGTACCCGTGTAATAAAGCCTCAGTCCATTCTTCCTAGAGGCCTGTTTTGAAGCTCTGTGGGGAAAGGAACGTCAGATGAAGAGAACAGCTGAGCATTTTTTTCTTTAGTAGAAAGACTTGTAGTCTACATATGTTTATATTTATATACAGAAATATACACACCTTAGACGTCTAAGAATCTATCTTATCTTTCTACCTGGATGTAACATGTCAAAAATAAATAAAAGACATCAAAGCCAGAGTCAAATTCTCAGATGAAACATTCGTTTGCATAAAAATAGAGGAAGCCTCTGACCCAAAACGCCGGAATCGCCAGGTCCATCATTGGGGCTGGGGGGGCCGCCGCCGCACGGCCGGAGTCAACGTGCCTCCAGTGCCGAAAATGCTTTCCTTCCGTGAAGCGATACGAAAAGGTTACTTTGGAGGCTTTTGCAGAGGAAAGCACAGAGAATGAAGACACCCCGCGGGCGCACCATTACCACTGCCGACCCAGCTCCTGGCTGGGACGAGGGCCCGAGAGGCGTGTCGGCCCCTGCAGCGCCGGGAGGACCCGCAGCCCCGGCAGATGCGAGCGGAGCGGCCCAGACCTCTCTGCAGAGGCCCCTCGGCGCCTGAGCCACACGTATTTTTTGAGGCCCGTCACCTGTGGGATCCTCAACCACACACGATCCTACGACCCCACGTGCCCCACCACGAAGACGGAAAACTGAACCTTCTGCGCGCGCAGCCCGCGCCGGAAAAGGCGGTGGCGGTCCGCTGACGTCACTTCCGCTTTCAGCCCGACGCCAACGATCCTCGGGCCTCAGCGCCCTTGGACGCAGTCCAGCAGGGAAATTCTAGTCTCCTCCCTGGTGGAGGTGGGTTGGCGCTGGGGTCGGATCAGCGAGGAGGCTGGAGGCAGAAACAGGCCCAGAGCACAAGCTGGAGTCTACAGCCAGGCCTCCGGGCGGCGCTTTGGACGGAGTTGGAGGTGGACCGAGGCCCCCGTGGCTGGAACGACGAGGCTGGGGTAGGGATGACCTTAGAGGATGCTCATCAAAGCTTCTCTCCTTGCCTCCCCCCACGTTCCTAGAGCCTTGCAGTTATTCGTTCATATTCATAAGCATACCAGTACGTGACATGGTCCGTCAGTCTCTCTGTAGGCCTTTATTGCCACGTATTCCCTTTTATCTGAGCACCATACTGAACTCTAGTAGTTGATTCTTTCGTATTTTCAATGTGTTATTTTCTATAAATCTTGATATTTTTTCCTTATCAAATACGTGCTTCTATTGTTATTTTCCTGGTCTTACCATATGGGCCAGGACCACCTATATATACTACGTTGTAAAATAAACATTGATACCTGGCATTCCCCTCAGGTTTATTCAGAAGTGTAACTAATTCCAACAAAAACATGAACAAGTTTTTTATGGAGTTAGGCAAATTGATATTAAAGTTCACATGGAAGAACTAACATCTGATAATAACCAAGAAAACACTGGAAAGTAGAGGCAATGATGACCTGCAGATATTAAAACATAAAGCTTTTGAATTTAAAAGTGTGCTGCTGGCACATGAAAACAGACAAATGGAGTATCTACCAAGTGACTGCCAGCCAGCCTTTTTCTTGAGAGAGAAAGAAAGTCTTAAATGTTCTCACTACACACTCACTCAAAGACAACCATGTGAGGCAGCAGATGGGTAAATTAACTTGATCGTGGTAATAATTTCAGTGTATACATATATCAAATAATCATGTTGCACACCTTAAGTATATATAATTTTATTTGTCAGTGATCTCAGTAAAGCTAGGGGTGGAGTTGGGAGAAATGGAGCTGATATCCACATGCGAAAAATGAAGTTGGACCCTTACCTCCTACCATATATAAAATTTAATTCAAGATGGATCAAAACCTAATTGTTAAGAGCTAAAGCTATAAAACTCTTAGAAGAAAACATAGCAAATAAAGCTTTATGACGTTGGAATTGGAAATGATTTCTTGATTATGATATCAAACACACCAGCAAAAAAAGGAAAATAGATGAATTTGACCTCATCAATATTACAAGTTTTGTGCATCAAAAAACAACAAAACAATAACAAAAGAGTGAAAAGACAACTCATAGAATGGAAGACAATATTTGCAAATCATACCTGATTTGGGATTTATATCCAGAATTTATAAAGAACTCCTAAAACTCAAGAATAACAACTGGGCTGGCCAGTTAGCTCACTAGAGATCTCCTCTCTCAGCAAATTTTAAGCCTACAATACAGTATTATTAACTAAAATCACCATGCTGCACATTAAATACCCAGAACTTATTCATCAGAATCACACCATACTGGAGCATGGGAACTAGTACCAGGATAAGAAAACTTGTAATTAAAGAATTGTTGAAAACTAGGTGTGGACAAGTCTGAGAATTAAAAACTCCAGTCATGAGGGGTTCCCCCATGCTTTTGTGAGTTTTATCTCCAGGAGCTCGACCAGAGTTTCACAGTAAATATCAAAGAAAAATCCTCTCATGCTTTCAGCAGGGGAAGCAGAAAAGGAATCGTTTTAAAACAAACCAGAGGGCTCTGTTCTTAACAAGGTCTTCCCTCAGGGAAACTAGTTAACCAGAGCTCAGTCTGCTGGGTTTTATCAGAGCTTCAATGACCTAAGGAAAGCAAACTATCCAACACCAGCCAGTTCTAGCCACCATGACCCAACTAATGGGGGAGAAAAGAAACTGAAGCTCACAGTCCAGAAGCATAGACTCACTAAGAGACTGAAATCAAACCACTGGACAACAGAATGCTTCCTCTCTCTCCACACCTTACCACCATATCACTATAGGCCTATTTACAGCAGTTCCTCTTGTCCAGTTATCAAGGAAAAATTATAACACATACTAAAAGGTAAAAGTCAGTTTGAAGACACAGAGCAAGCACCAGAACTAGATACGGCAAAGATGTTGAAATACTCAGACTAGGAAATTAAATAAATTATAATTAAGATGCTAAGGGGTCTAATGAATAAAGTAGACAGCATCCAAGAACAACAGACGGGCAGTGTTAGCAGAGAGATGGAAACTTTTTTTTCCCCTGTGGCTGTCCAGTATGGGGATCTGAACCCCTGACCTAGGGAAATGGAAATTCTGAGAAAGTAGCAAAAAGAAATGCTAAAATTAAAAAGCAGTGTAACAGAAATGAAAAAATGCCTTTGGTGGACTTTACTGGACTGCAGACAACTGAGTAAAGAATTTCTGGGCTGGCTGGTTAACTCACTTGGTTAGAGCATGGTGCTGATGAACACCATGGTCAAGGGTTCATATTCCTGGAACAGCCAGCTGCCAAAAAAAAAAAAAGAAGAAGAAAGAAAAGAAACCTCCACAAATGAAATGCAAAGAGAACTAAGACTGAGAAAAACAGAAGAGAATATGTAAGAACTTCAGGACACCTACAAAAGTTGTAACATATACATAATGGGAATACAAAAAAAAAAAAAAGGAATAGAAGAAATATTTGAAACAATAACTGAGAATCTGTCAAAACTAACCTCAGAGAACACCAAGCAGAATAAATAACACAAAAAGCTACACCTATCATATCATTTTTAAACTACAGAATATCAAGATTAAAAAAAGCTGAAAAACAGAGGAAAAATGCATTTCATATATAAAAACAAGAATAAGAATTACATCCAACTTTGAGCATAGGAGAAGCAGTAAGTGAAGATAAAATTTTCTATTCTAATTCTTAATTGTTGTAAAAGATACACTTCTTCAATATAGCTATGATGTATTCAACTACATGTGCTGATTGTATGTGTGCATATGGACATCAATATATGTGAAATGAATATAAAAATGAAAGGGATGGGAAAAAGGTTTTAGAATTGTTTTAATTGTACTGTCATGAAACAGTACATATGAAATGTGTACACACAATATGTGAAATTTCATGTGAACATTAAGGCATACGAAATATCTAAAAGTTATACCACATTCCTTATCTTCCCAGGGCTTTTGCAGTAATCTTAGATGTGTAAAAAAAACTTCTATAGAATTAATGAAAGGTTTCCTACATGTCTTACAAGTAGAAGACTTCTCTCTAGTCATACTTTTTACACCTTTTATAAGGCGTGAAAAATTAATGTAAGCTCTTCCACAATCCTACCAGGCTTTCAGTCTGTGCTAAATACCCACATGGTATATAAGGTCACATTTCTTACTTTCATATTAAACGAAACTTTCTGCATTTTCCTTTACTTTTTTCCCCCTTTATTTTCACATGGTCTATTACCAGATGAATGTGGATTGAGATCTGATGAAAAGGCTTTTTTGCATGACTTACATTCATAGGATTTCTCTTCTGTGTGATTTCTTACATATTTTAGAGCTGTCAGAACAAAATACCATGGACTGAGTGGCTTAAACACTGGAAAAATTTATTTGCTCACAGTTCTGGAGGTTCGAAGTCCAAAGTGCTGGCAGGGTTGGTTTCCTCTGGAGACCTTAACACAAAAACCTGTTCTAGTCCTCTGTCGTTGGCTTGCAGATGTCCATTCTAAACGACTTCACATGGTCTTAAGTGTGTGTCTCTTGTGTGTGTGGACTCCAGCAATATTGGATTAGGGCTCTACACTAACAGACTCATTTTAACTAAATAATTTTCATAGGGTTTCTCTCCAGTGTGAGTTCATTCACATCTTCCAAGAAAACTGGCAGAAATGAGGGCTTTCCCATATTGCTTACAGAGATAGGGTTTCTCACTAGTGAGTTCTCTCATGTCTTCGAAGTGAACGGGGATGACTGTAGGCTTTGCCACATTGCTGACATTTATAGGGTTTCTCTTCAGCATGAGTTCTTTCATGAATTCTAAAGGAACTGGAACATATGAATGCTTTACCACACTCCTTACACTCATAGGGTTTCTCTCCAGTGTGAGTTCTTTCATGTATTTGAAATGAACTGGAATGACTGAAGGCTTTCCCACATTGTTTACACTCATAGGGTTTTTCTCCAGTGTGGATTCGCATGTGAATTTTAAGGTGGTTGGAATAGTTAAAAGCCTTCCCACATTCCTTACATGTGTATGGTTTTTGGGCACTATGAGTTCGCATGTGATTATTAAGACGTGAGGGATACCCAAATACTTTTCCACATACCTTACACTCGCAGGCCTTCTCTTCAGTGTGAGTTCTCAAATGTCCACTAAGATTTGAAGAAATAGCAAAGGCTTTCCCACACTTGACACATACAAAAGGCTTCTCTCCAGTGTGAGTTCGTATATGTTGAATAAGGCGAGAGGATGTAAGGAAGGCTTTCCCACATTCCTTACATTCATAGGGCCTGTCTCCACTGTGAGATCGTACATGTATAGCAAGGCCTGAGTACTGAGTAAAGGATTTTCCACATTCCTTACATATATAGGGTCTCTCTCCAGTGTGAGTCCGTCCATGTATCTGAAATGAATTGGAATAATTGAAGGCTTTCCCACATTCCTTACATTCATAGGGCTTCTCCCCAGTGTGGGTTCGCATGTGAATACTGAGGTATGCAGGGTATCTATAGCCTTTTCCACATTCCTTACATTTGTAGGGTTTTTTTGCATTGAGCGTTTCTATAAGCACAGCAAGACTTGTGGCGCGAATAAAACCTCTCCCATATTTGTCACATTCATAGAGTTTTTCTCCAGTGTGAGTCCTCATATGTGCCTGAAGGTGTGACTGGTTAATAAAGGATTTCCCACAGTCACTGCATTCAAAGAGTTTCTCTTGTGTGCTAGTTGTCTGGTACACAATATTTGGTGTCAGGCTGAAAATATTTCCACTCTGATTAAACTCAGAAAGTTCCTCTCCAGTAGAGATTTTATTGTGCAGAATAAGAAAGTCTTTTCCATACTGATTACAGTCATAAGTGTTCCCTGTATTTTGAGTTCTCAAGTGTGTCTTAAGGCATGAGTGTTCACTGAAGACTTCTCCACAATGCTCACAGTCACAGAGTTCTCCTCCATTGTGGCTTCCTGACTGTTGATGAAAGAATGAATGATAATTAAAGAATTTTTTCAAACACATTAAGAGAGTCCACCCATCTGAAGACAGAAACATTATGATGATAATGATAATTATGATTTTTTTTTTTTTTTTTTTTTTTTGTCTTTTTCGTGACCGGCACTCAGCCAGTGAGTGCACCGGCCATTCCTATACAGGATCCGAACCCGCAGCGGGAGCGTCGCCACGCTCCCAGCGCAGCACTCTCCCAAGTGCGCCACAGGCTCGGCCCGATAATTATGATTTTTGCCATCTTCATTACATGCATACAGCTCCTGCCCTGTTGATTTCTTTATTTTCTCTTTTTGTTTTTGGATTTTGTTGTTGATTTCTTTTAAGTGGCATGATTGAATACTTATTTCAGAATGTGGCCCATCTACTCTAATCTTTAATAAGATTTCTGGGGCTGGCCAGTTAGCTCAATTTCTTAAAAGTGTGGTGTTGTAACATCAAGGTCAAAGGTTCGGATCCCCGCACCAACCAGCCACCTCCCTACCCCCCCAAAAAAAGTTCCATGAAATTGTTTTAAACACTCAATGTCTAGTCGTATGTGTGGGAATGTGTACTTGTGGGAACTCTGAAGCAACAAGTTTAACTACAGGTGTTTGGGGCATCCCCAAACTCATCATATTCAGAGTATCTCTCCAAAGACATGGTTCCCTCTTGCATGCATGCTACTTCTCTCAAATATGTCTTATTTTTGCTGATTTGCTCTAATGGAATTTCTAATTTTCTCTGAGGGGGACAGTATCCCTTGTTAAACTTACCTTTTGTATCCCATTGGATGTTTGACCCCTGAAAAATTCCTGCGGAAGTGCTGACCATTTGGCTTCAAGTTGCATTTCCCATCCTAAAAGAAAAAAGAAAAACAAATATAAGAGTTTGGACAAACAAATAAGGACTAAAAGAGTTAAAAACAATAAGGCTCAGGGCCACCCCATGGCTCACTTGGGACAGTGTGGTGCTGATAACACCAAGACCACGGGTTCAGATCCCTATGTAGGGATGGCCCATTAGCTCACTTTGGAGAGCATGGTGCTGACAACACCAAGTCAAGGGTTAAAATCTCCTTACCAATCATCTTTATAAAAAGAAAACAAACAAAAAAAATAACACTCCTTTGTATTTGTTTTCAATTTAAACACACTAAGAAAAAGCAGAAAGAGATTTGGGGGGGGGTTGTTTTGTTTTTTGGTATTTTTTTTTTAAAAGATGACTGGTAAGGGGATCTTAACCCTTGACTTGGTGTTGTCAGCACCACGTTCTCCCAAGTGAGATAACCAGCCATCCCTATATAGGGATTAGAACCCGTGGCCTTGGTGTTATCAGCACCACACTCTCCCAAGTGAGCCAGGGGCTGGCCCTTGAGGTTTTGAGCTATGTCAAAAATTTGGCAAAGATAAGGACATAAGGTCAAAATTTCAGATAATTTATTATGAATTGATTCTATGAAAATTAAAATTGATGGTGAACAGAAAAAGTGAATGTCAAAAAAAGTTCAAAATTTCTTGAAAAAGAGCATACATGAAAACAATAAGCTTAAAGAAAAGTTTACACATATAAGTAAAGTAAGAGAGTGAGAAGTTGAAGATTTCCTAACTTCTGAGAAAAATGACCTCGACCTTCTGAGATAAAATGCATCTTTAAAAATTTCCTCGTTACAGATGCAAACGTACTGAACTTACTGACAATAGTTATCTTCATGAACACTCACCCCGGAGTACTTCTCTTTCAAATGTCCTCAACTCTTCTTGTTCCAACCAGGAGATCAGACTGGGTTTGATGTTCTGACATACTGTGCACAGGGAAAGATACGTTAAATGGAGAGGCTCATACAAGAGATGACAAATACTCCTACGATTTAGGTACTATAGTTCTATAAAAGCAGTGAAATTATTTCAAAAGGGCTAAAAATGCAAATTTATCACCTCTGTTTGTGCCCCCAAGAATTTAGTTACCTCTTTCTAAGTTCAGCCTTATGTACACATTTACAAAGCACTAACACTTTTATTCAAATAAAGATAAAGAGACCTTTGTTTTCCTCAGGAAACAACTATATCAGTGGTTCTCAAACATTATTGTGCATCAGAGTCACCTAGAGGACTTGTAAAACAACTGGGCTCCAACTCCAGGTTTGATTCAGTACATCAAAGGTGGAGAAGGAAATGTGCATTTCTAACAGACTGATAGTATTACTATTGATCTTGAACCACATTTTGAGAACCACCACAGTAGATTAAAACCTATTTAGGGAAGGGAACTATGTCTCTGATATTTCCCATCGTATTCAGATGGTTGACATCACTGATTCTGCAACACAGTAAGTACATAATGTATCTGTTCCATAAAAGGCTAAAAGGAGAGATCTAGTCTTACCTACTGTGGCCAGGTTCTGGTAGTTCTCCAGCATCACATCACTGTATAGGTTTCTCTGAGTTGTGTCCAGTAAAGTCCACTCTTCCTGAGTGAAGTCCACAGCTACATCCTCAAAGGTCACTGAACCCTAAACCATTGCACATATGCTGACTTGAGCCAAGTAACATCTCCACCAATGTACATGGTAGAATGAGGAAGGAGGACCCAATACCTATACAGGGTTCCAAGGTTTCCATTACCTACCCCAGGGTTCAGTGGCCCTAGAAACTCCCCTATCTAAACTGACTCACTGTTAATCTCCTCCAGTCACATGGCTTTAATGGCACTTGTTGATTATGAATTTATCTTGGCACATTCCAGAGGAAGAGATCTCGTCTTGTTTCCCTCTATTTGAGCACATTGCTCAGCACATTCCAGACACATGATCAATGCTGATGAACAAATAAATTCTCTGAGCACAAGATACTTTCATCTACCTCCTTCAGAGAACCCAGCAAAATCAGAATCATGCAGTTGGCACCATGAGGGTCAAGATTAATTAGTAATTACTGAAATGCTGAAATGATTTTCAAGTTAACACTTCACCTCTATGAGAGGCTCCATTCCCTGGGAAAATTCAACTGAGGACTCAGTCTTTGAGTGAGGCTTTATTTGCTTGAAGAAGCTCTGAAGACAAGTCTGTCTCAAAGGAAATATGTCTACATGAATGCAAGTATGTCATTTTGTACAAGTATATACTTTTTACCTGATAACAATTTGTGAGGCAGTCAGCCACCATCCTTTCTGCCTGTATCTTTTCTTCCTGAAGGCAGACTGGGTCCCTAGAAAGACCTAGTGGAAAAGAAATAAGGCATGATAACCCAGATAACTGACCATAATTCCCACAGTCACGTGACTACAAGTCATTCCATCCTAATATGAAATTCCCATAAAACCCAGTACACTTAAGAAAACATACACATGCACGATACTGCCATACAATGCCAGAGCACTCCTGTCTCACCTATAGCCAGAAAAGGGGATTGTGAACCATGATGCCCACTGGTAAAAATAGTCTCACTTTACAGCAAAGGAAACATAGGTCCTGAGCAAAGTGACTTTATCATGGTGATAAAACTCATGGAGATTATGCAGCACCTGTTCCCAAAGCACACATACCAGGGAGTTGACTTACAGACCAGCACTCTCTGGCACAATTCAGCACCTCCTAAGTGAACCAGCAGCATGACTACTCAGACCCAGAACAGTGGACTCTATATTGTTTAGGGTGAAACTTACCACCCTAGGCTTCTCTGAAAGAGTATGAACAGCACTTACCATGGGAAAAATCAATAGCTGCCATCCTGTGAGGTGAAAATGTGCCTGAACACTCCTTTCATTGATGCCAACATCATTTTAGGGCAGCTTATGAATCTAAGTGGATAGTGACAATCTCCATTCTTCCTTATACAGGTTTACTGGGATTCAACAAGCATTACTTAATCATCACTCATAAAACACCATACCAGAGTGCTCTCTCTGCAGATAACATACATGAAGGCCACTAAAAACGGTATACTCTGCAACAAGAGAATTGGTAACACTGAGTGCCATTTCTGAGACTGCTATGTGTCAGAAGTTGCACTAGGAGCCTTATGTACATGAGCTTACTTAATTATCATAACCACCTCTCACAGTACTATCATTACCCCTGTTTAATACTGAAAGTTTTTGTTAAAAAAAAGAAAAAAAATCTCAGAATACATTTTAAGTACTGGGCAGCCACAACAGGCTCCTGGTTGGAAACACACAAATCAAATACGTCTGCCCTCCCCTTGCACTGGCAGAGGGGCAATGCCCAATCAGAGTGGGCCCAACACATGTCTATTTTATGGGTCTCCTCAGAGAACCACCATTTCAAAGTACTTATCAGTTCTATTTTTCACCAAGGTATGCTTTTATTTTTATTCATTTCCTTCTCACTCTTCTTTCATAATTTTTCTTACCTTTTAGCCTTATGCATTTTAAAGATTAACTCTGTCAAAAATTAATCACAATCGTTAATAAACCAAAACCAGAACAGCCCAAATAGTGATCTACAGAATGGTATTTGAATGAGGATAAACACTGAAGGTTCTACAGTTCATTACCCATGAACCAAGTTCACCCTCACAAAAATCCACAGATGAGAAGACTAAAACTCTGAAGTCAAGTTGGGTTACAAAAACCATGTGTCTGGACTCCTGGTATAGACCATACCTACCACCAGGGGTCTCAAATTGGGGGGTCCTCGGACTGAACAGGACCACAAATGTGTTTAGTCTGGTGGTATCTGTATAGAATATTAGATATTCTTACAAATTGAGATATAACTGATGTACATTCAAATGCACACATTTTAAGTACTTATGAGAAGAGTTTTGAAAATGGTCAAAACAAGATAAAGAACTTAACCATGTCCCCAGAAGGCCCATTCCCTTTTCAGTCCATTCCCTCACTGCCAGCTCCAAACAAGCACTTTCAGCTACTACATACAATATTCTGTGTATGAATAGTAGACACATTGCTCATCTTTTTCAAATGTATATCCTACTTTTTCTCTATTGTTCAAAGAAGCAATCTCTCTTGAATCATGGACTTGTCTATTTACTCATGTGTGTGAAGCATTCCTTTATACATTTTATAAGATTATTATTGTGTGGACACACTTTTTAAACTTTAATATTTTTCAAGAAACAAAATATTTTAATGAACTCTATCTCTAGGAATGATTTATGACAGTGTAGTGTGACATGGAGATCTGCTTTTCTTTGGAGTTTTTGCATCTCATAGCAGCACTATGTGTCCTTTGGATACCAATGTTCCCCAGTACCTGGCACAGAGCCTGGCTTATGAAGACACCCAGTGACTACTGTCTGGCAGATAACTAAGATCCTTCTCAAACTGTATAATCAAGTATAACTAGATTACAGCTAAATAACTGGTCATAACACAACATAAGTCTGAGTCTGCAGGAAATGTACTGAATTACTCTAAGAATGCAAGGGTGGGAAGAACACTGTCGTCTTCTCTGCATTCACCGACCAGCCATAGCTTGTCTACACAGCAGAGACTAGTTTCCCACAGCCTCCTGATGTGGATGCTTAGTGCTCTCAGTCTTGAACCCCAATGGCACCCTGATTCCCTCTTCTCATCTGCCCACAAGCCAGGGCTTGCCTGCATTCCAGAGAACTGCTTCCTGCTTTCCCAGTGACTGATGACTAGCTCTGGCCGTGGCAACCCAGTGAACTTCATCACCAGCCAGTGGGCTGCAAAATCACCATCTCCAGCAAGGTTTGAGGCCCAGTCTTGGGGAGAGACACCCCCTCCAAGTTTGCCTTCCTCAGGTACTCTGTCAAATACAGGATATAAGTCAGAGTTCTCTTTACATCTTTATGTTACACTTTTGTTTAAATCAAGGTGTGACTTCTATCTTCTGACTGGACCAAGACTTACACACTATTGAGACAGACAGTGTTCTGAGGACTTAGGCTTGTAAAGATAGCTGAGCTCCTTACCAATGGGAAAGACATTCAGGGCATCACTTCAATCAAGATATTACCTGTGGTTGATTGTGATCAAGTGCCCAAGGAAGCATTTGCCTTGTAACCAAATGCTGCACTTCACTGTGACAGCAGTAACAAGGACTACAAGGACTGTGTTGAGGGATGGTTCTTTGGAGTGGACTTGCACTGAAAATAGCAATCACAAACCTTCCCACTTGCAGCACAATTCTGTCTGAGAAACAGAGAGCTTCCATGACAGCCCTTAAGGATATGTATTTCTTATCGTCACAGGGCTGATACTGTGGGAAGTCACACAAATTTTTATTTAACAGACTTAGCTACAACCACAAAGTCACAGTGTCACCTAGTTTTTCACATGAAATTAGGGCATTAATCACTGTGTTGTAAATGAGGGAGTAATACCCCTCATGTCAGCTTTAAGGAGCACTCACTCCAATACAGCTGTGGGAATTACTAAAGGATTCATTATGCTCACAGGTCCTAGAGAGGGAGGAAGAGATGCCACTCAGGGCCATGCTGGAGGAGCAGAAAGGGAGCAGGCTGTATCTGGGAAACGGGGAAGAGAGAGGAAAACTCTTGGGGCCTTTATTAGGGGTGAAGGGGGACTGATGTACACAAGCAAAAACCATAAAGGAGTTACAGTGTGCGTCTGAATGTCACTAGGTCACAGACATGGGAGAGAACAAAGGAGAACTTGAGGCAGGGACCAGCGTTATCACACTGCTTCACCTGGTCACCTGGGCAGCGAGCTCACTGCATGTTTGTGAAGATATTGGGCATCAGGAAAATATATATTTCTAAAAATTTACAATATAACCCATTCTGTGGTTCCTCAACATTCTTAACAATACTGATTGGGACTGACACTTGGCATCCAGATTGTGGAGATGTTAAAGGTGAGGGGGACACAGTGGGACAGACTGAAACAGACTTGCCCACCAAAGGCAAACACTTATAGAGATGACAACTAAGAAGACTCCTATTAGGAATATGACGAGGGTTTGGAACCCAGTCCACAACCAGGAACTCCACTGATACCCAAGCAAGCAGGTCAGATCTCTGAATGCAAGGTAATCTGTTGGAAGGTGTTTGGTTATGTTATGAAAGACCTTTACCTCTTGGCCTGTTCCTCAGTTCAGCCTGTACCTGCACAGTTAAGAATGAACATACAGCAGGAGGTGCCCTGAATGGCACAAACTCCTCCTTCCCTGATGAGTAAGTAATCAAGAGCCAGCCTGTCACCCGTTCCATCTGGGCTAGAGACTCAGGCTTGTGGTATAATGAAAAATGTTTCATGAAGTTGTTGAATAAAATTTGAAAGGGTCACTCTATGGTGTTGGGTGTTATGATCTGATTTCATTTGACAAATGCTGCTGTACTGGTGCTAACGCTGGCGGCTCCTAGGTCTACAGCAAGTCCTATTAAGACAGGAGTTAAGTACCACCCATCTTGTATGGCGTCATTGGATTGATGGAAAAGAGGAGGTACCCAGGGGATAAAGAACTATAAGCATCCTGTGTAACCACTGCACACTGGGTTGAGGTTTCATTATGTAAAATACGAGGGGGAAGTCACCAAGAAAAAAAAATGGAAGGTGTAGTGGGCTACAATAGAACCCAAAGGTGCCATTATTGAGGACAGTGTACCTGAACAATGTGGCACTGTGTTCAACGAAGAGGAAAGAGTAGTTGTGGCGGTCATGGTCGGAGAGGCAAGGCTGTGGTGGAAAGCTGGAGGGGGTGGTAGGAAAAGGCTTCAGGGAGTGGGTGGTCCTCTTCCCACAGGGCCAAGGATAGGAGGCAGATGTCTCCTGGGGAAAGCAATAAATAATCTCCATTAATTTTAGTCACCTCTACCAGAGTTGACTACCAGGCGTGTACGTTTTAGCAGAGAACGAGTATACCTGGATCACAAGCTAAGGAAATAGTGGAGCTCAAGAGAAAAGGCAAAAATAAAATGTCCTATGTCCAATTTGTGCCTTAGGAGAGGCAGTTCATTGGCATCATCGGGGTGGAGGTTTCAGTGTAAGTAACGTAGTCCCAGCACAGGGAGCGAACTCATCCCTGAGCATGAGTGAGGTCTCTGGCTGGTGTTACCTGAGGCGATGCCCTCCCCAGCAGTGAGATTCTGGGCTAGGGCAAAAGCAAGTGGGATGTGGGACTAGGGTATCCTTTCCAAGTGGATATCTGCTCGAGTTGATGTGGGTCTCTAGGTTATAAACTGATGAAAGCACCCACAACAAAAGTAATAAGATTCAACACAATAGTGTAGCTATCTACACACACCAGAGTTTTGGTTTTGGTTTTTGTTGGAAGTTTTGGTTCAAATGTGTCCCATATCAGATGAGTGGCAGCCTGGCCTGTGGGATGATCTAAGGTTAATGAGTGCCAAGACAGTATGCTCCCTCTATTTTGCCTCTGGCCCTTATGGAATGTGGGTAAGATGGAAAATTTATACAAATAGGTTAAGGATTGGGACAAGATTGTATATTTAGGAGTTTGTTGTGGGCCAGCCCGTGGCTCACTCGGGAGAGTGCGGTGCTGATAACACCAAGGCCACGGGTTCGGATCCTATATAGGGATGGCTGGTTCGCTCACTAGCTGAGCGTGGTGTTGACAACACCAAGCCAAGGGTTGAGATCCCCTTACCGGTCATCTTTAAAAAAAAAAAAAAAGAGTCTGTTGTACCAGAATTTGAAATGTTGTTTGAGGAATTCATCATGTCTCCCAGTTAACACAGCTATTTGGGACCTAAAATTTGGGATATGAAAGTTCTGTTGAATGCCTTTTCCAATAGTCCAGAATTATGTATTCTGAAAAGTGAAAATGTGTGTCTTAGCTACTACAAGTAATATCTGTAACTCTGAAGGGAATAAGGCCTTGAACTGTGCCCATAGTATATGTATGGGCATATGTGATTTGATTTATATTTTGGGTGACTGTGTCACAACAGTTTCCCAGAGACTTGTGTTTTTCATTTGTTCTTTTCTTACCCTGAAGGAGAAAATTCTCAGGCAATAGCTCAATAGCTTCGTGAAGATGAGACAGTTTGTTAACCACAGCATCCAGTGCTAAGATGAGTGCCTGAAGTTTGGCCAAGTATGTGGTTTCTTGGGTCCCATCCTTTATTAAGGACATCATGACTGCGGGATGAAAACCAGCAACATTCCACTCAGTTCCATCACTTGTGATGGTTAGCAGTGCCATTCCTATAGCCCACAAACTCCCACTGTTCACTCAGTCAATCCCAAGGGGCTCCTCAGACATCCAGTGGATCTGGGAGAGGGGTGAACTCCTCCAGTATCCTGCCTGGTATCTGTCAAGGGACTGAGAATGAGGAAGGCTACCCTCTCCTGCAGGTGGAATACAACAGAGGACACAGACTTGGACACATACTGCCTCAGAAAGGACTTGCTACCTGTGCCAAGGATGTGCGGTATCCATGACCCAGAGCATGTCAACGGGGTATGTGGTGACAAAAGCTCAGAGCTTCTGTTTCTGGGACACCCAAGTAGATAGCCAGTCATTTCCTCTTTGAATGAAGTATACCAAGAGGCTGAGAGGGGCAATTTCTTGCATCAGAAGGCCTGGGGCAACTAAAGTCTGTCATAAGTGGTCCAAGAGATCCCACAAGGCATGAAGAGGTTGCCAAATCCTCTAGAATGAAGGAGTTTCTGTGGGCACTAATAGGAGTGCCTGTTGATTTTTTTTGTAAGGAAAATCTGTAAATGAGGAATACATTCCCACCAGAACCCTAAAAGGACTAAAAGATGTTAAACTTATGTGTCATTAATAAATGTGTAAAACTAATCTCCCTGGAGAACGTTATCAATGTACTGCCATACCTGTGATACTGGAAAAAGGTGGATACAATGAAGATGTTCTCTGCAAAGACTGTGTGTGATGACAAAGTTGCTGAGGTATCACAGACAGAGGCAGCCTGGAGATGGTGTACTGTGCAAGGGGGGAGGGGCAGGGGAGAACATATGTGTATGTAGGTGTATTGTGTCCCCTCAGGGGTGAAGGCACACTGTGGCTGAGAGGGTGTTGAAACAGGCACCGAACAGAACATGTCAGCCAAATTACGAGCAAAATATTTACCACTTGTTTACTGAACAGAATCAGTAATTGTAAAATTGAGTATTGGATATGGGGCCTCAACGGATGAAGCCACAGCACTGCGGCTGCAGTTATCTACTATGAGGCTCTGTCTACCTATCGATCATCTCTCTCTACCTATTTATTTTCAGAATTAAGAACAGGTAACACTGGCCTGTGAAACAGAGAAGTAATGGGGCTGATCAACCTTTTATTTATTAGCTTTTACATAAATTTTAAACCCTGAAGGCCCTATTTTAATATACATTGGACCATATGAGTATTAGCTATTTTAACTAGTATCCTTGGGGTCCTACAGAGCAAGCAAATTTGTAAGTCCCAAACACTTATGTAACTTTAAATTTGAGCCCCCGTATTGAAGTCCACAAATTGTTGTCAACTGGTACATTTCAGCAAATATTAAAGTTGTTAGAACCTATGTTGTACAGGCACAAAAGCCAGTCAGTGCACTTTTTAATCTTCTGTTATATATAAACTTATTACCTAAATTTTGGATTCTGAATTGGATCAAATCATGGAACTTTGTTTTGAGTTGTTATTTATTATTTATACATACAGAAAATTTATCTTATGCTATAGTCCAAATGTTTGTTCCTTCCAAAGCTCACGTGGGAGCTTGATTCCCAGTGTGGCAGTGTTGAAAGGTGGGTTCTTTAAAAGGTGACTGGATTGTGAAGACTATGCTCTCATGAATGGATTAATCCATTCATAGAGTAATACATTAACGGTTTAATGGGTTATCCAGAGTATGGACTGGTGGCTCTATAAGGAGAGCAAGTGAGCATGTTACCAACCAGCCCTTGCCCAGCCCTCATTATGGGATCCCTGCATTGCCACGGGACTCTGTACAGTGTCCACCAAGAAGAAAGCCCTTACCAGGTGTGCCCTCTGAACGCCAGACTTCCCAACCTCCAAAATATTAAGAAGTAAATTTTATTCTCTTTTATCTTTCCCCTTGGACTTGTAGCCTCCCAAAGTGGCAGTCTTCTTCCCCCTTTTCCTGCTTTTTGTTTTTGCTTCTTCTAGGCTTTTAGTGACCTGCCTAGATTTTTAATTTCTGTTTCTGGCAGAGAAGAGGAAAAGAGGGAAGGCGCCAGGGGTCAGGGGCCTCCTGGCAACCTGTCCCTGGGATAATCAGTCTCCCTTCTCCTTTTCTTATTTTCATATCCGAAATCTTTCAAATAGACTGTTATCTCTGGGCAGCTAAGTTTTTCCTCTCTCTTCGGATAATTAACTGACAAATTCCTGGTAGTCCAGAGCAGCCCAAATCAGACTCCCTCTCTAGAGGGTCCCAATCAACCTCGGAGGAGCTGGGGTCTACATCCAGGAGAGTACAGGGACCTCAACTTTGTCTTTTAAGTTCTTTATTTTGTGACAGCTTAATTTTAAGCAGGAGACTCATAGCACGGCAATAGGTAGGTAGCAGCACTTAAAACAGCACAAGCACATTAACCAGATCTGTAACCTCAAATGAGTTGACATCCTCAGGCGTCTTAGTGGGAGAGAGATCAAAGTGCTCTTGCCCCCACCCCTTTTTTCACATGGACCCATTGGTTTCCATGGATGTGACCTGCCATAACCCAAGGGGCTTGGGGAACAAAGAGCAACAACAGCAAGGGGTGTAGCAGAGAAGTGTCCATTGCCACAGCAGTATGGAGGACTCCAAAGGAGGGGTGACACCTAGAAGAAGAATGAATTAACTCTTTCTCCCAAGTGCCATTCAAGGACACACTGCACAGTGCAGGTGGGATCACCTACATGTACTGCAGCCCACCAAGCCCTCAGCTTTCCAAGTCACTACTCAGCGCAACCATACGACAGAAGAACTCCACTTCTATCAGCAGGGTCCTTTCTCAAATCACAATCACTAAGTATGCACTGAGAAGTACCCATTCATGTGGGTCAGTGGGTCGGGAGCCCAGGGAACGAGAGCATAATTATCCCCCTCTTGCTGGGATCACAACTGATATTCAGTATCCTGGGGTGTGTTATTGGGATTGGCACTGAACTTTAGGATCAAGAATCTTAGCAGCACTCAGAAGGGTCAACACAAAGCAGGACATAGCAGCAGGCATGAACACCAACAAGAGCCTCCGTAAATGGTAGAGCCCAAGTGGGGTAGCCAGTTAGTAAACCATTGACAGTTAAAGTGCATTTCTGAGAAATTTTCCACCCCAATTTACAATGATCCCACCCTCACTGGCAATTGTGTCATAAACAGAGCAAAAATTTATAAATTGTGTTATAAATAAGTCCCCCTTCTGGGATCTTTCAGGGTCATGCCAACAAAGTCATGAAAATCACACTCACAGACACATATGAAATTGAAGGATTTATTATACTCCTAGGTCCTAGAGAAGAGGGAGGTACTCCATGCCACGCTGGGGGCCATGCTGGAAGGGAAGCGGGGAGCAGGCTCTACTAAGCAAGTAGGAGCCGGGAGACAGTGAGGACTCCGAGCAAGTGCCCTTACAGGGGTCTGCAGGGAGTACGCAAGAAAAAGGCAAGAGGGGATTTCATTAATGGGTTTGAAAGTCATTAGATCACAGTCAGAAGAGGGCAAGAAAGGGAACTTGTAGCAGAGACCAGCCTTATCTCAACCTTATACACCTGGTGGCCTGACTAGAGTGACCAGTCTATTTGTTGGGATGTTGAAGCATCAAGAAAATTTACAACATAGTCAGGAACGAGAGTGAGAAACTTAGATGGGGAACACGTGGTTGGACCCAGATGAACATCACAATCTTAAACCCCAACACCTTCTGAGCTTCCCATACCAGAGAAGTAGTTTGTCCTTTGGTTTCTGAGAAAAGCCAGCTGCTTGAAAATGCTGTGATAAATCCACTCGAGCCAGATACCAGACACCAGATACCCCCTGCTGTTGCCAGTAGAGTCATAACTAGTGCAAAATCCAGGGGCAAAGTTATACAACATAATGAAAGAGGAAAAAGGTTGCCACACAAAATGATTCCTATGCTGATAATATGTATCAGACGAAATCCAGGGAACATATAATGAAATGGATTCTAAGGATAGTAGACCAAAGAGTGTAGAAGATAACACCCAAACGACCAAATTCATACATGGGGACACTTACTAGACATTCCGGATTTCATGTATAAGCTCATGGACCCGGGTACAACTAATAGCAAGTTTAGTTTAAAGACTGAAACTCAGACTCAAAGGTGACCTACAGTTAATGAGGCTGATGTGCCAAAGCTTGCCCAGTATAGTGTTAAGAAGAGAATCCTAGAGTCATAGGAAGGTTGCACTGAATTTCTCATGTGTGATCTGCAGAGTCCCCCTTCTGCAACCCAGGGTGAGGGCCCAGAAGACACACTCTTCACAAAGTATTCAGAAATAAATTCGTAAAGGGAGTACCTCCATCCTTGAAAGCTCTGTGGTTATTCTCCTTTATAAGCCAGGTATGACTGTAGGGGAGACAACCATTGAGATGAGTTCCCCGACATCAATGTGGATGATGAGAACCCAGGGTGGCAGAAATCACATGGGTAGCATGTAACCATCAAAGACAAGGAGGCCACGTCATCTATCATAGGCAGAGCAAATGTACCAGTAATCAGAATAATCTGGCCTGCAGAGCACTGGTGGTGACAAACTGTTTAATGTCCCCAGGAATGAAATAGAAAAGCAGCTTACTAGAACAAAGATCAACAAGCCCCGCTCTACCTCTAACACCAATGTCATGAGTTCAGATCCCCATACTGGTCAACTGCCAAAAAAACAACAAAAATTTCTGCTCTAAAATGACATATGTTAAGCATTTTGAGCCATATGGTAACTGTTGCAAATACTCAACTGTGCCCTTATAATGTGAAGTCACAGACAATATGTAAACTAATGAACATGGCTGTGTTCCAAGAAAACTTTATTTACAAAAACAGGTTTAGTATCAGATGCATCCCATAGGCCATAGTTTGCCAAACTGTATACTAGAAAATAGCTCCGTCTGTGGAACAAGTTTGGTGGCCAAAAACCTGACTTAAGTCACCAGAGGGTAGAATCACAGCCTCTCATCCAATTTCCAGACCTAGATAACACATTACTTGGTCCCATACAGAAGTCCCGTGGATCTTGGAGAATTACTGTAGACCACAAGCTTTTATCAATTCTCCTGTTCTCTGCTAAAACACAGTCTTCAGGAAAGGGGATTCAAAGGTGTACGGTGGCTACTATATGGCCTAGCAATTCCACTTGAAGGTAAATACCCAAAATAATGAAAACGTGTCCACACAAACTCCTGTGCATTAATGTTCATAGCAACATTATTCGTAATAACCAAAACGTGGAAACACCCCAATTATCCATCAATTGATGAATGGATAAACAAGGTGTGATAAGCCATCTTAAAAAAAATGAAAATGCAAAATAGAACTTCACAAAAGAGATGTGTAAGTGATCATCTGTCTGCAGTAAGACATAAAAAATTGGTTTCTCATAGCAGAGTAGTCTCAGGGTAGTTATACTTCTCACATGCTGCCAATGGAAACTGCCAGTCCTCTAACAGGCTAGGGATTGAGACAATGTTACTTCACTGTATTTTTTGGTCAGAGCAGTCACAGGCCAGCCCAGATTCAAGGGTGTGCAGAAATAGTCACCACCTGGGCTCAGTCAAGCAAACACCATGGGAAGTTGGCCACTATCACATAAAAAAGGACAAACTGACTAATGGAACAGAATAGAGAGCCCAGAAATAAACCCACACATTTACAGCCAACTGATTTTCAACAATGGTGCCAAAGTTATACACTGGGGAAAGAAGAGCCTCTTCAATAAATGATGATGGGAAAACTGGACATCCACATGCAGAAGACTGAAACTAGACTGCTATCTCTCACCTTTCACAAAAATCAACTCAAAATGGATTAAAGACCTAAATTTAAGACCTGAAACTATGAAACTACTAGAAGAAAATGTTGGGAAAATGCTATATGAAATGGGATTGGGAATGGGCAGTTTTTTGTTTTTTGTTTTTTTTAACAAGACTACAAAGGCACAAATTAAAGCAAAAGTAGACAAATGTGACTACATCAAACTAAAAAGCTGCTGCACAGCCAAAGGGCACAACAAAGTGAGGAGACAACCTATAGAATGGGAAAAAGTATTTGCAAACTACACATCAGACAAGGGGCTAATAACCAGAATATATAAAAAACTCAACAAGTCAATAGCAAAAAAAGAGACAAATAACCCAATTTAAAAACAGGCAAAAGCCTTCTCCCGTGGCTCACCTGGGAGAGCGTGGGTCTGATAACACCAAGTCAAGGGTTAAGATCCCCTTACTGGTCATCTTTTAACAGAAAAAAAAAAAAAAAACAGGCAAAAGACCTGAACAGACATTTCTCAAAAAAGACATACAAAAGGCCAATAGGCACATGAATAAAATGCTCAACATCACTAATCACTAGGGAAATGAAAATTAAATGAGACATTATCTCACTGCAGTTAGAATGGCTATTATGAAAATGACAGAAAATAACAAACGCTGCCAATGCAGAGAAAAGAGAACTCTCCTATACTGTTGGTGGGAATGCAAACTGGTACAACCACTGTAGAAAACAGTACACGTTCCTCAGAGAACTAAAAATAGAATGACCTTAGGACCCATCAATCCCACTTCTGGGTATATACCCAAAGGAAATGAAATGACTATATTGAAGACACATGCACTCCCATGTTCATTGCAACACTATTCACAACAGCCAAGAGATGGAATCAACCTAAATGCCCTTCAATGGATGAAAGGATAAAAAAAAACCTTGGTACATTATATACACAATGGAATACTATTCAGCTATAAAAAAAAAAAAAAAAATGAAATCCTGTCATTTACAGCAACGTGGATGGAACTGGAGACCATTATGTTAGGTGAAATAAGCTAGGCACAGAAAGACAAATATCACCTGATCTCACTCATACATAGGATGTAAAAAAAAAAAGTGGTTCTCACTTACTGGGCCTGCCGCCAAAAAAAAAGTGGTTCTCATAGAAGTAGAGATTAGAATTGTGGTTACCAGAGGTCAGGAGAGGAGCGAGGCAGTGGGGAGGAGAAGTGGTGAAATAACCGGCACAAAGCTATGTTACCTACCCTAAATGAATCAATGCACACTATATTCATGCATTGAAACAACCCACTTTACCCCACAAATATGTACAAATCAATGTTAAAATGAGAAAAAAAAACAAAGTTGGCCACTATCAGAAAATTTCAGGGGACATTATTGGGACATTAGTGGTCTGAGTCACGAAAGCAGAAAAGAAAATACAATTTGGGATGGCTGGTTGCTCAGTTGGTTGAAGTGTGGCACTAATAACACCAAGGTCCAGGGTTTGATCCCTATACTGACCAGTCATCAGAAAAAAACAACAACCGGGCCGGCCCGTGGCTCACTCGGGAGAGTGCGGTGCTGATAACACCAAGGCCCCGGGTTCGGATCCCATATAGGGACGGCCGGTTCACTCACTGGCTGAGCATGGTGCTGACAACACCAAGTCAAGGGTTAAGATCCCCTTACCGGTCATCAAAAAAAAAAAAAAAAAGAAAGAAAGAAAAGAAAAAAACAACAACCAAAAACAAACAAACAAACAAAAAAATATATAATTTAATCTCAATACTTCTGTTCTCACTTCATCGCATGGTTTCTGTTGTTTAGGTCTTTTAAACCCTTCAATGTTTGCCATTCTTTACTTCAAACACTGTGTGGCACAGAACAGTGGGGTTAATAAGAAATCTAAGATCCACTGAAGCCTTAATTTTTGGTGCAGAAAGAGCTCGCCTCTACGTGAACACTTATAAAAATGCTAACTCCCCAAGGCATACCTGGCTTCCCCTCCAGGTTTTCCGCATCTTACCACTGGTCTCCTTGACCTGTTTTAAAACTCCTTCTTTTCCTATCTTTTTATTTTTTTTATCATTTGCTCCCACTTTCCCCATCTTCTGCCTCTATTTAAATTCAAGGACTGATTTAGACTCTGTATTTCTGTTGCTTATGATTTTCTGCCATATAGTTACTTTTTTATCTCAGCTTAGTTATACTAAACAAGTGTCTGTGTTGTACCAATATGGCGCTGCACATTTGCTAGGCCTTGGAGATACCGAAATTATAAAACAATTACTGCTTACAGTATTTTACAATTTTAGCAGTGTTAAGCAAAAATTATAGAAGGTCATTGTTCTCAACTAAAGTCCTGTCATGCTAAAGTTCCACATCACCAAACCTAAACTATCAGAAAAGAGAGATCACAGCCAATTTCCCTAACAGGCTGGTTTCAATCTCTAATTGGCATGATAATGAAGTTCTCTTCGCTTTAATCTTTACACAAAAGGATAACCTGAAGTAACCTGATGTTAACTAATCAGTTATTTTTCTATTGTTCTGTCGCCCTGGCCCCACATTATAAGGAAAGTAACATTGAAATGACCAATCTGCTTTTTGTTCTTTGTTTCCGCTTTCTTCTGCCCTTTTTGTCTATAAAGCCAAAGTCCTCTCCTGGACTCACTGGAACATTCATTCTGTTTTATGAATAGACAAATCACACAAATGTGTCCAGAAATTGATGGTGAAGGGTGAAGGTGGAAATGGATCCACTGACAAAATTCTTGCTTCCAATCCCATCAACTTAGAGCACTGCACGTTTGGAGACCTTAGTCCCTAAAGAGGAGTACTTCCCCCAGGGGCACAGTTGTAGTCCCAATACACTGGAAAGTGAGAATTCCTGTTGGCCGTTTTGGGCATCTTATATCACTAAACTAAGAGGGAAAAAAAGAGGGTGGTTAATCTACTGGCTGGAATAACAGATCACAGTTACCCAAGGGAAAGTGTGTTACTGATACACAATTGAGGCAGGGAGGACCAAGTCTAAGATATTCCAGTACTTTCAAGCTGCATAGTAAAGGTAAATGGAAAATTACAACTGAAAAAGGCTTACGTCCTTGAGGAATGAAGATTTGGGTGACTTCACCAGTAGAAACCCACAGCAGCTGAGGATGTGGCTGAGTGCAAGAGAAAGAGGCAACTGGTCACTGAAGGAGTAAACCAGGTGCATAAACTACCACCTGAAGACCAATGACAGAAACAAACACTGTAGTCGCTTTCCATATTTAGTTGTATAAACTAACCATTTACTTCTATCTCCTTTCCATGTTTATTTCACATACAAGTTATTGAGAATAAATTTATGTTTTAGATTTTAGGTAACAGAATATTCAGGGAGAAAGTGACTCAGTTTGAGAACTTAATATCGCCTGTGAGGGGGACTATGCACCTTCTCACTCTGAAAGGGCAAGAACTTCTCCCCTGTACCTTGTCAGGTAGAAACAGAGAGCTGTGTTATCATTATGAGAAAATTCAAATGTGTAGAGGGGTATATATGGATGGTGAGCAACCAATCACAGACTGTGCCAGTTTTCATTTTATTCACTTTGGCTGCAAATTCACTTTATTTTTTGGTGGCTGGCTGGTACAGGGATCCGAATCCTGACCTTGGTGTTATCAGCACCGTGCCACAACCAACTGAGCTACCTGGCCACCCCTGCAAATTCACTTTCAATACCTGCTATGGAATAAAAGACTAGATTCTTTAAGCATTTACCTTTTACATGGAACAAATTAAGCTTTGTCAGCAGATGGGGCACTAGACAGATGATGGGTAAATGGTATAGGGGTGATGACATCTTGTGTTGCTCAGCCCATGCCATATGCCTATAACACTCAGTCCTTAGGCCATCTCAGAAACCTATCCATTCACCACGTTTACGTCACACCCACAACATGGACACTGAATACTCAGTGGCTTTAATTTAAGTTTGAAATAGATTCAAATCACTCCCTTGCTAATAACATTTCAGAAGATTCCCACAGCCTTAGAATATAATCCAGAGTACGTCATTCCCCTTGTTCTAACCCTGATCTCCAATTTACCTCGCACCCCTCTCTCTCTCCCTGCTTTGCTTCAGCTAACTCCCTTCCCTGAGTTCAAGAAATATGCGAAGAAATATATGAAGCCGTGGGGCTGTCCATCTGGCTCAGTTGGTTAGAGCAAGCTGTTATAATACCAAGGTCAAGGGTTCAGATCCCCATACCAGCTAGCAACAAAGAAAAGAAAAGAAATAATATACTAAATATTCTGGGATTTCGCTCAGGATATTACCTTAACTGAAATGTTCTTTCCTACTGTACACCTCCTCACTCTAGTTCAGAGACCTAACTAGTTAAATCCTACTTGTGCTTTCACTCTCAATTTAAGTATCAATTCCTCCCAGTATGTCCCAGTCCCTATTATTAATGCATTCTTAAATCCATATAACAAACTAGCAAATACTCATTTAAAATCTGTCCTCCTAGACAGACTGTTAAGTGCCACGGTGAGAGCACTTGTTTGGATAGTCATTGTTTCCCTAACCACTGGCAGAAAGCCACTAAATTTAAGGAATTTAATGATGATTTGTGAATTGTCATACAATATCCATTCCCCACAAAAATGTTATAGTATAACTAAGCACAAATAGAAGGCATGCAAAAACAGAATTACAAAGCAAAAATTACATAACACTCAAATAAAATGTCTCCCCTCACTAAAACATTAACCAAAACACTGCACTGTATATTTGAGTATTCTTACTAACCATGATCATAGACAGGGTATTGATACTCTTTCTGAAAACAAGTGTCTTGTACTTAAAACTGAAACTTATTTTTCTGCAGAATAATTTCTGAACAAGGTTAACAAAAGTTGATTCAGAAACTGCCAAATAGTACAAGATCTGGAGAAGGCAAAAAATTTAATATATGGCAAAATTACATGTACATTTGCTCTTTGACCCTGACATCCAACCTTAAAAGCCTAAGCTGAAAATGCACCTCCACATGTGAAAAAAACACATAGAGAAGTTTATTTGCTGCAGGTTACTCAGTATGCTAAAAACAAATGAGTAGAAAGGTTGCTGGGGGACAATATATTGCAAATTACTTCCTTATTCAAAAGGGAAAGTCTACTTTTAAAACAGAGTGCTCTGCTGATCACTACCTTAAGCAAGTATCAAACTCAGTACCACTAACAGAGGGACAATAAAAATGTACATATTCCTGATAAAGTGCCATTGGAAGTACACATTATCACCTACAAAATATTTTGCAAATGATGTGTTGCAGCTTCCAGACTAGGTGTTGGAAAATCATGGCTCACAGGCCTGTTTTCGTAAATAACGGTTTTAAGAGAACAAAGCCATGCCCATTGGTTTACTACATTCTATGACTGCTTGCCCACTATAAAGAGAGCAGATTAATTCCAGACTTTATTGACCACAAAGCAAAGGACTTTCTATCTGAACATTTTCAGACAAAACGTGTACTAACCTCTCCTCTGAACACAATTATCACTTTACAGGAAACACAAGAAATAGAGGAATTATTTAAACATATCATGACAATACAATCAGAAACACTACAACATGTCACTTTCTAAAACAATATGTGGGCTCTGCAGAAAGTGAACTTAATGGAAGAAAAACAGCAACTACAGTTGGAACAAAGAGATTGAAATAGGTAAACAAATGCAATGCAGAAAGCTCGAATGGATCTTAGATCCCAGAACACCCCAAATCGTGTTTTGGAACAACGAAGAGAATTTCGTTTTTGTTAGAGTAGATACTGCATGATGTTATTGTTTTTTATTCCCTTGGTTGCCTAGTAGTATTTTGCTTTTGGTAGGACAATATCCTTAACTCTCAGAAATGTATTAAAGGTCAAATATCACGTCTACTATGTATTTTCAATTTACTATCAAATAATTCACTGTAAAATATATTTATCATCTGGGGAGAGAGCAAACATACAAAGTGGTAAAAATTGGTGAATCTATTATAACGGGTAGTGGATGTTCCAGTCACCAACACATTTAAGGTTTTTCAAAATGAAAATGTGGGGGAAAGTACGCTTAGTCCAACAATCCTGTTAATGGCAAATTCAATTACTCTAGGACTAGTGTCATAAAGCCTCCATTCTTTCTTCCTGGAGGACCTTGTTTTTAAGCCGCATGGGGATGTACTTCAGATAAAGAGAACGGCTAAGTATTCTCAGTTTTCTTTAATGGAAAGACTTGCGACCCACGAACGTTTATATTCACATACAGAACTATGCACGTCCTGGACACCTAAGAAAGTACCTTTATATTTCTACCTCAAAGTAACGGTCAAAAATAAAATATGACACACAAAGCCAGATTCTCAGATGAAATATTCATTTGCATAAGAAAAGGAAAGAAAATTTTAAAAAGGAAAGGAAGAGGCCCTTCTAGAACCAACTCTGCTCCAGAGCTCACCAGAACTCTCAGGAATCGCCAAGTCCTAGAAGCGGGAGGACTCCAGGGACGGAGTCAAGGTGACTCGAACGGCGGAAATTCTCTCTCCCTGCTGAATAAAATCACAAAGGTTACTCTGGAGACCTTTGAAAAGGAGACCCCAGAGCATGAAAACACCCCGCGGAGGCGCCACTTCCACTCCCGACCCGGCTCCTGGTGGGGATGAAGGCTCGAGAGGCGTCTCGGACGTGGCCGCGCCGGAAGGACCCGCGGCCCCCGCGGCCGCCAGCGGAGCGGGCCAGGCCTCTCTAGGGAGGCTCCTCGGTGGCCCAGGTCACACCTGTCCTTCAACATCCCCCTTCTCCCCCAAGCTGTTCCCTTCACGAAAAACTCACAAAGGCCCTGTGAACCCACGAAGAGAAAGGCGAAAGAGCTCCCGGACGCACTAAGTCTGCATCGGCAAAGAGGACGGCGTGCCGCTGACGTCACTTCCGCTTCCTCCCTCCTGCCGGGCGGGGCTCCAGAGTCTGCGCAGTTCTGGGGCTAGAGGCAGAAACCACCCAGGGTGCAGGGCGGAGTACAGAACCCGGCCTCTGGGCGTGGCTGCGGGCAGAGGGCCGGGCCAAAGCGTTGTGCAACTAGAATTGATAACTATGTTGCCATGTTAGTATATCCAGTTTGCGGGGGAGGGGGTGGCAGCTGACCGGTACAGGGATGACCGGTACAGGGATGAAACCTGGACCTTTGGTTTTATCAGCACCATGCTCTAACCAGTTGTTGCAAGTTAACATGACGGACTCCATCTTTGTCCCAGTTGTAAAAACAGCTAAATGCATTTCTACATTCTATAGCTCTGTGGTCACAAGCCTGTTCCTGTGTTAGCAAGAAAACCGCAGACTACCAGTTCTTTCCTGTGTAGGAGAGAAATAGCTGCTCTCTAAAGCAGACCCCTCCTCAAGTAACCACACTTCCTGCCCTTGCACTCAAGTGTGACAGACCCTTACCCAAAAAGGCCTCTTTACCTAGTTTTAACTTACAGCCACAGTAACCTAGTTAACGATCTATTAGAAGACCCCTGATTTAGGAAACGCTGCCTGAAGACCATAGGAGGAGCCAATAAAAATGGCTTAATCTGCTTATCCTGGCTTCTGTAAACCAGCTTGCTTGCTCTTGCAGAGCATCCTGTATGCCAAATGGGATGTGGTTTATACCAATAAAAACTTTTCCTTAATGAGGCTGGGGGCTGCACTCTATCCAGACTGCCTGAGGAGACAGCCGACGGCCTGCAGGAAAAATAAACCGTCCACAACCCCCAAGAATTTTTGTGTGGTTTCGGCCTTATTGGGAACTGCGCCTCACAACACAGTGAGCTACCCCTGTCAGCCCAGTATTTCAAGTTTTGATGTAAAAAGGATTTAATTTTCAGCCAAAAGAACTTGTTGTTGTTTTAAATAATTTCTGGGTTTCCTGCCTTGTTCTAAAAGTCTCCTCACACTTTGGATTACTTGAATACTTGCAGATTTCCAAATGTTCTGTTGAAATGTATTACTTTTTAATATATTTATATATTTTATTTTGTTTTATTGGGGGGGGGCTGGCCTGCACAGGGATTGAACCCCAGACCTTGGGTCAGTTTCTAGACCATTCTGTGTCAGTAATATATTTCCTCATGCCAATATCAATGTCATACTCCTTTGATTTCAGTAGTTTTATGTCATTTGTTATTTATTTTTAATTTTTTTATCGTTTTAATATTTAGCAGTAAAAATACAGTCATAGCTAATGTTTCTTGCCTATTACTTCTCTACACACTTCACAGACATTAAATTTTTAATGGTCACAATGATGTTGATACTATCATGATTTTCTCTTCTGTTTGTTTTTTGGAACAGCTTTATCAAGGTATATTTCAAATAGTATACAACTAACCCATTATGCTATACAATTTAATCTTTTTTAGTATATTGTAGAGCTAGGGCTGAGTCTGGAGCTCACAGACCCATTGAGCCCATTGTCCAGACTGGGTCACAAAGCCTTCACATGCAGGTCTATGAGTTAGGTAACAGGAAAAAGGTCCTTGGAGCTGTGGTTGAAGTAGTAATAAGGTTTATTCAGCACACACACTTCTAAGAGCTAGGCAGTGAAAAGAGAAACTGAGCAGCTGCTGGCAAAGTCCAAAGAAAAACTGAGCAGCTGCCAGCAATGTAAACATGCTCTATTTTTAGATGTGAGTTCTCCCCACTGGGGTTCAGAGCCAGTGTGCTGCTTTCACAGAGAAGAACACACAATAATAGCAACAAGCTAAAAATACACGGGTGTGCATGCACACTAACTCCAGCCCCACACAACTTGTTTACAAAGAATGTGCTGCACCACCCCCAACCAGACCTGGGGTGAGGGGGCCTGACTATACTACTCTATTTCCTCACATATATTTACAGAGTTGTTCAATCATCACTATTTTAGAATCATTTCATCCCCCATAAGAACCTTTTCTCTGTCACAGCTCCCATTTCCCTCCTCCCTTAAATGTCTAGACAACCCTGAATTTACTTTCTGTCTCTATACATTTGCCTTTGGCAGACATTTCATTTGAATGAAATCTTACAATCTTTTTTGAATAGCTCCTTCACTTAGCATTTTTTCAGGGTTCATCTGTGTTGTAGCATCATTGTTTATTGTTGGATCATATTCCATTTTATGGATATACAATACTACATTTTATTTATTCATCAGTTGATGGGTGTTTTAGGTTGTTACCACTTTTAGAGTATTATGAGTAATGCTGCTACAAAACTTCTCCTGTATCTTTTTGTGCATACAAGTTTTTATTTCTTTTGGGTATATACTGAGGAATGGAATAGCTAGGTTAATTAATAAGTACATGTTTAACATTTTTAGGAACTACCAGACTGTTTTGCAAAGGGGCTGCACCACTTTACATTCCCACCAGAAATGTGGGAGGGTTTCAATTTCTTCATGTTTTTGCTAACACTTGTTATTTTCTGTCTTTTTCATTATAGCCACTCCAGTGGTGTGAAGGGATATTATGGTTTTCATTGGCATTTCCCTAATGAAGTGATATTGAGCATCTTTTCATGTGCTTGTTGGTCAGCTGTATATATTCTTTGGAGAAATAAGATGTTCAAATCATTTGTCCCTTTTAAGATTGGGTCGTTTAATCTCTTTATTGTTGAGTTCTGAGTGTTTTTCATATATTCTGTATGCAAGCTTTTTTATCACAAATATGATTTGCCAATAATTTCTTGATTTTTTTTTTTTCTTTTGTGGCTGGTCAGTACAGGGATCTGAACCAGTTGGCGGCCAACCTTGGAGTCTTTAAATCCTCTGGAGAATCCAGATACTTTGTTTTACCAGGCAAATGACCCACTTAGGTTCAACTTGCAAGTTTTAATCAGCATTCTGTGAGGTGTGGTTTCAATGTGTGTTCAAAGACTTTGCAGTACTATTTGTGTCTCTACCTAGAGGCAAGACTACATTGAAGGTCATCTATTTCATAGCCCAGGTTTCAAGGTCCATGGTATGTCTGACTACCCCTACAGAATTGCCCAGAGGCTACTGACAAATAAATAAAGGCAACATGCTGTCCATTTAGCTCAGTTAGTTAGAGCATGGTGTTATACATATAACACCGAATTCAAGGGTTCCAATCCCTGTACTGGCCAGCTGCCAAAAAATATAAAATAAAATCAAGAAAAAACTGACATTTATCTCTCTCACTGAGCAGTAGGAAACCCTGTTCCCACTACTTGTACCAGAAATAAAGGGCTTCTTCTGGACATCTCTCTACAGGTGACTATGTTCACTTCTGAGTTTTTAGCTGCATTGGGTCCCGGCCAGGTTATATCACAGGAGAGAAAACTGATACACATACTACCTCTTTGGTGGTTCTTTCAAATGTGATTTTTTCCTTCAACCTACTGCTATTAACTTTTCATGTTCCTCAAATAACTGCTCTATACATTCTGCCCAGCTGTTATACTGGCATTCCATGGGACACAGGATAAATCGTGCTCACTCTATCTTTCTCACAACTAGAACCAATTTTGCCTAGTTTTTGGCTTTTCTATTTTTACATATAAAACAATATAACATGTATGATTTTATATCATTTCTTTGAAAACATGTTTATGAGAAACATCCACGTTATTGCATGTACCCATGTAATAAGCAGGATTCTGAAATGGTCCCCATGACTTCTGCCTCTGCAATGCCTTTGTATATTCCCCTCCCCTGGGGTGTGGGTGGATCTACAGCTGCTTTCTAATCAAGATAATATGGCAAATGTAATGGGATGTCCCTCCTGTGATTACAGTATTTTATTTGACAACAGTCAAAGACTTCTATGGATGTAATTAAGGTTCCTAATCAATGGACTGAAGATAATCAAAAGAGAGAACATCCTGCCAATGTCCTGACCTAATCAAGTGAGCGTCTTCAAAGGTGGTCTAGAGATCAGAGAGTCAAAGCAATAGTAATACTGTCACTCTTGCTGGCTTTGAAAAAACAAACCTCCACAAGAAAAGAAATTTTGCCACAATATGAGGGAGATTGGAAGGACATCCTTCACTATTTGGGCCTCCAGAGGAAAATTTGGCCTGGCTAACAACCTGATTTCAGCCTAATGAGTTCCTGAGCACAGAACCTGGCTACATTGCCTATGTTTCTGGCTTACAGAAACTGTGAAGTAGTAAACCTATGTTGTTTTAAGCCACTAAATTTGTGGCAATGATAGAAAGCTAATCTAACCTGGAAATTATTATTTCTGGGCTGGCCCGTGGCTCACTCGGGAGAGTGCGGTGCTGAGAACACCAAGGCCTCGGGTTCGGATCCCATATACGGATGGCCAGTTCGCTCACTGGCTGAGCGTGGTGCTGACAACACCAGGTCGAGGGTTAGGATCCCCTTACTGGTCATCTTTAAAAAAAAAAAAGAAATTATTATTTCTTTCTAAAAGAATATTATGTAAAATAAGCATACCATAATTTGTTTTTCCTCTTTTGTATTGAGGGAAATTTGGATTTTTTCCATGTAAGGGTACTTCAAATCAACCTCCAATGAATAATCTTTTACATTTCTCTTGATGACCATGTATTTGGTTGTATAGGCTGTACATAAGTTCAATTTCAGTAGAAAATGCCAAACCGTTTTTCAATATGTATTGCTAAAAAAATCACAAGTCCAACCAAGAGACAAAGTGAAAGGAAACAGAGACTTTACCACAGTTGAAAGTACTATAAAGAATTTGTAGCCATTCCTCATTTATTATAATATGTCTCTGTGTTTTAATGTCTGTGTGTAGGGGCTGGTCCTGTTCATCATGTGTGTCTATTTATCGGCTTGTATGCTAGCGACTGTGTCCACAGGTCTGTGAGCTTAGCATTATGTTTCACCTTGTCTGATTCTGGGTCAGTCTATAAGTCTCTTAGCTGGTGTGTTGGTCAGGAGGTAGGTGATAGAAATGACAATGTTCAAACTTTATCGTATACTTTATAAAAAAAGGAAAAATACTAATTAAGACTTTTAAATAAAAAATGGTTTATTGTAATGGAGTTTATAAGTTGTAGACACCATGAAGAAAAATAAGGAAATGGGGGAAAAGGGTCAACTCAAAGAACAAAAAACAAAAAAGAGGCAAATGGAAATCATAAAAAGGATGACTGATTTAAATTTAAATATATGACTAATTCCATTACATATGAATGGACTAATTCTTCCATTAAATGATAGGGATTTCTAGTGTTGTTTTAAAAATATCAAGATTAATGCAATGTAGGATTCTAAAATGAATCCTAACCCGCATAAAGGACATAGTGAGAAAATGTGAATTTTGAATACAGTCTGTAAATTAATTCATAGCATTTTATCAGTGCTAATTTCAGAGTTTCAGTAATTCTACGACCATCTCCTTAGATGTTAACCTTATGAGAGGCTGGGTGAAAGATATACAGGAACACACTGTGCTAGTTTTACAATATCTCTGTATGCCTAAACTTATTTCAAAATGAAAAGTTTATTCAAAATCCAGATTTTAAAAATCCCAGCTATATAATGTTTTTAGAAAGACATGTAAAAAGTTTGAGACATCAGTAAGTTTGAAAATACGGTATAGCTACATTAAAATCTGAGAAAATAGATTTTAATGGAATGAGCATTCTTAGAAACAGAAAAGTTACTTATAATCTTAAAAGGTTCAATTTGCCAAAAAGTTACAGCAATCTAAAATGTTATTCACCTAATGCACAGCCTCCAAAATAGAGCAAACAAGAATGTGGGTTCATATATGTTGAATACGGCCTGAGATTGTAGTGAAGGCTTTCCTACATTCCTTACCTTAACAGGGCTTCTCTCCAGTGTGAACTCATACATACTCAGTAAGGCATGACCACTGAATAGAGGCTTTCCCATATTTTGTGCTTTTATAGGATTTTCCTCACCTGTATGGGTCTGTATGTGATTATAAAGGATGTAGAATATATAAAGCCTTTTCCACATTCTTTGCATTTGTAAGGTTTTCTTGCCCTGAGAGTCTGTATATGCACAGAAAGCTTGTGTAATGAATAAAACATTTCCCATGTTCCTTCTGTTCAAACAGTTTCTCTCTGTCATAAGTTCTCCTATGTGGGTGAAGGTATGATGGATTAACAAAGGCTTTTCCACAATTACTGCATTCAGAGTGATTGTCTCTCCTGCTAGTTCTCTGGTACACAATATTTGGAGGGAGGGTGACAGCTTTTCCACACTGATTAAACTCAGAAACTTTCTCACCAATAAAAGTTTTCCTATGCAGAATGAGGACGTCTGTTCCATATGGAATGCACTCAGAAATGTTCCCTTGATTTTGAGTTCTCACATGTGTCTTCAGGTGTAAATCTGCAATTAAGATATCTCAATATTGCTTATAGCCAGAGCTCTCATCCATTGCAGCTTCTTCACTGTGGATGAAGGTAAGAATGATAATTAAAGGAATTTTCAGACACATTAATAGGCTCCACCCATCTCAAACACACAGAAAAATCATTTTGATGATGCTTATGATTTTTACCATTTTTATTACATGCATACATTGGTTTGACTGCAGTGTTATAACACCCAAGGTCAAGGGTTTGGATCCCCATACTGGCCAGCTGCAAAAAAATACATGAATAAAAATAAATTATTATATACATACAGTTCCTGCCCTGTTGATTTATTTCACATTGGATGATGGAACCCCACTGTCAGAATTCTGTGCCATCTCCTCTAATTGAAAAAATATTCCTATAGATTTTCATGAAATTGTTTTTAAAACTCAGTGTCTGAATACATATATGGGGATGTGTACCCATAAAGAAACAAGTTTTACATAGGTTTAGGGAATCCCCAAATTCATCATATTCAGAGTATCTCCTCAAAGACATCTTTGTTCTTGGATAAATGCTAGTTCTCTCAAATATCTTTCATTTCTGCTGATTTTCTATGCTGGAAATCCCAATATTTTCTAGGTGTGGAAAATAAGGAATATTCCTTGTTAATCTTGCCATTTCTATCCCACTAGAGGTTTGTCCCCACAAACAATCCTGCTGAAAAGTTGTCCCTGTGGTTCCAAGTTGCATTTCCCATTCTAAAGTTACACAGAAAAACAAACTTAAGGTTTGCAGAAAGAAATGGCTGATTGAAGGAGTTATAAATGATAAGGCTCATTCATATTTATTCACAAGTTAAACAAGATTAAAAAATCAAAATTTGAGTTTGGCAATGCCAATAGAGCATGGTGCTGGATAGCACCAAGGTCAAGTGTTCAGATCCCCATATCAGCCAGTGGCCAAAAAAACCTCAAAAATAAACTTGGCACGGACAAGGAGTCAAATTTTTAGTTCATTACAAACTGATTCTTTGAAAATTAAAACTGATGGTGAACCAAAGAGAATATTAGGGACAGAGAGTAGCAAAGATGTAGACAAAGTGAATATGTAAAATGATAAAGAAGAAAGATATACGTAATTTTGTGAGATCATATTAAAGTTAAATAGGTGAAGTTTTCTTTTTTGGGGGGAGGGGGCAGCTGGCCAGTATGGGGATCCAAACCCATGACCTTGATATCGTAAGGCTGCATCCTAACTAATTGAGCTATGGCCAGCCCAAACAGATGAAGTTCTCAATCATTACTTTTTCAAGTATTTTTTACCACATCACACTTTTTCTTCTAGAACTCCCATTTCTTGAATGTTTACCTTTTGGTATTGTCACACAGACCTCCTGGGGCTCTACTACTTGCATGTTGGATAACTTTTGGATTATATTCTGCACATTTTGAATATGTTATGACACTCTGAGTTGATAAGCCCTATGGAGAGGCTGGTCCATTAGCTCAGTTGGCTAGAGCACAGTGTTGTAACACCAAGGTCAGGGGTTCAGATCTCTTACCGTCCAGCTGGAAAAAAAAAAAAAAAAGGAAGAAAAAAAAATCCTATGGAGAATGGAGATTTGTTTTAAATCAGGCAATTCCCCCGTCCAGTTCAGCTTGCAAGTTTCAATCAGCCCTCTGTGGGTTGTGATTTCAATGTGAGTTCTGTTTTCACCGACGCTGCACTATTTGTGTCTCTATCTAGAGTCTAGACTACGTAGGTCGTCTATCTCATAGTCCACTTCTCAAGGTCTATGGTATGCCTCACTGGCACCACAGGATTGCTTGGGGGCTGGGGGCAAACGAATGAAAAGACTGTAGGAAATGTTTCCTGACACCAAAACTAAAAGGTGATTATGCAAGGTGAAGGATATATTAATTAGCTTGATTGTGGTCATCTTTTCACAATGTGTATATATATATATATTGCACATCATGTTGTATACTCTAAAAGTACACAATTTTTACTTGTCAATCATACCTCAATAAAGATGGGGAAAAAGTAAAATGTGAGTGGAAATTAGGTATTTATAATTGAAAAGTCATAAAAATACTAATTAACAGCTCTTTTCTTCCCTGGATGCCTGAGGATCTACCACCATCATGAATGGCACACTAACTATCCACATGAGGAAGTTCATGACCAATTGACTACTTCAGAGTAAACAAATGGTCATCAATGTCCTTCACCCTATGAAGGCAACAATACCTAAGACAGAAATTTGGGAAAAAACAGCCAAAATTTACAAGACCTCACTGGATGTCATCTTTGCACTTGGATTCCGAACTCACTTTGGTAGTGGCAAGACAACTGGCTTTGGCATAATTTACAATTCCTGGGATTATGCCAAGAAAAATGAACCCAAAACATAGACTTGCAAGATATGGCCTGTATGCGAAAAAAAAAGACCTCAGGAAAACAGCAAAAGGAATGCAAGAACAGAATGAAGAAAGACTGGAGGACTGCAAAGGTCAGCGTTGGTGCTTGCAAAAAGTGAGCTGGAAACTGGATAACAGCAGGAGTAAAGATTCTGCAATGGATTTATCTGTGGTGACTGTGTGGGTTTTTCACAAGAAAATTAATAAACTGTAAAATCTTTTTAAAAAATACTAATTAAAACTTTATGGGAGATTCAGTCATAGCAATAGAATGCTAGTCAAAGTTTCAAATGTTTACAGAATAGGAAACAACAAAGTCTGAAAAATGAGGTATGCATTTAAGAGGTAGGAAAAGAATAACACAATAAAGACAAAATAACTAGAATGGAGGTTAAAATAGATAAGAACAGAAATTAACAAAATAGAACATGCTATGAATGACTTGTGTACCTCCAGAGTTCTTATCTTAGCTCCCAAGGTTGTTGTATTTACAGAGGGGACCTTCTAGAGGTAATTAGGGTTAGAAGAAATCATGACAGTGGGGTTGCCATGATGAGATTAGTATAGTCACATACCACATAAGAACGTTTTAGTCAAGGACAGACTGCATACACGATGGAGGTCTCACAAGACTATAATGGCAAAGACTGGCCTATTAACTCAGTTAGTTAGAGCATGATGTGATAACACCAAGGTCAAGGGTTCAGATCCCCATTCCAGTGAACTGCCGGAAAAAAAAATTATAATAGGTATACATAGCCCAGGTGTGTAGTAGGCTATATCATCTAGATTTGTGCAGTACACTCTATGGTGCTCTCACAATGACAAAATGGACTAAAGACCCACTTTTCAGAACTTGTCCCTGTCGTTAAGCAACACATGACTGTACCCTATAAAGAAGAGACATAAAAGAGCTTGCTGGTTCTCTCTCAGCCAACTAAAGACACAGTGAGGCAGCACTCTACAAGCCAAGAGAGCCCTCACCAGAAACCCACCATGCTCACACCCTGACACATACTTCCAGCGTCTACATCACTGAGAAAATAAATTTCTGTTGCTTAAGCCACCTGGTCTATGGTAATTTGTTTGGCAGCACAACCTGCCATAAAACATAAGCCAGAAGTACACTGATCAAACCCGAAATTAACAAAACTAAGTAAATCTTGGCAATATTAACATTAAAAAGGCATAACTAAATGATATTAGCAATAAAAAAGGGACACAAAAGATATATAATCACAAAAGCCAGAAATACTAAAAATGAGAACATTTTATGAACTTTGACTGTAAATTTAAAATTACAGAAATGCCTATAAAAACACTTGCCAAAACAAAATTTTCCAAAACTGACTTAAGGTGAAAATGGAAACCTTACCAATCCCACAAATCCAAAACAAAAACAAAAAAAAAAAGAATCCATGCTTTAAAATCATTCCAAACTTGAGAAGAAAAACCAGTAACAATGGCAGTAAGTAATCCCGATTCGAATTTTACTAGTGTATTTTGCATAACATAAAGGAAACACTACTTATCATATGAATATAGTGTTTGAGTTAAGAAAATACTCCTATATTCATACAAAACCCAGACAAGTATACTTACACACAAAAAAAACTTCTCCATAATATGGAATACATTCAGGTAATAAAAAAAATCAATCCATTATACCCAAGTTGAGTTTTTGGAATTACAAGGATAATTTAACATTGTAATGTCAATTAATTAATTTGCTATGTTTTTTTCAAAGTCCTTTTATTTACTAATTCATTCAAATATCATGTATCTAACATAGGCAGGCACAGATGTAGGTACTTGAAAGCTCTCAGTGAACAAATATGATCATCTAAGAGGAATCAGGGGAAATATGTAAAAACTGCTTAAGGTATTCATGAGAAAGCCTCCCCAACTTATGAAAAGTGGAAAAAAGTGTTGACTTGGTATTATATGCAATAGCCAATACATGATTGGTATAAATGGAAAACATGTGTCATTAAGATTAGATAGTAAGTATGCTGCTTTTACTACGTCTACTCATTGTACAGGAGGTCTTGCTCAGCCAGGAAAGCAAGAAAAAGACATAAATAACCTAAGGTTTGAAATGGAAAAGTCAAATTGTCATTAGTTACAGATGATATGCTCACCTGTGTGGAAAACAAAAAAAATACATAAAAACTAGAATTTTTAAGAATGTTAAGCAAGGCTTCTAGTAAAAATTCAATTTACAAAAATCAACTACATTATACATATTGCCACTCAGAAATCAGCTTCTGGGGCAGGGCCATGCCAGGGCTATGAGGCTGGTGTATCACCTGTTAACGACATTGTCACGAGGAGCCCAAGCACCAGGAGGAAGCCAACCTGCAGAACTGACTTCACCCATGACCCAAAGTGCTCAGACCCAGGCAACTGTGAACAAGTTCCATGGAGGACCAACAGGATTTATTTCACACAATCAGGGTGGCTTCTATGAGCCACTGCAACCCACACAAGGCAGTTATAACTAATCTAATGATCTTTGGTGTCAGTGCCAATAACTAAAGGTGGCAACACGTGGGCTAAATAGCAATACTCACACCCACAAGAGAACCACTCCACCACCCACTCTTCTCCAGGAACAAACATACAACACCAAAGTGCACAGGTCTCTTCCACTTGGTATTTATTAAGCTTTATCTGAATTACCATTACATTGGTTCGACTAAGCTACACAGAAACAGTCATCAATCAGCTGCAGTCCCAATGGTGACATGACATAACCAAAAGCACTCAAGTGTCAGAAGTATATAAACGTTTATCACTCAGATTGAAACCTACCCGAGCTGGTGTGTGCATCCAAGGTCCACATTTGGGAAGTGCCAGTGATGGTGTCAAGCACAGCAGAACATCATGACCAGCCATGTTCACAGAAGTTTTTCTGTTTTCACAGCAGTGGATGAAACGACAAACACAGAAGCAGGTCATGCCGCCAGTCCCAGCTGTTGCTTGACTCAGGAACATGAGATGATTGCTTTGCCAAAGTTTAGTGGATCTATGGATCAAAGATAACATGCAGGGTTCTCAGCCCCTCCCTGGACTGCCTGAGGTTAGCAGTTATGGCTCTCCCTCCATGGTCATGAAATTGAGGTATCTTACACTACTGGCTTTGACCTCACCATCTCTCCACTTGATCCTTTCTGAACCCTGTCCTTTTATCTGAAAGGATCAGGTCTGAGAGAGACCCAAGGGCATTTTTACACTTTGAGCCTTACATCCCCCACCTTGGACAGTGTGAGCCACTGTAGGTGGGCCATTTCTAAGACCATGACAAACCAACAAGAAACTACACTATTAAAATAAGCTATGTCTGAATTCTGAAGGTTCACTTGGCCGTGCTACAACCTGGAAGGTCGAGCAACTAGACAGGAATGGCACTGCAATAGGGGAAAGTAGGACATATCATGCTGGGAAGGATCAGGGCAGAATCACAACTGTTTAAAACAAATTTATACAACCACGTAGGGAGCCATGTCTCTGCCAGCAGACAAGATTTCAGGACACAGGGATGCAATCTTCACATTCCATACATAGTGTCTCTTGAGTGTGAATCACATCATGTTTCTTAAAGGTTTAAGTAAAAAATGTAATATAAAAAGTGACTTTCCAACATTTCTTACTTTCAAGTTTTTCTCCAGTGTGAGAACATCAAAGTATTTAGCAGGTGAACATCAAAGTATTTAGCAAAACTGTGACTTTTCCACATATCTTATACCAATAGGGTTTCTCTCCATTGCAAGAACTCTCATACTCAGTAGCACATGAGAAAATAAGTTCTCCGTGTTTCTTACACTGTATGGCTTCAGAGTGAGTTCATATATGCTGGATTGTGAACAAATTCCAATGTCTTTGCTATATTTCTTAATTTCATGGAGCAATTTTGGTGTGTGATTTCTTTCAAGTTCTTAAACAGGGACAACTGAACACTTTTATAAATTGCTTATATGAGTAAGGTTCCTAGGCACTGTGAATCAGAGTGTGGTTGTTAAGGCAGGACGACTTCCTAAAATTTTCCACATTCTTTACATACAAAGGATTCCTCTACAGTGTCTTTCTATATGTTCAGTAAGATAAGAAGAACTATTGAAGGCTTTCCCACATTCCTTACACTCATAGGGCTTCTCCCCAGTGTGAGTTCGTACATGTTTAGTAAGGCCTGAAAGCCCAGTGTAGGCTTTCCCACAATCCTTACATTTATACGGCTTTTCCCCAGTGTGAGTTCGTACATGGCTAGAAAGGTTTCCATACTGAGTGAAGGCTTTCCCACATTCCTTACATTTGTAGGGTTTCTCTCCAGTGTGAATTCTTACATGTTTATTTAGATGTGAAAAAAAGGTGAAGGTTTTCCCACATTCCTTACATTCATGCGGCTTCTCTCCAGTGTGAGTTCGCATGTGAATGGAAAAATAGGAGGAATACCTAAATGCTTTCCCACACATCTTACACTCGAAAGGCTTCTCTCCACTGTGAGTTCTCAAATGTGGAATAAGAGATGAGGAAGAAGCAAAGGCTTTTCCACACTGGTCACATTCAAAGGGTTTCTCTCCTGTGTGAGTTCTTACATGTTCAATAAGGCCTGACGATGTACCGAAGGTTTTCCCACATTCCTTACATTTATATGGCTTTACCCCACTGTGAGTTCGTTCATGTATAGTAAGCCCTGAGTGTACAGTGAAGGCTTTCCCACAATCCCTACACTTATATGGTTTTACTCCAGTGTGAATTCGAAAGTGATTATTAAGGTATGAAGAATTTCGAAAGCATTTTCCGCAAACCTTACATTTAAAGGGCTTCTCTCCAGTGTGTGTTCTTAAATGTTGAGTTAGTAGATAAGGCCTAGAGAAGGCTTTCCCACATTCTTTGCATTCATACGGTTTCTCCCCAGTATGGGTTCGCATATGAAATTTAAGGTAGGAAGGATATATAAAGACTTTCCCACAATCCTTACATTCATAGGCTTTTTTTACACTTTGGGTTTGCATGTGTGTGGCACAGCTTGTGAAATGAGCAAACATTTTCCCATGTTGCTTCCATTTGTAGAATTTTTCTCCATTTTGAGCTCTCATATGTCCCTGAAGGTGTGACTCATTAGCAAAAGCTTCCCCACAGTCACTGCATTCAAAGGATTTCTCTCGAGCACACATTCTCTGGTAAGCAGCATCTGAAGTCAGGTTGAACGCTTTTCCCCCCTGACTCAATACAGAACATTTCTCTCCAGTAAAGGTTCTCTTGTGCAGAGGTAGGAAGTCTCCATACTGATTACACTCAGAAGCATCCCCTCTATTTTGAGTATTCATGTATATCCTAAGACATGAGGGTTCACTGAGGACTTCTCCACACTGCTTGCAGTCATAGAGCTCCCCTCCTTTGCAGCCTCTGGCCTGTTGGTAAAGGGATGAATGATGATTAGAGAATTTTCCAGACTTATTAATAGATACCACCCATCTGAAGACAAAAACATTACAATGATGATGATTATGGTTTTTGCCATTTTCATAACATGCATACAGTTCCTGTTCTCTGGATGTTTTTCAACTTGAATAAAGGAACTCTATGCAAAAATGCTGTGTCACCTCTCTAATCTTGAAATGATTCCTGTAGATTTTTATAAAGTTGGTTAAGACCTTGATGTCTAGCTATATACGTGGGAATGTGTACTTTTGGGAATTGTGAAGGACCAACCTTTACACAAGGTTTTGGGAATCTCTCCAGAGACGCTGCTCCCTCTTGGGTGAATACCGCTTCACTCAAGTATCTCTCATTTCTGCTGATCTCATTAATGGAATTCCCAATTTTCTCTGAAATGTGGAAAATAAAAAATATCCCTTGTTAATCTCAGTTGTCTCCTATTTGATGTTTTTAAACAATAGTCATCCTGCTGACGTGCTGGCCCTTTGGTTTTAAGATGCATTTCCCATTCTGAAGGAAAACACAAAAACATACATTAAGGTTTACACGAGAAAGGTTAAATAAGTTAAAAATGATAAAGCTCATTTGTATTTCTTTTCACACTAAACACTCTAAAAAATAAAGCACAGATAGATTTGAGCAATTTAGCTGTGTCTAAAATTTGGCAACCATAATGACTTGGGGTCAAATTTTAGAAATTTATTAACAATTTACCTTCATGAAAATTATATGTAATAGTGAACAGAATTTTAAAAAACCATACACCCAAAGAAAAAAGACCAAGTCGTTTGTGCGATCTTATAAGTCTGGAAAGAAGGAAAGCAACAGAGTATGGGAAACTGAAGATATCCCAAAACTTCCCTGTGTAATACACAAAGCCTTCTGATTGAAAGGACATTTTGAAGTTTTCTCATTAAACTTCCAAACATACTAAGCTTTTCATTGACTAGGGACGATCTTCACATTTACCAGGGATGATCTTCACATTTACCTGAAACTCCTTTCTGCACTGTCCCAAACTCTTCTTTCTCCAACCAAGAGATCAGTGTGGGTTTGAAGAGCTGATATCCTGTATACAGAAAAAGATAAATCACTAGAAGAGGCTCATGCAAGAGATGACAACCCTACCATAAAACAGAAACTTCATCTCTAATTAAAGCAGTGATATGATTTCTATACAGTGCAAAATGCAAATATCCCCTTTCTGCATCCCAGAGACATTGGTTATACCTGACCCTTGAAACCCATGATCAGGGTTCTATGCACATTTAAAAACCACTAAGACTTTTATTCAAGTAGAAAACAGAAGTGCAAAAAGAGACCTTCATTGTCATGAAAAACTAGTACACCAGTGGTTCTCAATTTAGAGTGAATCAGATTCATCTGGAAAGTCTGTTCAAACACAGATGACAGAGCCCCAACAGCAGACTTTCTGATGAAGCACGTGAAAGGTGGAGTCTCATAATGTACATTCCAATAGAGTGACAGTGATGCTATTGATCTCATCACCACATTCTGAAAACTACCACACTAAATTAAAACCCACTGGTGCAGGGACTCTATCTCTTTATTTCCCATTGTATTCAGATTTGACATGAACAATCCTGGAACACAGGAAGTATATAACATATATCTGTTCCATAAGAGGGTATAAGGAATGATTTAGTCTTACCTACTGAGGCCAGGTTCTTGTAGTTCTCCAGCATCACATCTCTATATAGGTTTCTCTGAGTTGGGTTGAGCAAAGTCCACTCATCCTGGGTGAAGTCCACAGCCACATCTTCAAAGGTCACTGAATTCTAAATCATAACACACATATCCTGGGGCTTGAGCTAAGTAATATGTCTAGCAATATTCACTGAAGAATGAAAAAGTGAGACCAATGCCTACACAGGGTTCTGATGGCTCCCACTGTCAACCCCAAGGTTCAACGGTCCTAGGAAATATCCATCCACACTCACTCACAGTTATCTCATTCAGTCACATGGCTTTAACAGCACCTCTTACACCTGACCTTATCTCACCACATCTAGACTAGGAACTCTTCTCTCTCTCCATTTTTTTTTGGCAGCTGGCTGGTATGGGGATCTGAACCTGTGATTTTAGTGTTATAAGGCTACGCTCTAACCAACTGAGCTAACCAGCCAGCCCCCATCTTCTCCTCTTATTTCCCTCTACTGCAGCACCCTCCTGATCACAGACACTTGATAAATGGTTATGTATGAAGAAATTCTTTGAAAAGGACACTTTCATCTTTCTTACCACCTGTCAGAGCACCCAGAAAAACAAATATGCAGTCAGCACCAGGACTTAAGATTAATTCATAATTACTAAAATACTGAGATAATTTTCAGAATAATCCCTCAGCAACATGAGAGGCATGACTTTCTGGGGAAATTTAGGTCCTGCCAGTGGTCTTTATTTGCTTCCAGAAGCTCTATAGACAGGTCTACCTACAAGGAAGCGTGTCTTCCTGGGTGATAAAATTATGCCATTTTGTAGTTGAATAGAAAAAGTTTGAAGCTCAGAAGTTCTCCACACTAGATTTGGGGAATCCCAAATTCATCATATTCAGAGTATCACTCCAGAGACATTGCTCCCTCTTGTGTACAAACATACAGTTTCTGAGCTGAGCGGTGCCTTGCTACTTGATACCTGAAAACAATTTGTCAGGCAATGAGCCATCATCCTTTCTACCTCTGTCTTTTCGTCATGAAGGCAGATTGGGTCCTTAGAAAGCAGAACTCCTGGAAAAGAAAGAAGGCATGAGAACCCAGAGCTGACCATAATTCCCACATTCACATGTCTGGGGACATTCTACTTTGTTCAAAATTCCCATGAAAAGTATGCCTTAGAGATACTGTGGGTTCAGGTCCAGACCATCACAATAAAACCACACAAATTTTTTGGTTTCCCAGTACATATAAAAGTTATATTTACACTCCACTGGAGTGTACTAAGTGTGCAATAGCATTATGTCCAGAAAACCAATGTACAGTCATGAGTGTGTCACTTGACAAAGGGAATACATTCTGAGAAATGTGTCAATAGGCAATTTTGTCCTTCTGTGAGCATCACAAAGTGCACTTATATAAATCTAGTTGGTATAGCCTACTATATACCTAGGGTTTATGGTATAGCCAAAACAATGTTATGAGGCCACCATCGTATGTGTGGTCCATCACTGACTGAAATATTGTAATGTGGCATATGACTGTACATGCCTTAATTTAAAAGCACTTTATTGCTTAAAAAAAAAAATCTAGTAATCATCTGAGCCTCCAGTGAGTCATAATCTTTCTTGCTGGTGGAGGGTCTGGCCTCCATGTTCATGGCTGCTGACTGATCAGGGTGGTGGTTGCTGAACATTGGGGTGGCTGTGGCAATTTCTTAAAATATAAGAACGTAGTCTGTAGCATCAATTGACTCTTTCATAAAAGATTTCTCTGTAGCATGTGACGCTACTTGATGGCATTTTTCCCACAGAGGAATTTCTTTCAAAATTATAGTTAATCGAGTTCTCTTTCCCATCTTGCAAGATGGTGGGTGAAAAAGCTGAGAAGCCGGATGCTTAGAAGAAAAGTGAAGCCAACAAGGCTGACAGTGGTGGCAAGGTTAAAAAGGCTAACCTCAAGGCTAAAAAGCCCAAGAAGGAGAAGCCCCACGGCAGCCGAAACCCTGTCCTGGTTAGAGGAATTGGCAGATATTCCCCATCTGCTATGTATTCCAGAAAGGCCACGTACTAGAGGAAATACTCCGTGAATACGTCCAGGACTGAAAAGAAGAAGGTTCCTGCTACTGTCACAAAACCAGTTGGTGGTGACAAGAATGGTGGTACCCGCGTGATTAAACTTCACAAAATGCCTAGATACTATCCTACTGAAGATGTTCCTCGAAAGCTGCTGAGCCACGGCAAAAAAACCTCTCTCAGTCAGCAAGAGAAGACTGTGAGCTAGCATCACTCCAAGGACCATTGTGATCATCCTTACTGGGCGCCACAAAGGCAAGAGGGTGGTTTTTGTGAAGCAGCTGAGTGGTGGCTTGCTACTTGTGACTGGACCTTTGGTCCTCAATTGGACTCCTCCACGTAGAACACACCGGAAATTTGTCATCACCACTTCTACAAAAATTGGTATCAGCAATGTAAAAATACGAAAACATCTCACCAATGCATACTTTAAGCAGCATAGCTGCGGAAGGCTAGACACCAGGAGGTGAGATCTTTGACACAAAAAAGAGAAGTACAAGATTACGGAGCAGCACAAGGCAGATCAGAAAGCTGTGGACTCGCAAATTTTACCAAGAATCAAAGCTGTTCCTCAGCTCCAAGGCTACTTGCAATCTGTGTTTGCCCTGAATAATGGAATTTACCCTCACAAATTGGTGTTCTAAATTTCTTACCAAGAACCAAATTAAATAGCTGATATGTTTAAAAAAAAAAATCGGAGTTAATCCTCTCAACTCCTGCTGCTGCTTTAATCCACAAAGTTTATGTAATATTCTAAATCCTTTGTTCTCATTTCAACAATGTTCATAGCATCTTCACCAGTAGATTTCATCTCAAGAAATCACTTTCTTTGTTCATCCATAAGAAGCAACTCCTCATCTGTCAATGTTTTATCATGAGATTGCGGCACTTCAGTGACATCTTCAGCAAGCTCTTGAAACACACAAGCATACACACTGTGGCCATACAATGCCACAGCAGATCTGTATCACTACAGCTAGAAAAAGGGGTATGAGCCATCCAGCCCATCAGTAAAGGTATAACATTCTCATGTAACAGGTAAAGAAACTTAAGCCCTGAGAAACATGACTATTTGCCAATGGCAATATGACTTATGAATGAGATTATACAGCACTTCTTCCCAAAGAACATACTAGGGTGCTGACTCACAAAAGAGCCTTCCAAAAAAACTGAAGAGGAGGGAATACTTCCAAACTCATTTTACACGGCCAGTATTACCATGCTACCAAAGCCAGACAAGGATACTATGAAAAAGGAAAATTAGAGGCCAATATCCCTGATGAACACAGACATAAAAATCCTCCACAAAATACTAGCAAAATGAATTCAACAATGCATTAAAAAGCTCACTTACCATAATCAAGTGGGATTTGTCTATAGGATGCAAGGAAGTTTCGAAATATGCAAATCAATCAAGGTCATACAACAAATTAACAGAATGAAGGATAAAAAGCATATGATCATCTCAACAGATGCAGAAAAAGCATTTGAAAAATTCAACTTTTTGGGCCAGCCCCGTGGCACACTCACGAGAGTGCAGCGCTTGGGAGCGCAGTGGCGCTCCCGCCGTGGGTTCGGATCCTATATAGGAATGGCCGGTGTGCTCACTGGCTGACCATGGCGCGGGCGACACCAAGCCAAGGGTTGCGATCCCCTTACTGGTCACAAAAAGACAAAAAAAAAAAAAAAGAAAAATTCAACTTTTCATGACAAAAATTCTCAGTAAGTATAGAAGAAATGCACCTCAACACAGTAAAGATCATATACAACAAGCCCACGTGTAACATCATATTCAACAGTGAAAAGTTGAGAGCTTTTCCTCTAAGATCAGGAACAACACAAGGATGTACATTCTATATAGTACTGGAAGTCTTAGCCAGAACAATTAGGCAAGACAAAGAAAGAAAAGGCACCCAAATCAACCTGGAAGAAATTAAATGGTCTCTGTTTGCAGAATACATAATCTTATGTATAGAAAGCCTAAAGACTCCACCAAAGAACAGTTAGAATTAATAAGTAAATTCCGTATATTTATGGGATACAAATTTAACAACAAACTTTCTGGAAAAGAAATCAAGAAAACAATCCCATTTACAATAACTACATAAAATAAAATACTCAGAAAAAAAAATCGACTAAGGAGGTGAAGGAATTATACACTGAAAACTACTAAACACTTATGAAAGAAATTGAAGATAACACAAAAAAATGAAATGACATCCTGTGTTCATCAATTGAAAGATTGACAAAATGTCCGTACTACCCAATATAAACCACAGATTTAATGCCATCCCTTTCAAAATTCCAGTGGCATTTCCCTCAGAAATGGAAAAAAGTCCTAAAATTCACAGGGGTCCACAAAAGACCCATAAGAGTCAAAGGAATCTTGAATAAAAAGAACAAGGTTGGAGATATAACAATACCTAATTTGAAAATCTACTACAAAGCTGTAGTAATTAAAACTGCATGGTACTGGCATAAAAACAGACACATAGCCCAATGGAACAGAAGAGAGAACCCAGAAATAAATCTACACACTTTAAGTCGACATATTTGCAAACCATACATCTGATAGGGAGTTAATATCCAAAATATTATTAGGAATGCATCTCAATAGTAAGACAACAAACAACCCAATTTTAAAATGGACAAAGGACCTGAAAGGACATTTCTCAAAACAAGACATACAAATAGCCAACAGGCATATGAAAAAATGCTCAACATCACTAATCCTCAAGGAAATGCAAATTAAAACCACAATGACATGTCACCTCACACACTATCAAAAAAAGGAAAGATAATAATTGTTGGTGAGGATGTGGAGAAGAAGGAACCCTTGTACAATGCTGGTGGGAATGTGAGTTAGCACAACCATTATGGAAAATAGTATGGAGGTTCTCCAAAATACTGAAATAGAACTACCATATGATCCAACAATCCCACTACTGGGTACATATATAAAGGATATGAAATCAGAATGTGGAATATATATCTGCACTCTCTTGTTTACTGCATTATACACAATAGGCAATACACTGAAACAACTTAATGCCCATCAATGGATGAATGAATAAATAAAATGTAGTATACATACCCAACCGAATACTCTTCAGTCTTAAAAAAGAAAATCTTGTCATTTGGGACAACATGTATGAACCTGGAGGACATTATCTGAAGTGAAATGAGACAGGCAGAAAGACAAATAGTACATGATCTAACTCATATGCAGAGTGTAAAAAAGTCAAACTCATAAAAACAGTATAATGGTGGTATTACAGGCTTGGAGGAGAGGGGATTGGGAAGATGTTGGTCAAAGGACACAAAATTTCGGGAGAGTTTCAAGATGGTGGCGGCTGCGGCGGCTGGCGCAGAGTAGCTGAGGTGGAAAAGGTGGCCACTGGGCCTCAGGCAGCCGGGAAGCTTGTGGACCTTCCTCTGGCCATCTCTTAAGGGAGGACTGCTGCTGCTGGCCGGTCGTGGGGGCTCAACGCCACTTTGCCCCCGGCAGGAGAGGCTGCCTCATTTACAGGCAACAGTTTTGAAGTGTGGAGCAGGAAAAGAACTGATTCTTAGCTGCAAAAGCGAGTCTTGAAACAGGGAACACGGCGCCAGGGCTGCTGTGGATGCAGCCAGGATCCCGGAGGCTGGGGCCGCACTGAAGGCGGCCAGCTGCCCTATTCAGGATTCGAGGTTTCAGGCCGGCATTAAAGAAGATTCCTGGGAGCGCCCGAGCGGCGCCGCGACTGAACAGCCCGAGGCGGCAGCGCCGAGAACACGAAAGGCAACAAACCGGAGACAGAGTGAGCGCCCGACCTGGCACAGCACTGTGAGTGATCCCTGGCACAGCTCTGTTCGGGGGGTGGATGCCCACGCGGCTCCCGCCTGCACCACCAGGCCACTCACTGCCCCGGTGCTGCCTCCATTTTCCCAGGTGCGGGCAGCTCCGCCCTGCTCGGCCATCACTGAGCCCATTTGCTTGGCCTGGCGCGGGGCTTTCCGGACCCTGCGGGCCGGCCTCCTCTCCCACTCCCTCCGCGGTTCTCTGGCGGGGCTGGGGGTGTGGGGCGTCCTGACCAGTGTTGGGAGGGCTAGGAAGTACGGGCGGGCCGACTGTCACTCTACCACACCCTGGACTCCGGCCCCGGTAAACTTCCTGTTACTGGGAGGCAGATACCATCTCTGCGACCACCAGTTTGGAAAAAAGCCTAACGAATTTCTGGTTGGGAATAGTGTGGTAGGAGAGTTCCCAGGTCCGCTTGAACCTGCCGGAGAGCAGGCTGCAGGCGGGCACTAGACTCGGTTTATACTGGGGGGATACAAAGGTGAACAAGACTCGAGAAAGATCTACACAGTGCTACAAAGGCACCCAGAGAGACCGGTCGTCTGTGCCTAGCAGAAACCTGGTAGACTTCCTGGGCGAGGCAGTGCTGAGCAGGGTCTTGAAGGCCCAGCTGATAGACGAGGGGTGCAGAAGACACATCCCAGCCCAGCACAGTGTGCACAGAGGGGGGAAACGTGCGGCCAGGGAGGCGGAGACTCGACAGAAACCACACACCCGGTGGGGTCGCCACTGCACCATCTAACAGCCTGGGCCAGAGCACATGGAACGGGGAGAAGTCCTGTACAGGAAGTGAAAGCTCAACAGAGATCACACACCCTGTGGTATGTGATCCACCAGCCCAGCAGAGTCCAAGCTGACCAGAAAGGTGGATCCCCAGAGAAGCCCAAGACCCGAGGCAACCACACACACAAGACACTAGAGGCCAACTGAGCAGTCACGGCAGGAGCCATACCAAATTGGCAACCACAGCAACATCCTAGTTAGTCATTAGTCTCAAACCGGTGGACTGTGAAACCCCCTGCCACAATGAATAAACACCAAAAAAAAGACACCAGAAATACAAAAAATCAAGAAAGTACACCACCAAAAGTTAATAAATCTCATACTCTAGATCCTATAGAACAAGAAGCCCTTGAAATAACTGACAAGGAATTTCGAGTGATAATTCTAAGGAAACTGAATGAGATACAAGAAAACTCAGCTAGACATCATGATGAAATGAGGAAAAGTATACAGGATCTGAAAGAGGAAATATACAAGGAAATCAATGTCCTGAAAAAAAATGTAGCAGAACTTGCTGAACTGAAGAAGTTATTCAGCGAAATAAAAAACACAATGGAGAGTTTAACCAGCAGGCTTGTCGAAGTTGAAGAGAGAACCTCTGAACTTGAAGATGGGCTGTTTGAAATAACACAAGCAGAAAAAAAGAAAGAAAAAAGAATCAAGGACATGGAAGAAAATCTGAGAGAGATATCAGACAACCTCAAGCGCTCAAATATCCGAGTCATGGGTATTCCAGAAGGGGAGGAAAATGGAGATTCCACTGAAAACATATTCAACAAAATAGTGGCAGAAAACTTCCCAGGTATAGGAAAAATCACAGATCTTCAGATCCAGGAAGCTCAACGATCTCCAAACGTATTCAACCCAAAAAGGCCTTCTCCAAGACATGTCATAGTCAAATTGGCAAAACTCAGAGACAAAGAGAGAATCTTAAAAGCTGCAAGAGAGAAGCGTCAAATCACCTATAAGGGAGCCCCAATCAAGTTAACATCAGACTTTTCATCACAAACCCTAAAAGCTAGAAAGGAATGGGATGATATTTTCAAAATACTAAAAGACAAAGATTGCCAGCCAAGAATACTCTACCCTGCAAGGCTATCCTTCCGAAATGAGGGGCAAATAGTATATTTCTCAGACAAACAAAAACTGCGGGAGTTCACTACCACAAGACCACACTTACAAGAAATCCTCAAGGGAGTACTGGGTTTGGTTCCTGAAAAATAACTACCACTGCCATAAAAACCTAAGAAAAATCTAAACCCGCTAGTACAATAAAAATGGCATTCATGAAGAGAAAACAAGCTAACAAAAACACTATCTACAACCTAAGGAACCAACAAACAAAGAAACCAAACAGTAAATCAGAAAGCAAGGAACAAAAGACACGTAAGACAACCAAACAACCAATAAAATGCTAGGAATAAATCAACACCTTTCAATAACAACTCTTAATGTTAAAGGCTTAAATTCCCCAATTAAAAGACACAGACTGGCTGACTGGATCAAAAAGCAGGACCCAACTATATGCTGCCTACAAGAGACCCACCTCACCCATAAAGATTCACACAGACTAAGAGTGAAAGGATGGAAAAAGATTTACCATGCAAACAGAAAAGAAAAACGAGCTGGAGTAGCTATTCTTATATCTGACAAAATAGACTTTAAACTAAAAACCATAAAAAGAGACAATGAGGGACACTACTTAATGATAAAAGGACTGATCCATCAAGAAGAAATAACAATCATAAATATGTACGCACCCAATGTTGGAGCAGCCAGATTTATAAAACAAACTCTATTAGACCTAAAGAAGGAAATAGACACTAATACAATAATAGCAGGGGACCTGAACACTCCACTGTCAATATTAGACAGATCATCTAGGCAAAGAATCAGTAGAGAAACACAAGATCTAAACAAGACTCTAGACCAATTGGAATTGGCAGATATCTACAGAACATTCCACTCAACAACCTCAGAATATTCATTCTTCTCATCAGCACATGGATCATTCTCCAGGATAGATCACATATTAGGTCACAAATCAAGTCTCAATAAATTCAAAAAAATTGGAATTATCCCATGTATCTTCTCAGACCACAATGGATTAAAACTAGAAATTAATAACAAACAAAACTCTGGAAACTATACAAACACATGGAAATTAAACAGCATTCTACTTAATGACATATGGGTCCAAGAAGAAATCAAGCAGGAAATCAAAAAGTTTATTGAAACTAATGAAAACAATGATACATCATACCAAAACCTGTGGGATACTGCAAAAGCAGTATTGAGGGGAAAATTTATTGCATTAAATGCTCACTTCAGAAGAATGGAAAGATGGCAAGTGAACAACCTAACACTTCACCTTAAAGAACTAGAAAAAGAAGAACAATCCAATCCTAAAGTTAGCAGACGGAAAGAAATCATTAAGATCAGAGCAGAACTGAATGAAATTGAAAACCAAAAAACAATTCAAAAGATCAACGAATCAAAAAGTTGGTTTTTTGAAAAGATAAATAAAATTGACAAACCATTAGCATGGCTAACAAAAAAAAGAAGAGAGAAGACTCAAATAACAAAAATTAGAAATGAAAAAGGCGATATTACAACTGATTCATCTGAAATACAAGGAATCATTCGAGACTACTATAAACAACTATACGCCAACAAATTTGAAAATCTGGAGGAAATGGATAAATTTCTGGACACACACAAGCTCCCAAAACTGAACCGTGAAGACGTAGAAAATTTGAACAGACCAATAACAATAAAGGAGATTGAAGCTGTTATCAGAAGGCTCCCAACAAAGAAAAGCCCAGGACCAGATGGATTCACAGCAGAATTTTACCAAACATTCAAACAGGAATTGACACCGATTCTTTACAAACTATTCCAAAAGATTGAAACGGACGCAAATCTCCCAAACTCATTCTAGGAAGCAAACATCATCCTGATACCAAAACCAGGTAAAGATATAACCAAAAAAGAAAACTACAGGCCGATATCCTTGATGAATATAGATGCAAAAATCCTCACTAAAATACTAGCAAACAGAATACAGCAACACATACGAAAAATTATTCATCACGATCAAGTGGGATTCATCCCAGGGATGCAAGGTTGGTTCAACATACGCAAATCAATAAATGTGATACACCATATTAATAAACTCAAACACAAGGACCATATGATCATCTCTATAGATGCTGAAAAAGCATTTGATAAAGTTCAGCACTCATTCATGACAAAGACCCTCTATAAGTTAGGTATAGAGGGAAAGTATCTCAACATAATTAAAGCCATATATGACAAACCCACTGCCAATATCATCCTGAATGGGGAAAAGCTGAAAGCTTTTCCTTTAAGAACAGGCACTAGACAAGGATGCCCACTCTCACCACTTCTATTCAACATAGTGTTGGAAGTACTAGCCAGAGCAATCAGAGAAGAGAAGGAAATAAAGGGCATCCAGATTGGAAAAGATGAAGTCAAACTGTCCCTGTTTGCAGATGACATGATCCTATATATCGAACAGCCTAAAACCTCTACAAAAAAACTGTTGGAATTGATAAATGATTTCAGCACAGTAGCAGGATACAAAATCAACACACAAAAATCAGTAGCATTTCTTTTCTCCAATAGTGAACATGCAGAAGGAGAAATCAAGAAAGCCTGCCCATTTACAATAGCCACCAAAAAAATAAAATACTTAGGAATTGAGTTAACCAAGGAGGTGAAAAATCTCTATAATGAGAACTACAAACCACTGCTGAGAGAAATTAGAGAGGATACAAGAAGATGGAAAGATATTCCATGCTCTTGGATTGGAAGAATCAACATAGTGAAAATGTCCATACTACCCAAAGTGATATACAAATTCAATGCAATCCCCATCAAAATTCCAAAGACATTTTTCTCAGAAATGGAAAAAACTATTCAGACATTTATATGGAACAATAAAAGACCACGAATAGCCAAAGCAATGCTCAGCAAAAAAAATAAAGCTGGAGGCATAACACTACCTGACTTTAAGCTATACTACAAAGCTATAATAACCAAAACAGTATGGTACTGGCATAAAAACAGACACACTGACCAATGGAATAGAATAGAGAATCCAGAAATCAACCCACACACTTACTGCCATCTGATCTTTGACAAAGGCACCAAGCCTATTCAGTGGCGAAGGGACTGCCTCTTCAGCAAGTGGTGCTGGGATAACTGGATATCGATATGCAGGAGAATGAAACTAGATCCATACCTCTCACCGTATACTAAAATCAACTCAAAATGGATTAAGGATTTAAATATACACCCTGAGACAATAAAACTTCTTAAAGAAAACATAGGAGAAACACTTCAGGAAATAGGACTGGGCACAGACTTCATGAATACGACCCCAAAAGCACGGGCAACCAAAGGAAAAATAAACAAATGGGATTATATCAAACTAAAAAGCTTCTGCACAGCAAAAGAAACAATTAAAAGAGTTAAAAGACAACCAACAGAGTGGGAGAAAATATTTGCAAAATATACATCTGACAAAGGATTAATATCCAGAATATATAAGGAACTCAAACAACTTTACAAGAAGAAAACAAGCAACCCAATTAAAAAATGGGCAAAAGAGCTAAGTAGGCATTTCTCTAAGGAAGATATCCAAATGGCCAACAGACATATGAAAAAATGCTCAACATCACTCAGCATCCGGGAAATGCAAATCAAAACCACATTGAGATACCATCTAACCCCAGTTAGGATGGCTAAAATCCAAAAGACTCTGAACGATAAATGCTGGCGAGGCTGCGGAGAAAAAGGAACTCTCATACATTGTTGGTGGGACTGCAAAATGGTGCAGCCTCTATGGAAAATGGTATGGAGGTTCCTTAAACAATTGCAAATAGATCTACCATACGATCCAGCCATCCCACTGTTGGGAATATACCCAGAGGAATGGAAATCATCAAGTCGAAGGTATACCTGTTCCCCAATGTTCATCGCAGCACTCTTTACAATAGCCAAGAGTTGGAACCAGCCCAAATGCCCATCATCAGATGAGTGGATACGGAAAATGTGGTACATCTACACAATGGAATACTACTCAGCTATAAAAACGAATGAAATACTGCCATTTGCAACAACATGGATGGACCTTGAGAGAATTATATTAAGTGAAACAAGTCAGGCACAGAAAGAGAAATACCACATGTTCTCACTTATTGGAGGGAGCTAAAAATTAATATATAAATTCACACACACACATACACACACACACACACACAAACGGGGGGGGGGAAGAAGATATAACAACCACAATTATTTGAAGTTGATACAACAAGCAAACAGAAAGGACATTGTTGGGGGGGGGGGGGAGAAGGGAGGGAGGTTTTGGTGATGGGGAGCAATAATCAGCTACAATGTATATCGACAAAATAAAATTAAAAATAAATAAATAAAAAATAAAAAAAAAAAAAAACGAAAAAAAAAAAAGGACACAAAATTTCAGTTAGACATGGGGAATAAGTTCAAGAGATCTACTGTAAATCATGATTAATAGCAACATATTGTATATTTAAAAATTACTAAGAGTAGATTTTAAATATTCTCAACAACAAAAAGATGAGTGAGTTAACACTTGATTTAGTCATTCCCCAATATATGGATATCAAAATATCATGCTGTGTGCCATAAATACACACAATTTTTTCTTGTCAATTAACACAAAATGAATTAAAAAAAAAAAAAAAAGACAGGTCAGCCCTGCCCCTTTTCATTGGCAGAGAGGGAATGCCAAATCAGAGATTAACCAACTCTTATCTACCTACCAGTCAGATATAGAACCAAGAGAGGGTGAGCACCTTTTGGGAAGAGCATTATTTGGGGGTCTGGGTGGAGTACACAAGCAAAAGGTGAGAGGGATTTCACTGGTGCATTTGACTGTCAATAGGTCACAGTCAGGGGAGGGCAAGAAGGAAAACTTGTGGCAGGGATCAGGTTCAACATACTGGTACACCTGGTTGCCTGGACAGGATACTCACAGCCTATTTGTGGGGATGTTCAGGCATCAGGAAAATACGAGTTTTTAAAAATGAACAACACAAACCACTCTGCAATGTCTCGATATCTTTAACAATACTAACTGGAATGGAAAACACTGTCACTTGGGTTGTTGTGATGTTAAAATTGAGTGGGACAGATTGACTTAGCCACCTAAGGTAAACACTGATAAAGATGACAACTAGTAAGAGTCCTAGTAGTCATAAGAAGAGGGATTAGAACCCAGTCCATAACCAGGCGACCCATGTGATCAACAGTCAAGAAGATAGTTCCAGCATCTCTGAGTTTAAGGGACTCTTTTGGAAGATACTGGCTATGTCATGAAAGCACTCTACTTCTTGGCCTAACCTCATAGTTTTGCCTATACCTGTCTAGGTACATACAGCAGGAGATCCCCTGAAAGGCACAAAACCCTCCTTCCTTGGCTAGCATTTAGTCAGGATCCAGTCAGTTATCCATTCCGTACTGAACAGAGACTTGACAGTGTTGCATAACGGATGATGTTTCCTGCAGCAATTAGGTATGCTTTGAGAAGACCACCAAAAGGTGTTGATTGGCTGTTACGATTTGATTTTGTTTGACAAAGTCTGTTGTACTGGTGCCAATGCTGTGGCTCCTGTGTTTATGGCTAGTCCTATTAAAATAGGAATAAATAATGTTTACTTTGTGAGGCATCCTTAGTTGATGGAAAGGTGGAGGCAGCCAGTGGATAAAGAACTATAAGCATCCTAAGTGTAAACACTGCACACTAAGGTGTGGTTTCATTAGGGAAAACGTGTGGGGGTAGACAAAGAAAAATATATAACATATAAGGAACTGGCCAGTTAACTCAGTTGGTCAGAAAATGGCCTCATAACACCAAGGTTAAAGGTTCAGATCCCCATACCAGCCAGCTGCCAAAAAAAAAAATTATGTGTATATATGGTGTAGTGCCTGTGAATTCAGGCCATAAAAGACCTCAAAGTTTCCATTAGAAGAAAATCTACCTGCAGAATGAGGCACTGCATTTAACCAAGGGAAGAGTGGTTGTGGTGTTCCTGGTCAGAGATGTAATGGGGTGGTGGGAAAAGGCTTCACAGAGTGGATGGTCCTCCCTCCAGGGAGTCAAGGGGTTGACTGATAGGAAGATGTCTCCTGGGGAAAGCAATACTTCTCATTAATTTTAGTAACCTCTATCAGATTTCCCTTAGACACAGAGTATAGGAGGCTATGTTTCAGCAGAAAGAAAGGAGTATACCTGGATTGTAGGCACAGGCTGGTGAAGGTTTCAGTGTAAGGCATGTAGTTCTCTCTGACACAAGAGAGAAGACAACTCCAACCATGAATTCTTTGGTTGGCAGAATGTCATCTCCAACCATGAGATTATGGGCTAGGTTGAAGACATCAAGGGGTTGGGACTTGGGTATCCTTTCTGATGAACCATCTCTGGTTGATGTGGGTCTCTAGATTATAAACCAGTGAAAGTACCAGGACAATATTAGTAAGACCAGCACTCAATAGAATTGTGTGCAACTGCAAGGGACAGGGTTTTGTTTTAGTTTTTTGATAAAGGTTAGGTTCAAATAGGTCTCATATGAGTGCCTGCCTGGCATGTGGAACACCTAAGGTTAATGAGTCCCAGGAGAATATATACCCTTGACTTGACCTTTTCCCCTGTGGCATTAGGGTAAGATGAAAAAATTTATACAAATAGGTTAACCATTGGGGCAAGATAATACATTTAAAGGTTTATTTGTTTTAGTGGAATTGAACAGGAGCTGTATGAGGAGACCATTATGGCTCTAATTGAACCATTATCTGGCACCTGTCAGGAACATCAAAGTTCTATTAAATGCCTCATCTAAGAGCCCAGCACTGCATATTTCAAAAAGTGAAAAAGCGTGTATTAGTTATCACAACTAATGTCTGGAACTATGATGGGAACAAGTGAAAACAGAAACACAGCACACTAAAACTTATGGGATACTGCAAAAGCACTACTAAGAGGGAAGTTTATAGCTTACACCAAAAATGCAGAAAGATTTCAAATAAACCACCTAATGCTGCACCTCAAGGAACTACAAAAACAAGAACAATCCAATCCCATAAATTCATCGATGGAAAAACTAATAAAGATCAGAGCAGAACTAAATGAAACAGAGACCAAGAAAAGGTACAAATGATACACAAAACAAGTTGGTATTTTGAAAAGATAGAAGACACAAATAAATACAATCAGAATTGAAGAAGGAGACATTAAAACTGATACCACATATTGTGGTTTGAATTGTGCCCCCCTAAAAGTTTAATGTGTTGGGGGCTTGGTTCCCTACTGTAACAGTGTTAAGAGGGTGGGAAGTCTTATTATGGTAATTGAAAAGTGGAACCTTGAAGAGGTGATTAGATTTGTTTCATGGTAAGAATACTCAAATATATTTTTAAAAATACAGTGTTTTGGTTTATGTTGAAATGTGGGTAGACATTTTATGAGTCTTATTTAACTTTTGCTTTGTAATTCTGTGTCTGTCTGTAAGACAACAGATGTCTGCTGTTTACACCTCTAGCCTGTGGTATTTGTTATGCAGCAAAAGCAAGCTAATACAGCCGAGGATGGAGCTAGTGCACAAGAAGGCCTGGAAGAGAGACAGAAAGAGCTGGGGATTGCAGCCCATCCTATCTCTGGACTTCCAGAAATGTCATTTGTGTTTCTGTACTTTTTTTAAAACTCAGTTTGATTTGGGGTTTTCTGAATGGAATAAAGAGTATTCCCTTAAGGTCCTGTATTGTGGCTGTAGTATATGTAGAGGCATGTGGGATTTTGATTTATATTTTGCTATCTGTACTGCAAGAGATTCCCAGAGGATTTTTGTTTTTTCTTTTGTTCTTGTTTTACCTGAAGCAGAAAATTATTAGGCAATGGTTCAGTAGTTTATAGTAAACGTGAAGATGCGACAATTTGTTGGCCACCACACCCAGCACGGAAGATGACTGTCTGAAGTTGGGCCAAGTGTGCTATTTCTGGTGCACTGTCCTTTACTAGGGACATCATGTTTAAGGGAAAAACAGCAACATTCCCCCGAGCTCTATCACTTATAATGGTTAGTAGTGCCATTACTACAGCCCACAAACTCCCATTTTTGTTCAATCAATCCCAAGGGCTCCTGAGATATCCAAGGAATAGAGGGGAGGGGTGTTACAAGGCCGTGCTCTAACCGAAATGATCATACTGCCCAAACTGATCTATAGATTCAATGCAATTCCTATCAAAACATCAATAACATTCTGCACAGAAATAGAAAAAACATACAGAACTGGCGGTTGGCCAGTTTGCTCAGTTGGTTAGAACATGGTGTTGTAACACTAAGATTAAGGGTTTAGATGCCTGTACTGGCCAGCTGCCAAAAAAAAAAAAAAAAAAGAAAGAAAGAAAAAATCACATAGAAATACAGAAGACCGCAAATAGCCAAAGCAATCCTGAGCAAAAAGAACAAAGCTGGAGGCATTAAACTACCTGATTTCACAATATACTACAAAGCTAGAGTAATCAAAACACATGATACAGACATAAAAAAAAGACATATAGACCGATGGAACAGAACAGAGAACCCAGAAATAAATCCGTATCTACAACCAACTGATTTTTGAAAAAGGCACTAAGAAAGTTTACTGGGGAAAGGACAGCCTCTTCAATAAATGGTGCTGGGAAAACTGGATATCCACATGCAGAAGAAAGAAACTAGACCCCTACCTCTAACCATACCAAAAATCAACTCAAAATGGATTAAAGACTTAAGAGTAAGACCTGAAACTCTACTACTAGAAGAAATCATAGGGGAAACACTCCAAGACATTGGTCTAGGCAACAATTTTATGGAGAAGAAACATTTCTATTACACAGGCAACAAAAAGCAATAATAGACAAATGGGATGACATCAAAGTAAAGAGTTTCTGCACAGCAAAGGAAACACTCAACAAAGTGAAGGGACAACTGGTAGAATGGGAAAAAATACTTGCAAACGATTCACTCTACAAGGCTTTAATATACAGAATATATAAGGAATTTAAAGAACTCAACAGAAAAACAACCAAATAATCTGATCTAAAAATGGACAAAAGACCTGAATAGACATTTCTCAAAAGATGACATACAAATGGCCAATGGGTATATGAAAAAATGCTCAATATCACTAATCATCAGGAAAACACAAATCAAAACCACAGTCAGATATCATCTCATCCCAGTTACAATGGCTGTTATCAAAAAGACAAAAAACAACAAATGCTGGCAAGGATGTAGAGAAACAGGAACTCTTATACACTGCTGATGGAAAGGTAAATTAGTACAGCCATTATGGAAAACGGTATGAAGGTTCCTCAAAAAACTAAAAATAGAACTACCATATGACTAGCAAACTCACTGCTGGGTATCTATTAAAAGAGAAGGAAGTTAGCATATAGAAGAGATATCTATACATCTATGTTTACTGCAGCACTATTCACAATAGTCAAGATATGGAATCAATCTAGGTTAGACACATAGACAGATGAATAAAGAAAATGTGGTATATATGCACAATGGAATACTACTCAGCCATAAAAAAAGAATGAAATCCTGTCATTTGTGGCAAAATGGATAAATGAAATGTCAGGCACAGAAAGATAAATACAGCATGTTCTTTCATGTGTGAACGTTAAAAAAAAGTTGCGTTATAGACGTAGAAAGTAGAATTATGGTTACTAGAGGCTGGGAAGGGGAGGTAAGAGACTGGGATAAGAGAGGTTGGTTAATGGACACAAAATTACTGCTAGATAGGAAAAATAAGCCCTAGTATCTGCTGTAGAATTAGGCATCTATAATTACCAATTATTTATTGTATGTTCCCAAATGACTAGAAGAGAGGAGCTCAAACGCTCACACTACAAAGAAACAATAAGTTTTTGCAATGATAAATCTTCTAGTTATCCTGACTGGATCCTCATACATTGTATTGATGTACTGAAGTGTAACTCTTCACCCAATAAATATGTACAATCAATATGTGTCGATTAAAAAAAGAAAGAGAAAAAAATGGCACACGACCTGGGGAAGGTAAAAAATTTAAAGGTTACTCATGGATGCTAAAAACAATTGATTAGAAAGGTTGCTGGGGGACAGGATATTTTGAGTGTCAAAATATCAATCCACAAATTACTTCCTTATTCAAAAGAAAAAGTATTTTTAAAATAGAGTGTTCTGATGATCACTGCTGTATTACTCAGGATTCTCCAGAGAGACAGAACCAACAGGATATGTACATGGATATGAGACGGGATTTATTAAGGAAACTGGCTCATGAGATTATGAAGACTGAGAAGTCCCATGATAGGCCATCTGCAAACCGGAGACCCTGGGATGCTGGTAGAATGGCTCAAAGTCCAAAAGCCTCAGTACCAGCAAAGCCAATGGTGTAATTCTCAGTCTGAAGCCAAAAGTATGAGAGCCCAGAAGTGCCAATAGCTTAAGTCCAGGAATACAAAGACAGAAGAGCCTCAAGATCTGATGTCCATGAACAGGAGAGAAGAATATATCCCAGCTTCAGTGGACAGAGAGAGGTGACTGCCTGTTTTTGTTCTCTCTTATCCCCCAGCAGATTGGACAATGCCCACCCATATTGTGGGTGGATCTTCCCCACTTAGTCCACTCAGGCTCACATGCTAATCTCCTCTGGAAACACCCTCACAGAAACACGCATAAATAATGCTTTACCAGGTTGACACCTAAAATTAACCATCACAACTGCCTTAAGTAGGTCTCAAAACTTAGCACCACTAATAGTGGGACAATATAAAACATGTCTTCCTGATAAAATGCAATTGGAAGCACACAACATCACTAACAAAATATTTTGCAAATGATCTTTTGAAGCCTCTAGGCTAGGTTTTGGAAAACCATGGCTCATAGGCCTGTTTTTTTTTTGGAGGGGGGGGGCTGGCCAGTATGGGGATCTGAACCCTTGACCTTGGTGTTACAAGGCTGTGCTCTAACCAACTGAGCTAAACGGTCAGCCCGACAAACCTGTTTTTGTAAATGTGGTTTTATGAGGACAAAGCCATGCCCATCTATTTACTACACTCTGTGACTGCTTGCCCACTACAAAAACAGAGCTGATTAATTCCGGACCTTATGGTCAAGACAGCAAAATTCTTTCTATCTGGCCCTTTTCAGTCAAAACGTTTGTCAACCTCTGCTCTAGACACAATTATCAGCTTACAGGAAACACAAGAAATGGAGAAATTATTAAAACACACCATGAGAACACAATCAAAATAACAGAATAATATTGGAGTTTCTAAAAGAATGTGCAGCTCTGCAAAAATTCAATATAATGGAGAAAAAAGTGACTAAATACACGTGTTTCAAAGAGACTGAATAGGTAAACAAATACAGCATAGAATCCTTGAATGGATCTTAGATCCAAAAACACCCAAAAGCTTATTTTAAAACAATGTGGGGAAAAAAAATTTTTTTAAGTAAATATTACATTACATGACAGTATTGTTTCTCATTTTCCTGTTTGAAATAATAGCATTTTACATTTAGTAGGACAATGTCTGTATGTTTAGGAAATGGATTAGCAAGCATTTCAAGGTCAAATCTCATGTCTACTTATTTTCAATTTACTATCAAATAATCCACTGCAAAAAGTATTTTATCTATCAGGGGAGAGAGCAAACATACAAAGTGGTAAAAATGGGTGCACCTACTACAATATGTGTTGAATGCTCAAATTACCAGTATGTTTAAGATCTTTGGAAAGAGAAATGTGGGGAAAAATACATTTAGTCCAACAATCCTGTTAGTGGTAAACTCAACTACTCTAGGACTAGAGTCATAAAGCTTCCACTCCTTCCTGGAGGCTGCTTGTTTTTAAGCCGTATGGGGATGTACAGACCTAGGAACTTCAGATGAAGAGAGTGGCTGAGTATTCTTAGTATTCTTCAGTAGGAAGACTTAACGGTGTACAAACGTTTATATTCACATACAGAACTACATGCACGTCCTAGACACCTAAGAAAGTATCTTCATATTTCTAACTGAAAGGAATGGTCAAAAATAAAACAAGACGCACAAATGCTCGGATGAAACATTCATAAGAAAAGAAGAGGCCTCCTGGAACCAACTCTCACCCACCGCTCACCGGAACGCACCTGGATCTCCAGGTCTGAGGCGGGAGGACCCCGGGGATCGAGTCAGCATGACTTGAACGGAGGAGATTCTTTCCTTCTGGAAAAAAATTCACAAAAATTGCTTTGAAGACTTTTGAAGAGGGGAGCACACTGGATGAAAACACCCCGCGGACGAAGTACAATGACACTCCCCGACCCGGCTCTTGATGGGGACGAAGGCCCGAGCGGCTTCTCCGACCTGGCCGCGCTGGGAGAGCCCGCGGCCCCGGCCTCTCTGAGGAAGCCCCTAGGCAGCCTGGGCCACGCCCGTCCTCAAACACCACCCCTTCACCCCCAAGCCGGCCCATTCACGCGGAACTCACGAAATACGTGGTCTTCCCAACACTACCGGGAAGTGGAACAGCCTCTCCGGCGCGTGGAGTTAGCGTAACAGAGAGGACGGCGCGCAGCTGACGTCACTTCCGCTTCCCACGTCGGCCCTTGGGGGGCTGCAGAGCTGGGGGCTGCAGAGCTCCGGCGTCCGCCATGTTGCGGTCTCCCAGGTGGAGAATTTCTAGTTTCCTCCCGCGTAGGTGCGGAAGTGCCCTGAGGTGGGCTCAGCGCAGGTGCTGGAGGTAGAAACAAACCCAGAGGACAAAATGGAAGTTAGTACCAGATTTCTAGGCGGGGCTACCGGCGCGGGGTGTTGCCGATGTGTTATGCATCTAGAATTGACAACCATTTCGCTGTGTTAATATCAACCTTCCCGCTTGAGACAAGCACATTACTCAACTTTTTTTTTCTTTTGGGGGCTGGACGGTGTGGAGATCCGAACTCTTGACCTTGGTGTTATCAACACAACACCTGGCTCTAAACAACTGAGCTAACCGGCCAGCCCACTTCAACTTCTGATGTAAAAAATACTTAATTTTTATGTACCCATAACAATTTCTGAGTTTCCAGTCTGTCTTTTAAAAGTCTCCTTAAACTCTAGATTACCTATAAATTTCCGAATGCCTTTTGAAAAATCTGTTTTTTTTTTTAAAAGATGACCGGTAAGGGGATCTTAACCCTTGACTTGGTGTTGTCAGCACAAGGCTTTCCCAAGTGAGCTAACCGGCCATCCCTATATGGGATCCGAACTCGTGCCCTTGGTGTTAGCAGCACCACACTCTCCCAAATGAGCCACAGGCCAGTCCTAAAAATTTATATCTTTTTTTTTTTAATTTTTATTTTGTCGATAAACATTGTGGCTGATTATTGCTCCCCATCACCAAAACCTCACTCCCTCCTCCCTCCCCCCCAACAATGCCCTTTCTGTTTGCTTGTCCTATCAACTCCAAGTAATTGTGTTTGTTATATCTTCTCCCCCCCCCCCCGTTTTGTGTCTCTGTGTGTGTGTGTGAATTTATATATTAATTTTTAGCTCCCACCAATAAGTGAGAACATGTGGTATTTCTCTTTCTGTGCCTGACTTGTTTCACTTAATATAATTCTCTCAAAGTCCATCCATGTTGTTGCAAATGGCAGTATTTCATTCGTTTTTATAGCTGAGTAGTATTCCATTGTGTAGATGTACCACATTTTCCGTATCCATTCATCTGATGATGGACATTTGGGCTGGTTCCAACTCTTGGCTATTGTAAAGAGTGCTGCGATGAACATTGGGGAACAGGTATTCCTTTGACTTGATGATTTCCATTCCTCTGGATATATTCCCAACAGTGGTATAGCTGGGTCGTATAGTAGATCTGCAATTGTTTGAGGAACCTCCATACCATTTTCCATAGAGGCTGCACCATTTTGCAGTCCCACCAACAATGTATGAGAGTTCCTTTTTCTCCGCAACCTCGCCAGCATTTATCGTTCAGGGTCTTTTGGATTTTAGCCATCCTAACTGGGGTTAGATGGTATCTCAGTGTGGTTTTGATTTGCATTTCCCGGATGCTGAGTGATGTTGAGCATTTTTTCATATGTCTGTTGGCCATTTGTATATCTTCCTTAGAGAAATGCCTGCTTAGCTCTTTTGCCCATTTTTTAATTGGGTTGCTTGTTTTTTTCTTGTAAAGTTGTTTGAGTTCCTTATATATTCTGGATATTAATCCTTTGTCAGATGTATATTTTGCAAATATTTTCTCCCACTCTGTTGGTTGTCTTTTAACTCTGTTAATTGTTTCTTTTGCTGTGCAGAAGCTTTTTAGTTTGATATAATCCCATTTGTTTATTTTTCCTTTGATTGCCCGTGCTTTTGGGGTCGTATTCATGAAGTCTGTGTCCACTCCTATTTCCTGAAGTGTTTCTCCTATGTTTTCTTTAAGAAGTTTTATTGTTTCAGGGTGTATATTTAAATCCTTAATCCATATTGAGTTGATTTTAGTATATGGTGAGAGGTATGGGTCTAGTTTCATTCTCCTGCATATGGATATCCAGTTATCCCAGCACCATTTGCTGAAGAGGCAGTCCCTTCCCAAGTGAATAGGCTTGGTGCCTTTGTCAAAGATCAGATAGCAGTGAGTTTGTGGGTTGGTTTCTGGATTCTCTATTCTATTCCATTGATCAGTGTGTCTGTTTTTATGCCAGTACCATACTGTTTTGGTTATTATAGCTTTTATTATAACTTAAAGTCGGATAGTATTATGCCTCCAGCTTTATTTTTTTGCTCAGCATTGTTTCGCTATGAGTGGTCTTTTATTATTCCATATAAATGTCTGGATAGTTTTTTCCATTTCTGAGAAAAATGTCTTTGGAATTTTGATGGGGATTGCATTGAATTTGTATATCACTTTGGGTAGTATGGACACTTTCACTATGTTGATTCTTCCAATCCAAGAGCATGGGATATCTTTCCATCTTCTTGTATCCTCTCTAATTTCTCTCAGCAGTGGCTTGTAGTTCTCATTATAGAGATTTTTCACCTCCTTGGTTAACTCAATTCCTAAGTATTTTATTTTTTTGGTGGCTATTGTAAATGGGCAGGCTTTCTTGATTTCTCGATCTGCATGTTCACTATTGGAGAAAAGAAATGCTACTGATTTTTGTGTGTTGATTTTGTATCCTGCTACTGTGCTGAAATCATTTATCAATTCCAAGAGTTTTTTTGTAGAGGTTTTAGGCTGTTCGATATATAGGATCATGTCCTCCGCAAACAGGGACAGTTTGACTTCATCTTTTCCAATCTGGATGCCCTTTATTTCCTTCTTTTCTCTGATTGCTCTGGCTAGTACTTCCAACACTATGGTGAATAGGAGTGGTGAGAGTGGGCATCCTTGTCTAGTGCCTGTTCTTAAAGGAAAAGCTTTCAGCTTTTCCCCATTCAGGATGATATTGGCAGTGGGTTTGTCATATATGGCTTTAATTATGTTGAGATACTTTCCCTCTATACCTAACTTATAGAGGGTCTTTGTCATGAATGAGTGCTGAACTTTATCAAATGCTTTTTCAGCATCTATAGATATGATCATATGGTCCTTGTGTTTCAGTTTATTGATATGGTGTATCATATTTATTGATTTGCGTATGTTGAACCAACCTTGCATACCTGGGATGAATCCCACTTGATCGTGATGAATAATTTTTCGTATGTGTTGCTGTATTCTGTTTGCTAGTATTTTAGTGAGGATTTTTGCATCTATATTCATCAAGGATATCGGCCTGTAGTTTTCTTTTTCGGTTATATCTTTACCTGGTTTTGGTATCAGGATGATGTTTGCTTCCTAGAATGAGTTTGGGAGATTTGCGTCTGTTTCAACCTTTTGGAATAGTTTGTAAAGAATCGGTGTCAATTCCTGTTTGAATGTTTGGTAAAATTCTGCTTTGAATCCATCTGGTCCTGGGCTTTCCTTTGTTGGGAGCCTTCTGATAAGAGCTTCAATCTCCTTTATTGTTATTGGTCGGTTCAAATTTTCTACGTCTTCATGGTTCAGTTTTGGGAGCTTGTGTGTGTCCAGAAATTTATCCATTTCCTCCAGATTTTCAAATTTGTTGGCGTATAGTTGTTTATACCAGTCTCGAATGATTCCTTGTATTTCAGATGAATCAGTTGTAATATCGCCTTTTTCATTTCTAATTTTTGTTATTTGAGTCTTCTCTCTTCTTTTTTATGTTAGCCATCCTAATGGTTTGTCAATTTTATTTATCTTTTCAAAAAACCAACTTTTTGATTCGTTGATCTTTTGAATTGTTTTTTGGTTTTCAATTTCATTCAGTTCTGCTCTGATCTTAATGATTTCTTTCCGTCTGCTAACTTTAGGATTGGATTGTTCTTCTTTTTCTAGTTCTTTAAGGTGAAGTGTTAGGTTGTTCACTTGCCATCTTTCCATTCTTCTGAAGTGAGCATTTAATGCAATAAATTTTCCCCTCAATACTGCTTTTGCAGTATCCCACAGGTTTTGGTATGACGTATCATTGTTTTCATTAGTTTCAATAAACTTTTTGATTTCCTGCTTGATTTCTTCTTGGACCCATATATCATTAAGTAGAATGCTGTTTAATTTCCATGTGTTTGTATAGTTTCCAGAGTTTTGTTTGTTATTAATTTCTAGTTTTAATCCATTGTGGTCTGAGAAGATACATGGGATAATTCCAATTTTTTTGAATTTATTGAGACTTGATTTGTGACCTAATATGTGATCTATCCTGGAGAATGATCCATGTGCTGATGAGAAGAATGAATATTCCGAGGTTGTTGGGTGGAATGTTCTGTAGATGTCTGCCAATTCCAATTGGTCTAGAGTCTTGTTTAGATCTTGTGTTTCTCTACTGATTCTTTGCCTAGATGATCTGTCTAATATTGACAGTGGGGTGTTCAGGTCTCCTGCTATTATTGTATTAGTGTCTATTTCCTTCTTTAGGTCCAACAGAGTTTGTTTTATAAATCTGGCTGCTCCAACATTGGGTGCGTACATATTTATGATTGTTATGTCTTCTTGATGGATCAGTCCTTTTATCATTAAGTAGTGTCCCTCATTGTCTCTTTTTATGGTTTTTAATTTGAAGTCTATTTTGTCAGATATAAGAATAGCTACTCCAGCTCGTTTTTCTTTTCTGTTTGCATGGTAAATCTTTTTCCATCCTTTCACTCTTAGTCTGTGTGAATCTTTATGGGTGAGGTGGGTCTCTTGTAGGCAGCATATAGTTGGGTCCTCCTTTTTGATCCAGTCAGCTAGTCTGTATCTTTTGATTGGGGAATTTAAGCTTTTTACATTAAGAGTTGTTATTGAAAGGTGTTGATTTATTCCTAGCATTTTATTGGTTGTTTGGTTGTCTTAGGTGTCTTTTGTTCCTTGCTTTCTGATTTACTGTTTGGTTTCTGTGTTTGTTGGTTCCTTAGGTTGTAGATAGCATTTTTGTTTGCTTGTTTTCTCTTCATGAATGCCATTTTTATTATACTAGTGTGTTTTGATTTTTCTTGGGTTTTTATGGCAGTGGTAGTTATTTTTCAGGAACCAAACCCAGTACTCCCTTCAGGATTTCTTGTAAGGGTGGTCGTGTGGTAGTGAACTCCCGCAGTTTTTGTGTGTCTGAGAAATATACTATTTGCCCTTCATTTCGGAAGGATAGCCTTGCAGGGTAAGGATTCTTGGCTGGCAATCTTTGTCTTTTAGTATTTTGAAAATATCATCCCATTCCTTTCTAGCTTTTAGGGTTTGTGATGAAAAGTCTGATGATAGCCTGATAGGGGCTCCCTTATAAGTGATTTGACGCTTCTCTCTTGCAGCTTTTAAGATTCTCTCTTTGTCTCTGAGTTTTGCCAGTTTGACTATGACATGTCTTGGAGAAGGCCTTTTTGGGTTGAATACGTTTGGAGATCGTTGAGCTTCCTGGATCTGAAGATCTGTGATTTTTCCTATACCTGGGAAGTTTTCTGCCACTATTTTGTTGAATATGTTTTCAATGGAATCTCCATTTTCCTCCCCTTCTGGAATACCCATGACTCGGATATTTGAGCGTTTAAGGTTGTCTGATATCTCTCTCAGATTTTCTTCAATATCTTTGATTCTTTTTTCTTTCTTTTTTTCTGCTTGTGTTATTTCAAACAGCCCATCTTCAAGTTCAGAGGTTCTCTCTTCAACTTCGACAAGCCTGCTGGTTAAACTCTCCGTTGTGTTTTTTATTTCGTTGAATAACTTCTTCAGTTCAGCAAGTTCTGCTACATTTTTTTTCAGGACATTGATTTCCTTGTATATTTCCTCTTTCAGATCCTGTATACTTTTCCTCATTTCATCATGATGTCTAGCTGAGTTTTCTTGTATCTCATTCAGTTTCCTTAGAATTATCACTCAAAATTCCTTGTCAGTCATTTCAAGGGCTTCTTGTTCTATAGGATCTAGAGTTTGAGATTTATTAACTTTTGGTGGTGTACTTTCTTGATTTTTTGTATTTCTGGTATCTTTTTTTTTTGATGTTTATTCATTGTGGCAGGGGGTTTCACAGTCCACCGGTTTGAGACTATTGACTAAGATGTTGCTGTGGTTGCCAATTTCGTATGGCTACCTCGGTGACTGCTCAGTTGGCCTCTAGGGCCTTGTGGTTTTGGTTGCCTCGGGTCTTGGGACTCTCCGGGAAGCCACCTTTCTGGTCAGCTTGGACTCTGCTGGGCTGCTGGATCACGTACCACAGGGTGTGTGATCTCTGTTGAGCTTTCACTTCCCGTGCAGGTCTTCTCCCTGTTCCGTGTGCTCTGGCCCAGGCTGTTGGATCGTGCAGTGGCAACCCCACAAGGTGTGTGGTTTCTGTCGAGTCTCCGCCTCCCTGTCTGCACGTCTCCCCACTCTGTACGCACTGGGCTGGGCTGGGATGTGTCTTCTGCACCCCTCGTCTATCAGCTGGGCCTTCAAGACCCTGCTCAGCACCGCCTCGCCCAGGAAGTCTACCAGGTTTCTGGTAGGCACAGATGACCGGTCGCTCTGGGTGCCTTTGTAGCACTGTGTAGATCTTTCTTGGGACTTATTCACCTTTGTATCCCCCCGGTATGGACTGAGTCTAGCGCCCGCCTGCAGCCAGCTCTCCAGCAGGTTCAAGCGGACTTGGGAACTCTCCTACTACACTGTTCCCAACCAGAAATTGGTTAGGCGTTTTTCCGAACTGGTGGCCGCAGAGATGGTATCTGCCTCCCAGTAACAGGAAGTTTACCAGGGGCCGGATTCCAGGGTGTGGGGAATGACAGTCAGCCCCGCCCGTACTTCCTTGCCCTCCCAACACTGGCTGGGGATGCCTCATGCCACCAGCCCCACCAGAGAACCACGGAGGGAGTGGGAGGGGAGGCCGGCCCGCAGGCCCCGGGAAGCCCCGTGCCAGGGCAAGCAAGTGGGAAGGCTCAGTGAAGAGCCGAGCCGAGCCGGGCCGGAGCTGCCAGCACCTGGGAAAATGGAGGCAGCCCCGGGGCGGTGAGTGAACCGGTGATGCAGGTGGAAGCCGGGTGAGCGTCAGCCCCCCGAGCAGGGCTGGGCCGGGGGTCTCTCACAGGTCTGTGCCAGGTCGGGCGCTCACTCTCTACCTCTGGTTTGTCGCCTTCCCTTTTCTCGGCCGCTGCCGCCTCGGGCTGTTCAGTCGGTCCCGTGGCGCGGCTCGGGCGTTCCCAGGAATTTTCTTTTATGCCGGCCTGAAACCTCGAATCCTGAATAGGGCAGCTGGCTGCCTTCAGCGCGGCCCCGGCCTCTGGGATGCTGTCTGCATCCACAGTAGCCCTGGCGCCATGTTCCCTGTTTAGAGACTCACTTTTGCAGCTAAGAAACAGTTCTTTTCCTGCTCCATACTTCAAAGCTGTTGCTTGTAAATGAGGCAGCCTCTCCTGCCAAGGGCAAAGTGGCGGTCACCCCGCACGACCTGCCACCAGCAGCGGTCCTCCCTTAAGAGATGGCAAGAGGAAGGTCCACAAGTTTCCCGGTTGCCTGAGGCCCAGTGGCCACCTTTTACACCTCAGCTACTCCGCGCCAACCGCCGCAGCCACCGCCATTTTGAAAAACCCTCTATATCTTTTTAAATAAATGTATTTTGCCGTGTGCTGTGGGGTAGTGTATTCAATTTTCTCCCTGAGAAAATGAGCCAATTATTGTAGCAGCACTCATTAAGAAATCTTGACTTACTGATGTGAAATTACACCTTTGTTAAACAATATTCATACTTCCTGTATATTCCTATATTAGTTTCTAGATCCTTCTGTGCCAGTCAGATTTTATTCATGCCAATCTCAGTATCATACTCCTTTGATTCCAATAGTTTTATATCAAGTTTTAATATTTAGTAGTAAAAATATAATGGTAGCTATTGTTTGTTGCCTATTACTACTCTACATGCTTCATAAACATCAAAATTTTTTTGGTCACAGTGATATTGGTACTATCGTGATTAATCTGTTTGCTTTTTTTTTTTTTTTGGTGGCTGGCCATTGAGGGGGGATCTGAACTTTGGTGTTATAATACCTCACTCTAACCAACTGAGGTAACCAGCCAGCCCTCTTTTGTTTGCTTTTTGCAACACCTTTATTGAGGTATAATTTGCATTCCATACAACTAATGCATTTTAAACTGTACAATTTAACTTTTTTTAGTATATTCATGTTGTTGTGCAACCATCACAATTTTGGAAACATTTCCTCACTCAAGAATGCTTTCTGTCACAGTCCCCATTTCCTTCCTCCTTTAACCTTTAGGCAATAACTCATCTTTTTGTCTCTGTAGATTTGCCTTTTGTACAGATGTCATGTGAATAAAATTATACAATTTTTGTGAATAGATTATTTCACACTGCATGTTTTTCAAGGTTCATCTGTGTTTTAACATATATAATTCCATTTTACTGCTGAATGTTAGCCCATTGTATGGATATACTACGTCTTATTTATCTATTCATCAGTTGATGGACATTCAGGTTGTTTCCACTTTGGAGGTATTGTGAGTAAGGTTGATATGAAAATTCACCCCCATCTTTTTGTGTATACAGGTTTTTATTTCTTTTCATTATGTCCAAGGAGTGGAATTGCTGTGTAAATTATTAAGTATATTTTTAACATTTTCAAGATCTCTGACAGTACTTCAAAAAGTTTGTGGAAACACAGAATTGAAAGATAAAACACTACCAGCTTCCTGTAAAGATGGCAGAATAGATGGTCTGCAGCGTCACTATACCACAAATCAACCAATTTACAACTATTAAAAAGCAAAAACAGCCAAGCTGGGGCCACTAGAGCTCAGGGGAAAAGGAGGAGAGATCTATGGAGTGCATGAAGGTGGGAGAAGCCACAATGAGAGAAAGGAACGACCACTCCAACTGTTTCAAGCGCCGGCCGCTTCAAGGCTGGAGCTGGTGAGTGCACAGAGCAGGAGCTGGCAAAAGCTGCAGCTGTGCCTTTCGGATGAAGTTGCTTGGAGGCTGGAAGGGAGAAGAGGGCCTTGGTGGCCCCCAGATCAGCAGGACTACTAACAGGGTTCCCATGGACCCACACAGGAGAGAGGAACCACAACAACTGAAAAAAAGGAGCCACTCAGTGGCCAGTGAGTCACAAGGGACTGGTGCACAACCTGTCCCATGGGAAGTGTTTGGAGTATGAGCAGTGGGGGAGACAGGCTCACCGGGAGAACAAGTGGAGCACAGCAAGGACAGATGATCTGCCCCCCAATCAGTTCAGGACCCCTCAGTGGAGACTGGTCAGAGGGTGCAGTTTGCTAAAAAGATTCAGGCCCAGACCAGAGTTTCTATACAACCCAGGTGTACCAGATCTCACATGTCCAGAAGTATCTACAAAGTCAACCATTAAAACCTGAGCTGCACAAAAAGCCTTCCCCAGGAAATCAGCAGCATATCAACAATTTAGCTCAACCATGGAGCTCAAGTAATGGTTCCCAAAAGAAGTTCCCCCATTTTAGAAGTAAGCAAAGGACAACAGATTAGTTCCAGTGCAGAGTTTAAGTGTCAGGAACAGCAAATAATCCAACACAGAACTGAAAGAGAAAATACCCACAGACCAGAGACAAAGTTTGATATTAACTAGTAAAGGTCTCACATCACCAAAGAACACCTTTAAAACCTTGAAGGACCAGAAGTCCCCTGGGCTTCCAGACCACTGACGGGGGAGGGCTGGGGGCCTCAGCCATGCCCCCCTGACACCCACGATCAGCCCAGCAATGACCACCAACCCACCACAGGAAGTACCCTGGGCTCTCCCAAGCTAGTGCGGTGGGGGGCCTCGGGCCTCACCATGCCCCAGCAACACTCACAACCAGCCCAGGAATGACCACTGAGCTGCCGCTGCAGCAAGCACCCTGGGCTCCTGGCAGTGGGCAGTGAGGGCTTCAGCCACACACCCCTGACATCAGCACCCAGCCCAGCAATGACCAAGCCAGCACTGCAAGCCCTCTGTTCTCCCCTGCAGGAATGAGGGGGTGCCACAGGCCTCAACCCTGCCCCTCCTCCTTCCTCCTTTTCCCACTGTTTCCTTTCCCTTCCCCCTCCCCCTCAACTGCTCCACAACATCATAGAATGTAAAAATATAATATTAATAAAAATAAGTAAATAAAAAGATAATACACTACCCAACACCACATGCCAAAATACATTTATTTAAAAGATATAAATTTTTTTAAAAAGTAGAGTTAGAAGACTTTTTTTTTAAAGGATGACCAGTAAGGGGATCTTAACCCTTGACTTGGTGTTGTCAGCACCATGCTCTCCCACGTGAGCTAACCTGCCACCCCTATATAGGGATTCAAACCCATGGCCTTGGTGTTATCAGCACCACGCTCTCCCAAGTGAGCCATGGGCTGGCCTAGAAGAGACTTAAAGAAAAGTTGGAAACCCAAAAATTATTTTTTAAAAAACAAATTGTGATGGCTATGTAAAACTCAAATAGTTTTTACATCAAAACTTGGGCTGGCTGGTTAGCTCAGCTGGTTAGTACATGGTGTTGAAGATACCAAAGTCAAGGATTTGGATCCCCATACTGGCCAGCTGCCAAAAAAAAAAAAAAAAAAAAGTAATATAAGTCTTTCCACAAACTTATTGAAGAACCCTGGTTCCATACTGTTTTCCAAAAGGGCTGCATCGTTTTACATTCTCACCAGAAAGTGGTGTATGAGGGTTCCAGTATCTTCTCATCCTTGCTAACACTTGTTGTCTTTTTCATCTTAGATACCCTAATGGTGTGAAACGATGTTATGATTTTCATTTGTATTCCTCTAATGATTAGTGATATTGAGTATCTTTTCATGTGCTTGTTGGCATCTGTATGTATTCTTCTGAGAAATGGCTGTTCAATTTTGTCCCTTTCAAAATTGGATTGTAACACCGAGGTCAACGGTTTGGATACCTGTACTAGCCAGCCACCAAAAAAAAAAAAAAATTTGTCTTTTTATCTTTATAGAGTTTTCAGTGTTTTTCATATATTCTGTATGTAAATTTCATCACGAATATGATTTGCTGATAATTTATCCATTCTTTGGGTTTACTTTGACTCTTGATGTACAAAAGTATTGAAGTTCATGAGTGTCCTTTGAAGTACAAATGTTTTTAATTTTTATGAAGTCCCATTTATGTATTTTTTTCCTTTGACTGCATGTTGCTTTTGGTATCACACCTGAGAAACCATGGAAAATTTAATATTATGAAGTATTTCCCCTATGTTTTCTTGTAGAAGTTTTATAATTTCGGGTCTTATGTTTTGATCTATTTTGAGTGAAATTTTGTATGTTATGTAAAGTAATGATCTAACGTCATTTTTTTGTATGTGGATATTCACTTGTCCCAACATCATTAGTTGAAAACATTTTTTTTCCTGGACTCTCAATTCTATTCCCTGAATCTATATATCTATTGCTATCTTAAATAAACAGTGAAGGATCTCCATAAGAAAATGTTTGAGAATAAGGCACTGCAGGGGGAATATGCATGTGATAGTAAACTGTGGGTATTCTAGGAGGTAAAGGAAGAGTTTTAAAGGAAAAATTATGGAGTGTTACGTAATTGTTTTGGGATAATTCTTCTTGGCTATAAGAATCAATAAGAAGAGTAACACCAGAGAGGTTGGACAGACAGTTGCAGGGCAGATGTCCTTCCAGAAGTATTTTTGATTAAGGTTGTGATGGCCTCTGTACAAGGTTGTGGCTTTGCAGAGTGCTTCATGATAATTCTTTTTATCATACATGCATGAGAACTTCCCCTTTCATGGTCTTTCCCTGTCTCTATTTGTCAGGGTTTTTTATTTATTTATTTATTTTTTGTGACCGGTAAGGGGAACGCAACCCTTGGCTTGGAGTCACCCACACCGTGCTCAGCCAGTGAGTGCACTGGCCATCCCTACATAGGATCCGAACCCGCGGCCTCGGCGTTCCCAGGGCCGCACTCTCCCAAGTGAGCCACAGGTTCGGCCCCTATATCAAAATTTTCTATTCTGTCCCATGGTAAAAATCTTGAATCAGAATATGTCACTCCTCCAATTGTAGTCTTTCTTTCAAAGTTATTTTGCTTACTCTACATATTTTACCTTATAAATTTTAGAATCAGCCGATCTATATCTACAAAAACTATGCTGTTATCATTGGAATGCTTTTAACTTATAAATCAATTTGGGGAGAATTAATATCTAAAGCAGGCTAAATTTTCCAAACTTTAGCTTAATTAAAGCTATACTTATTTTTTAAAAGCCTCTCTATTCTCCTGTTAGATTTTTGCTTCTCCCCATGGGATCTTTTCAGACGACTGAACTTTTTTCCCCCCCTTGGCCCTATTTGTTAATGGGCTTTGCTCTTATCTCAGTAATTGTTTAAGGAACAGAAACAAAGTTGAAAAAGTCACCCACCTAACTAGATTAGTCTCCAAAAATAGTACAGAATTTCTAGTATTCAACTGGTAATTTTGAACAGACTTCTAAATTCTCTGTGAACTTCTTGTAAAATCCTTCAGTGAATTCTTATAATTTTATGTTGCCTGGACATCTGTTTTTTTAAATCCTCCTTTGTATCTCATTTAATTGACATGCCTACATCTAATTCTGCCCACACCAGTGCTCTCCTAGAGAACTGGCTGACTGGATAAACCTGTTAGGCCAGAACTAGAGTTTATAGCCACTTTCCAGAGAGAATCCTGAAGACCAATTTAGAAAACAATGCAGCAAATCCCATTTTAGCAGTAATGTATATTTTTGTCCACCCAGATGAGCTTTGGAAACATTCAGACCTAACAGGCAATATGCCTGAAGCTCTTTTTTTTTAAAGAACTCACATTCCTTCTCTATGCCTTGAGATATAATTTTATGCCTTGTTTCACCTATGAGTCATCCCTTTGGAAGTACAAATTTAGGGCTTCCTAGCTAGCAAGTGCTTAGGGCGATGGAACAGGTCATTAAAGACTGATAATCTGTTTGATATACAGGATCATGTCATCTGCAAACAGGGACAGTTTGACTTCATCTTTTCCAATATGGATGCCCTTTATTTCATTCTCTTCTGATTGTTCTGGCTAGTACTTACAACAGTATTTTGGACAGGAGTGGTGAGAGTAGGCATCCTTGTCTAGTTCCTGTTCTTAAGGGAAAAGCCTTTGGCTTTTCCCTGTTTAGGATGATATTGGCAGTGGGCTTATCATATATGGCTTTAATTATGTTGAGATACTTTCTATCTATACCTAACTTGTAGAGAGTCTTTATCAAGAATGAATGTTGAATTTTGTCAAATGCTTTTTCAGCGTCTATAGAGATGATCATATGGCCTAAAGCCTCTACAAAAAAAAACTCTCAGGGTTGACAAATGATTTCAGCAAAGTTGCAGGATACAAAATCAACACACAAAAATCAGTAGCATTTCTATACTCCAACAGTGAACATGCAGAAAAAGAAATCAAGAAAGCTAGCCCATTTACAATAGCCTCCAAAAAAATAAAATACTTAGGAATAAAGTTAACCAAGGTAGTGAAAAATCTCTATAATGAGAACTACAAATCACTGTTGAGAGAAATTAAAGAGGACACAAGAAGATGGAAAGATATCCCATGCTCTTGGATTGAAGAATTAACATTGTGAAAATGTGCATACTACCCAAAGTGATATACAAATTCAATGTAATCCCCATCAAAATTCCAATGACATTTTTCTCTGAATTGGAATAAACTATCCTAACATTTATATGGAATAACAAAAGAACATGAATAGCCAAAGCAATTCTGAGCAAAAAAACTAAAGCTGGAGGCATAACACTACCTGACTTTAAACTATACTACAAAGCTATAATAACTAAAACAGCATGGTACTGACACAAAAACAGATGCACGGATCAATGGAATAGAATAGAGAATCCAGAAATCAACCCACACACCTACAGCCATCTGATCTTTGACAAAGGCACCAAGTCTGCATATTGGGGAAGAGACTGCCTCTTCAGCAAATGGTGCTGGGAAAACTGGATATCCATATGCAGTAGAATGAAAATAGATCCATACCTCTTACCACATATGAAAATCAACTCAAAATGGATTAACGAATTAAATATACACCTGTAGCAATAAAACTCCTTAAAGAAAACATTGGTGAAACACTCCAGGAAGTAGGATTGGGCACAGACTTCATGAATATGACCCCAAAAGCACAGACAACCAAAGGAAAAATAAACAAATGGGATTATATCAAACTAAAAAGCTTCTGCACAGCAAAAGAAACAATTAAGAGAGTTAAAAGACAGCCAACAGTGTGGGAGAAAATATTTGCAAAATATACATCAGACCAAGGATTAATATCCAGAATATACAAGGAACTCAAACAACGTTACAGCAAAAAACAAGTAACCCAATTAAAAAATGGGTAAAGGAGCTGAATATTCATTTCTCAAAGGAAGATATATGAATGGCCAAAAGACACATGAAAAAATGCTTAACATCACTCAGCATTTGGGAAATGCAGATCAAAACCACTCTGAGATACCATCTCACTCCAGTTAGGATGGCTAATATTCAAAAGATTGAGAATGATAAATGCTGGTGAGGTTGTGGAGAAAAAGGAACCCTCCTTCACTGTCGGTGGGACTGCAAAATGGTGCAGCCTTTATGGAAAATGGTTTGGATGTTCCTCAAACAATTACTGATAGATCTACCATATGACCCAGCTATTCCACTGCTGGGAATATACCCAGAGGAATAGAAATCATCATGTTGAAGGGATACCTGTACTCCAGTGTTTACTGTAGCACTATTTACAATAGTCAAGAGTTGGAACCAGCCCAGATGTCCATCATCAGATCAGTGGATATGGAAACTGTTGTATATCTACACAATGGAATACTATTCTGCTATAAAAAGAATGAAATCCTACCATTCACAGCAACATGGATAGACTTAGAAAAATTATATTAAGTGAAATACGTCAGGCACAGAAAGAGAAATACCACATGTTCTCACTTATTTGTGGGAGCTAAAAATAAATAAATAAATAAATACACAAACAAATGGAGGGGTGGGGAAGAAGACACAACAATCACCATTCCTTGAACTTGTTAAGACAAGCAAACAGATATGATGTCAATGGAGTGGGGAGAGGGGGAGGGGAGGGCGGATTCAGTAAAGGGACACGAAAATCAACTACATTGTATATTGATAAAATTAAATTAAAATTTTTAAAAAGACTGATAATCTGATAGATAAAGAAAAACTCTTTAAGAACAAGTGAAAAGTCTTCATGAAATCTATAGGATCGTTATTTGTTTCTGTTTTCATGTGTACACTTATATGTGTGTATGGTATGTTGTGTCTACATGTGTATGTCTATACTTATGTTTGTATATTGTTTACATGGTACCAAATTGATTTATAAATAATGCACACTCATAGATTAAATAATTAAGTTCAAATACTTTTCGAGTTCATTTTTAAGTTCATGTGACTTTAATAATCTTTGGTAAACAAAACTAGTTTTAAAATTGTGGTGAAATTAAATAGAAATGTTTTCCAAATTTAATTTAAACATCTTTGTCTAGGTCCATTGGTCAGACAAACTTATGCTGGCTCTGCTAAATGTTTTAAGATCATAAGATTGATGACTTTGTTATATTTTTGATACTGACTTGATTTATTTCTAAGGTAAAGCTGTGAGTCTGGCTGCTAGGACATGCTGGAAAAGGTCATATCCTCCAGGCATTATTTTTGTAGCTTTGCCCTCTGTCCTGGACTGTGCCACCCTGGATGCCATGTGAGGATTTCGGACCCAGGATGGCTAAGGGGTAAAATATTGGAGAGGGTATCTATGTCCAGTATTTCAAAGGCCTTGGTTAAAAGGAGACTTAAAAAAGAAAAAATAATATAAACAATATTCTGGCATAACAGATTAAGGCCTTCAAAGTCACCACAATGTTCTTTTTGTTGTTCTTGTTTTTGGCCACTGGCTGGTACTGGGATCTGAACCCTGGACCTTTGTGGTATAAGATGGTCTAACCAACTGAGATAATGGGCCAGACCTCTGATGCTCTTTTAAACTCCATTTTCCTTAGTGGACCTGATGAGGATCTAGTCACTTTGGTTATATGATATCAAAATAATTGGGCAACTAACTAGATCTTACTAATTTGGCTGATTAGCTCTAAAACTCTCCAGAAGAAGGAAAAACAAGCCCTCTAAAGTCATGAGCTTATAGCTTCAGCAGCTAACTAATCAAACCAGAGAAGACAAACTGCTCTAAGCAAACAAAGAAGAGTCTGCTTTTACTATAAGAAACCAGACTGTCTTTAAAAATTATAAATAATTTAAATGGCTAGCTTTGTTTTCCAAAAGGCAGTTCAAATGCACCCATTTAAAATGAGTAAATTAGGTAAATGTAATTAGGATAAATATTTATACATAAATTTATAGCTTCAAAAATCTTTTCAATAATTTAAAATCTTAAAGTTATTTTATGTTAAATAGGTAATCAAGATATGAGTCATTTCTAAGTTAGTTAAATCCTAAAACATTAAGTATTAAACATAACTTTGTTTATATACTTTGATATCTTATTTATATGGTATAAAAAAGCTAAATACATTTAGATCTGTTGACAAAAAAATTTTAAGGAAACATCTTTCCAGTGATTATAAAATGGTTTTTCATCTACAGATACTGCTATAAGACAGTTTAAAATTACTTGCTTCACTGAAAATTAGGAATAGTAAAAGTTAATATTGTAATTAATATATGTAATTAAGACTACTGGATATAAAATAAACAATTCTGTACACAAAATTTAGAAAGAAAGTAGGTTGTGTTTTTTGGTAAAGAAGGTTGTAAAAAGGTATGAGAATGTGTGGGTTTTTTGTTAATAAAAAGGTAATTTTGTCTAAGCTTGAAGAGTAAGGGTTGTTTCAAAATTAAGAGGAATGTCATAGATAAAACTGAATGGATATGGAAAGTTGTGGGAAAAAAGTTGAGAAACATTTTTTAGAAGTTAAAAAAAATGCAAATGAGAAAGAAAGAAACTATATTTTACCAACCAAAAAACCAACAAACACTGAAGACAAACAATAAAAGGGCAAGAAAGGAACAAACAAAAAATTTAAAACGTCCAAACAGAAAATGATAAAATGCCAGGCATAAGACAGTACCTTTCAATTACAACCTTAAATGTAAATGGGTTAAATTCTCCACTCAAAAGAAACAGACTGACTGGTTCGGTTAAAAAGCTATACTCAGGCCAGCCCTGTGGCTCACTCGGGAGACTGCAGCGCTGGTAGCGCCGAGGCCGTGGGTTCAGATCCTATATAGGGATGGCCAGTACGCTCACTGGCTGAGCATGCTGCTGACAGCACCATGCTGAGGGTTGCAATCCCCTCACTGGTCAAAAAAAAAAAAGCTAGACTCAAGTATATGCTGTCTGCAAGAGACTGATCTCACGTGTAAAACACACACAGACTAACAGTGAAGGGATGGAAAAAGATATACCACACAAAAGGAAACCAAAAATGAGCAGAAGTAGCTATTCTTATATCAGATAAAATAGACTTTAAACCAAAAACCATAAAAAGAGACAAAGCTAAACCACACCAGTGTCTGACTTTTTTTTTTTTTTTTTTTTTTTTGGTAGCTCCACTGCTATCTTTATTTATTCATTTATTTTAAATTTTATTTTGTCGATATACATTGTGGTTGATTATTGTTGCCCCTTACCAAAACCTCCCTCCCGTGTCTGACTTGCTTAACCAGATTAACCAATTCTAGTGTTGTCTGAATATAGGCTTTTTGCAGTATTAAATAGGTGTTAATGGGCCGGCCCGTGGCTCACTCGGGAGAGTGTGGTGCTGAGAACACCAAGGCCCCGGGTTCGGATCCCATATACAGATGGCCGGTTCGCTCACTGGCTGAGCGTGGTGCTCACAACACCAAGTCAAGGGTTAAGATCCCCTTACCGGTCATCTTTAAATAAATAAATAAATAAATAAATAAATAAATAAATAAATAAATAAATAAATAAATAGGTGTTAATGATATCTACTGCGAAGGATGGTTATGATTATTCAGCTTATACATAAAAATCTACTAGAAGGGCCATCCTGTGGTTCACTTTGGAGAGTGTGGTGTTGATAACATCAAGGCCATGGGTTCGGATCCCTATATAGGGATGGCCAGTTAGCTCACCTGGGAGAGTGTGGTGCTGACAACACCAAGTAAAGGGTTAAGATACTCTACCGGTCATCTTAAAAAAAAAAAAGCTACTAGAGCCACTTCTAACAAATACTTGTCCAGTAAATGTCGAATGATGTTAGTAATACTACTATTATTGAATAGAGTTCTCAGTGGCTTTCACAGTTATCATCTGCAGAGAGAGCAAACGTATATTTGATGACTGATGTCTGATGCTTGTTGATAAATGACTGACATGAACAGGACTCCAAGTAAAGAAAAATGGAGATTAGCTGTATACACTTAGTCTCTTAAGCTGCCCTGAAGTGATCTTGGCATTCAGGAAGGGAGTGTTCAGGCACATTTCACCATCAGCCTCCCAGAATAGCAGCCATTGATTTATCCCATAGTAAGTCCTTGTTGCTCTTTTTCACACATGCTGATTAAGGTTCCCCGTATTCAATAAGACTCCCATGGCCTAGTCTTGAGCAGTCATTCAGTTGGTTCATTCAGTAAAAGCTAAAGTGGGATAGAGAATGCTGTTTTTAAATTTAGCCTCGTGGTTTGGTGCTTGGGGAAGAGGGGCAGCATAATCTTCATGAGTTCTACCACTACAGGACTTTACAGGGCTTGAGTTTTCTTTCCTTTAAAATGATACTATTCCCTTTTCCTGATGGACATCAGGGTTAACAGTCTACTTTTTCTGCCTTTAGGTGAGACCAGACTAGTATAGCATTTCATATCAGCAATATGTATTTGTGTTAATTTTCTGGAGTGAGCAGGATTATATGGGAATTTCAAACTAGGATGGAATGATTTCCAGGAATGTGAATGTTAAAATTATGGGCAGCTCTGTGTTCTCATGCTTTCTTTCCCTTCTGTTAAGTCTCTTTTCCAGAAAACCAAACTGCCTTCATGAAGAAAAGGCAAAGGTAGATAGGACAGTGGCTGACTGCCTGAAAAATTACCAGGTATCCTTCTACAAGGAACTGTATCCTTCCACAAAGTGACAAGCAGTCGGGCTTTGATGACAAGGATATGTTCTGAGAAATGTGTCCTTAGGCTATTTCATGGTTGTTCCAACATCATAGAGTGTAGTTGCACAGCCTACTACACACCTGGGTTATGTGGTAAAGCCTAATGCTCTGACCCGTGTCATATATGCAGTTCCTTATTGACAGAAACGTTCTTGTGCTGTGCACAACTGTACTTAAGTTTAGGGAATAGATACATTTCCTTGTAGACATGTCTCCAGCATGTCTTAAAGCAAATAAAGCCTCAACTCAAAAACTGAGTCCCCAGTTGAATTTTCCCAGAGAGTGGAGCCTCTCACAGAGGTAAAATGTTAACTTGAGGGCCGAGCCTGTGGCGCACTCGGGAGAGTGCGGTGCTGGGAGCGCAGCGACGCTCCCGCCACGGGTTCGGATCCTATATAGGACTGGCCGGTGCACTCACTGGCTGAGTGCCGGTCACAAAAAAGACAAAAAAAAAAAAAAAAATGTTAACTTGAAAATCATCCCAGTATTTCAATATCGCTATTAATCTTGATCATCAAACATGCCGATTGCATGTTTCTTATTTTGCTGGATGCTCTTACAGATAGAAAGTGGGATGAAAGTTTCCTTTTCCCAAAGAATTTATTCATACATAAGTGTTTATGAGATGTCTGCAATGTTCATAGGAATGTCCTCCAATAGAGACCAACAGGACAAGAAGAACTCCCAGCCTGGCTGTACTGGCATAAGTTTATGTTTAAGAAGTGCTGTTAAAGGCATATAGGAGATCAAGCATATAGGAAATCATATAGTGAGCTTAGATAGAAGAGTTCCTAGGACCACTGTCCTGAGGGTAGATGATGGGATACCTCAGAACCATGTATAGGCATTGGGTCCCCCTTCCTCATTCTCCAGTGAACCGTGGTGAAACTGTTAATTGGCTGATCCAGCATGTGTGAGACAATTTAGGATTCAGTGACCTTTGATGATGGGCTGTGAAGTTCACCCCAGAGGAGTGGACTTTACTGAACACAACTCAGAGGCACCTCTACACAGATGTGATGCCCAAGTACTAGAAACCTGACTTTGGGAGTAAGACTAGCCTCATTTCTTGTTACCTCTTATGGAACAAACATATATCATGTGCTGACTGCGTTGCAGAATTGGTCACATCAACTATGAAAGCAGTAAGACATAACAAACACATAATTCCTGCTGTAATGTTTAACTGACTGCGGTGATTCTCAAAACGTCAACAGCACCAGCGTCACTCTTAGAAATATTAATTTCCATTCTTTATCCTTTGACATACCGGATCAGAAACTCTGGAATTGGGGCCAAGTCCTCCAGATGAATCTAATATACTATAATGTTTGAGAGCCAAGGGGGGAACTGTTTGCCCATGAGGACAAACATCTTTTTCATTTGCACTTAACTTTACTTTCTACTTGAATAAAAGCTTTTTAAGTTTCCAATTAAAAAAATAAACTTCTTTAAGTTAATTAGACATAGATACCATCAACAAAAATCAACTCCAAATAAATTAAGCACATGAATTTGAAATACTATAAATATTGTATAGAACATATTTAAGACTTTAAAGTTAAAAATGATTTCTAAAACAATAAAAAATCCTTTATGTTATGACACCATAAAACAGTGAAAGCATTTCCCATTAGGGACAAAGATTTCTTTTTTTTTTTTTTATTTCTACATATCTGTTTGTTTACTTTGGGTGCTGGCAGTTTTGGGGATCCAAACCCTAGATCTCGGTGTTACAAGGCTGTGCTCTAACCAACTAAGCTAACCAGCTGGCCCAAGGGACAAAGATTTCTAAACCGACATCAGTTTAAGTTGCTGGGATTGAAAACAAAAATGTCAGTGGAGTTATTTCCACCATCACTTGTCATGTCCTCAGCCTGTATATTCTGGCCATGGGGAGACTGTACCATGTAAGGATCTCTGACTCAAAGCATGTACTGTTAGACAGAATTTTATCCTTTCGTAGAGTGGTCTGCCATCTGGCCCTGTAACTGAGTTTTCTTTCACCATTCATGTAGATCAGCTACTTCTGAGGGATGGGGGTGTGTGAGAAGATCAGTCGATTGCAGGGACATGTTCTTGCACTGAAATGGGTTACTTGGTTAGAAACAGTGCTGCATGAATTCCATGACTACAGATAAAGCACTTTGTGAGTGCACAGATGGCATGGCCAGCAGAAGCATAACTCACAGAAAGGCAACTCCACATCCAGAACATGAGTCTATTCCAGTGAGGATGAATCTGTCACATCCATGATAGTAGAGGTTCGGTATAATCAACCTATCACCAGGTGGCTGTCTGGTCACTCTGAAGAATGGTGCCATTTGGAGACTCAGTGTTGGTTTTGGCTTTAGCAGGTTAGACACAGCAGTAGTGTTAGCTGGGCCACCTTTGGCAAGGATGAGTTTATATTTTCGAGTCCATGCATAGCCTTTATCCCTTCCATCGTGCCTTTTCTTCCATTCATGGGCCCACTGAGCAATCACTGAGATGACTGGGGAAAGGAATGAACATCTACAGAGTGGGTTATTGTGTTCGTCTGCATATTAATAATCTTATTTCTAGTGGTTCAACTTTCCCGGGCATTTATCTGGACTTTCACAGCCTGTGTCCTTTCAGAGAGATCCATCCATATAACTTCTCCCAGACTTCCTCGTCATCAGTCTTGTTCCTTCCATATCCTTGATTATCCAGCCAAATCAATGGCAACTAATTATGAATCAACGTGTCACTGCAGATGCAGTGCACAGTCAAATATACTGCTTACAGTTTTCTCACTGAGAAAAAAACAGGCTGTGAACACCTTGTTCAGGTAACCAGGTGCACCAGTATAAGGCTGGTCCCTGCTACAAACTCTCTCTTACCCTCCTCTCACTGTGATCTAGTGACATTCTGCTGTGGTTTGAATGTTCCCTCCAAAACTCATGTTGAAGTTTATCATTGTAACAGTGTTGAGAGGTTGAACCTCAAGACATGATTAGGTCATTAAGGCTTTGCCCTAATGAATGGATTCATGCTGTTATGGGAATGGGTTTGGTATCACAGGAGTGGGCTCCTGATAAAGGTTAAGTTCAGCCCCTTCCTGTCTGTCTCATGTGCTCAGTTACTTTTCCATCTTTGCAGCAGGAAGGCCCTTGCCAGATGTAGGCCCTTTGATCTTGGACTTTCCAGCCTCCAGAATTGTGAGAGAGAAATTTCCTTTATTTATAAATTACCCAGTCTCAGGTATTGTTATCATAGCAGAAAATGGACTAAGAAACATTCAAAGGAATTATCAATGAAGTCTCATACCTTTTGATTTTGAACTCAATGCAGACCCCCAATAAGAGCACTTGCCCAGGGGTCCTAAGTGTCCCAGCTCCCTACCTACTTGGTGAAGTCTGCTCCTTTGTCATCTTCCAGTGCAGTGTGGCTCCCTGTGTGTCATTCTGTGCCTCACTCTCTAGGACTTATAATAAATTCTTAATTTCATATGCCTCTGAATATAATTTCTCTGATCATGTTGGAGTGATCCTGAAAGATCCCAGAAGGGGGACTTACTGCCCCATTCACAACACAACTGGCAAGGACAGAAGTCCCTCAGAGATACCCTCTGACGGCCTGTGGCTTACCAATTGGCTATCCCACTTGGGCTCTACCGTCTGAAGAGGTTCTCTGTCTAATTGGTGTTGATGCTTGCTGCTCTGTCCTGCTTTGTGTTCACCCTTCCGAGTGCTGCCAAATAGAAGTGAAGTTCTATCAGAGTTGCATGAGGGCATATTACTTTAAGGAAGCACGGAAAACTGGGGGCCCAGTGGGCTACAGTACCTTTTGTGACCCTGCCTGTATTGTCTAATGTCCCACTGAATGGCATTTGGGAGAAAGAGATAATTTACTCTTCTCTCTCTCTCGACATAAGGGTGTCTCACCTACTTGTAGTCCTCTACGGCACCTCCTGTAGGTCCATTCCTTGCTACTTGCTATGTTTTGAATGTTTGTGTCCCTCTGAAATTCGTGTTGGAACTTAATCTCCATCTGGTGGTATTAAGAGGTGGGGCCTTTGGGAAAGTGATTAAGTAATAAGGGCTGCACTATCTCAAATAGAATTAATGCTGTTATAAGAGACTTCAGTGTGAGAAATGCCCTCACCCATCCAATGCCAAAGGATGGACAGAGACACGAGGTATAGGTAAGCAAGAGTCTAATGACAGCCTTATAAGGTTTGGGTGTCTGAAGGGCAGGCACATGGAAAAGGGCTGTAGCAAGCAATTTGTTTCCTGGTATGCAAGTCCCTCCCCTGGCTTCCTCATTGGCTGAGTACCACAGGGTGCACAATCTTCCTGAATCGATGGCTAAAATTTATTACCCCCTTGCAAGGAACTCTTTTGTCTGGGGGCTCAGGACAAGCCCCTGAAAAAGGCCCACCTAAGCCATGTGAAGGGAGAAACACCAGGGACTGAAGAAAACAATGGGGGCTAGGAACTAATTACCATCTCAAGGGGAGCCTATCTGTTCAGAGACCCTCCAGGAAAATGAAGAAAACAAAAGGGGCTAGGAACGAATTACCATCTCAGTAAAACACCCTCAGATAAGTCATTTCTGAAAATGAATCACTTAGATTATTTGCTTACATTCAGAAACCCACCTGGCCCTTTTACCTCTTCTGCCATTTGAGGATACATTCTTTGTCCTTTTCACTCCTTCCATCTCTTCCACAATGTGAGGTCTCAGCACTCATCCTTTCTCGTCCCTTCTGCCATGTGATGATGCAGCCAGAGCCCCCATCTTGGAAGCAGAGAGCAGCCCTTATCAGACACAAAATCTGCGGGGGCTTTCATCTTGAACTTCCCACCCTGCAGAACTGTGAGAAATAAATTTCTGTTCTTTTTAAATGATCCAGTCTCAGGTGGACTCAGACACTGCCATTGCTCTCTGTCCATGAACCTCATGGCATGTTGCAGAAGCTGTCGAGACTGGTAGCTGAAGGACATAAACTAAGGATGAAGCCTGGAGCACTTTGACCCCTCTTCCCATAAAATACCTGAGGACATTTCTCAGCTCTTTTGAGATTATAAATCTCCTAGTCAGTGTGCTCAGGCACTAAGTGCTGCTACCTATTATCATGATAAGTGTCTAGTAAATTGTCACAAAATAAAACATTTAAGAGACAAAACTGAGGCCACTATTGCTCTTCTGGATGTAGACTTCAGATCTTCTGGATGGTTTGGGGGCTCTGTAGACAGGGATCAATTTGGGCCCACTGAGGACCAAGAAGAGCCTGTCAGTTAAACATCCAAAGAGAGGGAAAAGTTTCAGCTGCCTAGAGGTACAAACCAGTTTAAAATATTTTGCATAAGAGAATACGAAGAGGATGAAAGGACTGATTATCCTGGGGACAGCGACCACTTCAAGCAGAGTTTGCCAAGAGATGCCCAACCCCTGCCCCTCCCTCTTTTCTCCTATCAGCCAAAGACATTAAAGACCTAGGCCTCTAGTAGCTAAAAACCTAAAACAAAAAAAACTGTAAGTGCAACATCTTTCATTCTTTTTTGACTTCTATTGTGAATACAGTCCTCATTTACAAATCTTATTTACATATTACAAATGGGTCCAACCCCCTCACTTGCCCCCCCAATTAAAAATGAACAGGAACTCTCATTAGTGCTCTCAGAAACTCCATCACTGAAGAGGCTTTGGCAACCTCTTCTCATGCTTCAGAGTGTTTCTGGATCATTTATGAAAGCCACTAGTTGCCCGAGCTTCTGATTGCAAGATATTATGCCCCTCCAGCCTTGTGCTATATGTCATTTAGATAAATAACTGGAATTTCCTGAGCTGTTCTGGAAATAGACTCCTACAGATCCTGAGCCTATGACCCTCCATACACAGCTGCCCTTTATGCTGTGGGTCATGGATACCCCACAAGCCTGGCATGGCTGCTGAGGCCTTCCTAAGACAGTATGAAATCATTATGGGTCCTTTGATAGTAAATTTTACTGCAGAAGAGTGGCTTCCCGTCTCCTTGACAGATGCCAGGGTACTGGAGGATCCGCCTCGTGACTAAGTGGACAACAATGGGAGTTCCTCAGCTATACAAATGGCCCTGCTGACCACTACACCTGATAGAGCTTAGTGCAATTTTGTTTCACTGAGTGTCCACATTAGGAAGCCATGGGAAACTAGTCTCCATCGTGCAGGGAAGCCATGGCTGGTAGGTCAGAGTACAAAAGACAGTTTTCTTCTCACCTTTGTATTCTGAATTCAATACACTGCCTGAAAACTCCGTTTTGTATCATGTTACAGTTACTTAGCTATAATCTTGGTATATGTTGACAATGATAAAAAGGATCTTGGTTGTCTGACAAGTCACCGGATGCCTTAGGTGAGCCAGACTCTGTGCCAGGTACTGAGGAACACTGGCATCCAAAGGAGATTTAGTGCCACCCATTAGAAGCAACAGCTCTCCAAGGGGAAGCAGATCCCCTTGTCACAAACATTGTCAAAAAGCATTTCTAGAGAGACAAAAAGTTCTTTATGATAAAAGATTTTGTTTCTGCAAAAAACATTAAACTTTAAAAAGTATATTCACCCAGGAATGTCTGCCAAATGTATAATGAATATTACATTCCTGAAGAAACAGACAAGTCACAATTCCAGTGAGAGATGTTAACATATCTCCCATACTGCTTCTCTAAACAGTAGTGAAAAAATAAATTAGGATATACATGTGAAAAAGGTAAGCAGTGCGCCGAGAGTTCATAAACAGAATAATCACAAACTGCTTGTCTGCAGGTGAGGGTGAGAGAATGGACTGGAAGGGGCTAGAGGGACTTCTGGGGAGATGACTAAGTTCTATACCTTGTTTAGGCTGGTGATTGCAAGACTGTTCGATTGTCAGAACTCATCCACTGAATACTTAAGATGTGTGCATGTGACTGTACTTTAATGTTATCTCAATTTTTTTAAAAAAGTCAAATATTCTGTGCAGGTGACACCAAACTGGACATAGTTTGTGGACCTGTTCAGTCCATGGACTTCAAGTTTGTGATAGGTGGTTAAAGTACAGTGTATTCCAGGAGTT